>NW_020951350.1:3172078-3509153 GCF_900497805.2 Vombatus ursinus
AGAGAGAGAGAGAGAGAGAGAGAGAGAGAGAGAGAGAGAGAGAGATGCTTCTATAAATATGTATGTGTCACCCTTAGCCTCCAGGGGCCATGGGCTCCCACAGGAGGTGGGGTCTAGCTCTGAGTTTCATTGGACTAGGGTCTAGTCCTGCAGGAATCCTGACTTCTAAAGGAGAAAGGAATTTTTTTTCTCCCATTGTCTGATTCTTTATGCTCCACTCTGGAGTTATCTAGAACAAAGACTAGATATGACTCATATCTAGGGTCTCCTCTATAAGAAATTATCAGGGTCCTTTCTAAAACCTGATCTAGACCCCTCCCTGATCAATGCCCTCCAAAGGTTCCCTTTTACCTCTAGGATCAAATATGAAGTCCTCTATTTGGTTTTTTAAAGCGCTTCACAACTTGGACCCTTTCTACCTTTCCAGACTTCTTATATTTTAGTTCCTTCCACCCATCCAGCAATTCTGGTCCTGTTATTCTCTCAGATGAAGCTGCATCTTCTAGTTCTATGCATTTTCATTTTCTGTCCCAACATTCTTGGAATGTTCTCCCTCCTTTCCTCTGTCCCCCGGCTTCTCTGGCTTCCTTCAAGACTTAGTTCAAATCCTTCAACAGATAAATGGTCTTTCCTGCCCCCTCATGCTTCTCTCCCCTCCCTTCCCTCTGAGATTACCTTCCTTTTATACTGTATATATCTAGTATATTCATAGTTGTTTGCATGTTATCTCCCCCATTAGAATAGGAGCTCCTTGAGGGTAGGGACCATGTTTTTGTTTCTTTGTATCCCCAGTCCTTAGCACAATACCTACCTAACACATAGTGAGTACTTAATAAATGCTTATTGATGTTGATAATGATGATACTTCCAAGCTGTTCCTAAGTTCAACTAAACTTACTCGTCAATAGCAGCTGTAGTACGTATCACTTCCTGCTTAAGGCTTAGCTAGTGCTCTTGGCTAAATTATTATTACTCTTTTAAAAAAAGGCAACAACCTTTATCCTAACATTGGCAAAAACTTCTCTACTTATGTTCCTTTTCAAGATTCTTCTTCTCTTTCTCCACCTCTGAGCGATAAGTAATAGTAGAAAGTGAGAGTTAGGATCTCTCTGTCTTTTCATCTCCCTCTTGTTTTTCTAGGTTAATACTCAGTATCCTCTTTGTGAATGACTTAGCTCATCTTCTGTCTATGATTAGGTAAATTACATTTGTGCCATAATCTTAGAACAATTTGGTCTCCATATTTCCCCAATTATTAACTTAAAAGTTCTCTAGTTCTTCACATATAAATCACAGGAATATAGTGTTTTCTATTTGCTTTAGTATTCTATAGCTTGCCACATTCAAATAAGCAACTGATAACTCAGAATTCTCTTTTAGAACTCTGAGCAGACCTTTGCCTCAGACAAATGAACCATCAGGAGTCACTTTCTTAAAGGGTCTCTCACATGCATATTGACAAATATTTAAAACACGAAATAATAGTCCGTCACTACTATTATATTCTTCTGGGGAGAAAGAACTCCCAGGAGACTTCTAGGACTGCTGAATAGATATTTCACATTTGTCTCGGATATATAGTATCTGAACAACTCCGGCCAGCCAGGCATGTCTTGGGCTTTCTTGGTTCTTTTAGATATAGCATCTTTCTGGCAGTGGTCATCTTCTCCTCTTCAAAGAGTATATTTGAAGGATGTATCTTCCCCAGTGAACCAGGAACTTGACCTCTCAAGCTCATGAGGTGGCCACTGAGGGTATAATCATTCATCTTTCTTGAGTGCCATTCAATCATCTTCGCTCAGGGAAAGAAGCAAAACATAAGAAGAATCCAAGGATTCAATTCCCATCTCAGCCTTGCCTATGTTTGATGTGGACCATCATGGCTACTGGGAATGAGATGTACAGAAGCAAGAAGCAGGGAAGGCATTTCTTCCAAAAGTCACTGGTCAATCAAGAGAGGAAGGTGAAGTTTTTCCGTAGCTCCTATACACTGCTGAGGACCTAGCTGTATCTTTGATATGACCCCTAATCACAGAGAACATATGGGGACTAACCAGGAGCCACTGGTTGAACAGGTCCTTGGTTGTTGTTTTTTTTTCATTATATTTTATTTTATTTCCACCTTCTCTCCCTCTTGCCTCCCTTCTCCCCCTCTCTATTGAGAAAGCAAGAAAAACAAAACCCCTGTTATAAATATGTATAGTCAAGCAAAACAAATTCCTTCATTGACTATGTCCAAAAAAAAAGTGTCAGTTTTGTGCAGGTCCTTCAGCAAAAAATTAAAGCCCATAGCCCACTGCAAGGGTTCAGGGCACATGGTTAGCCCCACCATTCCTGTTATATATATTTGCATGCTAAGAGAAGAAGAGGGGAAAGAAGTAGGAAGAAAAGCTGAAAATCAGTCTAAATTGGAAATCAAAAGATAGTCTGTGAATGAAAGAAAAAAAATTTTTGCCTGTCTTTTTCTGTATTCCTACAAGTGCAGCCAGCTGAGGAAGGAGAGAGACAGTTTAATACCATTCTGTTAATTTCAATTCATTTCAAAAAAATTATTAAGCATCTACTATAAAGGCACTGAGGCAATAGGGGATAGAAAATGTCTCAGAGGATGGAAGAAACATGGTTTTCTAGGGTATCTATTAGCTCTGATGGTGAGATCATCTTGTTTAGATTCTTCTGCCTCTGTAATGAGCCACTCTCAGGCTATGAAGGCCTTGGACCTCAGAATCAGAACACAGTATTCATTCTATTTGTCTGTCTTGATCATTATTTATTTTTAAATTTTTTATTGTTGCCTCTCTTCTTTCTCCTCTCTATTCTCCTTTACTCACCACTGACACCATTGTTTTTTGCCCTTAATCCCTAGCTCTAAACTCTATTGAACCCTTAAAACATTTGTGCAAAACCAACTAAAAGCAACAATGTAGACCACATTCCATACCCATAGTCATCAAACTACCTCCCTACTGAAAGGAAGTGTATTTCATCAATAATTCAGTGTCCCAAATTAGTTACTATAATCAACCAGGTTTTGATGACCTTGTGTCCTCATGCAGTAGATAAACAGATAGCCCCAGATATGGAAAAACCTGAGTTCAAGTTCCAGTTCTGACACATACTGGTTCTGTGAGGTTGAACACAGTAATTTAACCTCTCGGTGCCCCAGGCAACTCATTAAGCCTGAAGGTCAGGATGTTGTATACAGAGGTCTCAAACACTTGAACCAGATTAAAATGTAATTGGTAATTAATTAGTAAGTATTTAACACAATAAACAAAAACACAATAAAACATAGACCATATTACACTTGAAAACCAATCAATATGTAGCCTGCCAGGATCTTTTGATGCAATTTGGTGACCCACATTCCTATTTGAGTTTATCACTGTTGGTGAGAGTGCTGGACTTGACATGAGTAAGATCTAGATTCCAATTTCACATCAGAAAACAACTATTTGAACTGGGCCAATTTCTTAACCTCTCTGGGCCTCAGTTTCCTCATTTGTAAAATGAGATGGTTGGAGTTGATGACTTCCAAGCTCTGAATGACTTCAAGTTCTTCCCAGTTCTGAATCTGTGATGTTATAATTATAAACTGCCAAGCAGGTGCTAATGTGCATTAGTGGAAGGAGAGCCTTCTCTGGGTTGCCAGTGAAATCGCAGGTCTGGAAAGGAGAAGAAGAAAGAAAAAAGGAGGAGGAGGACTAGGATGAGGATAAGGAGAATTGCTTGCATTGTTGTAGACATTATGATTATTGCTCTCAGGAACTATACCCTGTTTCTTGTTCTGTTTGGCCCTCACAACTCCCCATCTCCCCCAAAGAGCCTTCAGTATAGCTATGGTTCTGGGATAGAGGCACTGACCCAGCCCTGTTCACCCCTGATTCTTCATTTAGAGAAAAGTAAGAATTCTGCATCCTTTTGACATATAGATCACAGAGAAAAAAGACAGTCTCTCCCATTCAGTATTAGTGAGGTCTGTGGGATGAGCCCATAATCCCTCAGAGACAGTCTCTGAATAAAGGAAAAGGAGAAGTGAGAAGAGAGAGGAAGAAGAAAAGATGAAAGGGGAGATGGAAAAGAAAGAGAAGAAAGGAGAGACAAAGGAAGGAGAGGGAACTAGAAGGGGTAAGCTCTCTAGGATGTTGGCATTTTTGTTCATTTGAGAGCTCCCTCCCTGACCAGATAGGGTGAGTAAGGAGCTTCCAGATCCCCAGAGAGAGAGAGAGAAAGAGAGAGACCTCATTTTTCTGTAACATTACCAATGCTAGGCCTCACCTTCCCAGAAGTGAGATGTACAGGATGAGGGAAAGGAAGGGAGAGGGGAGGAGAGGGTCTTGGATAGCCAGAGGAGATCTGCCTGCTAGGACAGTTTCAAGTTGTCTTTTTGTCCCTTTCTACAGGCACATAACCACCATCTTCCATGAACTGGCATGGAGGAGGGGGAAAGGAGAGAAAGGAGGGAAGGGAGGAAGGTGCAGGGTGTTTGCTCCAGAGTCACTAGGAGGCTGGAAGATGTAGGCAGTACCAGAGGCAGGTTCCCTGATTAAGGGGCAGCAGACAGTCCTTCTTCATAAAGGATGAGAACAGGGACTTCTTTGAACACACTTTTCCAGTATACAATTGATCTGACCTGAACTGTTCTTTTCTCCTGACTCTCAGGGGTCCCTGATGTTCTGAAATACTGTTTGTATCTGGGGTAATTTGAGCTTTCCAAGAGAAACCATAGCCTTTTGTCAGTTGAGCCCCTTGCCTTGTTTACATCATTAACTGCATGATCCCAGGAGCTCTGGGGAAAGGAGGCATCATGGTGTGGTGGAATGAGCCCTATATTTGAGTCAGAAGATCTGGGATTGAATCCTCTCTGACCCAGACTCATATTCTCAAGTGCAATCAGTCACCAAGTTCCAGGTCTGCTTATAATGGCTACATCAACCCAAATACTCTCTTTTTCCATGTAGAGACTACTGGGGGTTCAGAACTATGCCAATCAAGTATTTACATCTGCCACAGCAGCTGGGGGTGGCTAGGTGGCCCAGTGGAGAAAGTTCTGGGCCTGGAGTCAGAAAGACTCATCTTCCTGAGTTCAAATCTGGCCTCAGACACTTACTAGCTGTATGACTTTGGGCAACTCCCTTCACCCTGTTTGCCTCAGTTTTGTCATCAGTAAAATGAGCTGGAGAAGGAAATGACAAACCACTCCAATATCTTTGCCAAGAAAACCCTAAATGGGGTCATGAATAGTCAGATACGACTGAAATGACTGATCAACAATAACTTGGTTTCAGGGCTTGGTGTTTCAACAGAGTCCACTAGTATCCAAATAACCCCAGAATAGGTCCGTAGATTTGGAGCTGGAAAGGACATGAGAAAAGCAAGGCCCAGGAGAAGAAAGTACATTGCCTCAGGTCACACAAGTAGTAAGTGGCAGGATTGAGATTTGAACTCAAGTTCGCTGCAATCTTTCCACTGTACCACACTTCCTCCCCATCCATTGGCTCCACTTTCTTGAATGTTCTAAGGATCTGCAGCTAAAGATCCCATAATTACAGCAACTGGTTGGCACAGTGGAAGTCCTCACAGAGATGGCATTGAAGCTGAATAGGAGGCAGCTAGGTGTTGAAGTAGATAGAGCACCAGGCCTAAAGTCAGTCAAGAAGACCTGAATTCAAATCCAGCCTCAGACACTTACTAGCTGTGGGACCCTGGGCAAAGTCACTTAAAACTTCTGTTTGCCTCGGTTTCCTTAACTGTAAAATGGGGATATATAATAGCCCCTCCCTCCCAAGGTTGTTGTGAGGATCAAATGAGATACTATTTGTAAAGTACTTAGCACAGTGCCTGGTACATAGTAAGTGCTATATAAATGCTATCTTTCACTATTTCCTTCCTTTCCCTCCTATATACCCTCAAACTGCCATAGTGATCTTCAGCTGAATAACTCCTACCCCTAATCATAGCAGTGACTCACACTCCTTCAGCGTGTACCCAGTAGCATCAACTAATCACTCCCTCCTCCTAATTCACAACACAATTCACTCTAAGCCTGTCACACTTTGTACTCTCTTCTCAACACCCTCTGTCACAAACACCCAGGGGCTGGCTTTCAACCATGCCCGCCTGCTCTCCTGATTACTGGCAGGAGACTGTCCTTGATGCTCTTTTATAGCCTATGGGGTAATCAATCACTAAGGACAGCTGTGAGCCCTCTTGAACTCGGGCTTCTCAATTGGAATCTCTTCAGAGACTATCGACATGCTAGCTGTATGAGACTGAGGGGGCAAGTCACCCGGCCCCTCTGAGCTTCAGTTTGCTCATCTGTAAAATAGGGATAATAATGCTTGTACCATATCCCTTTGAGAGAGAAAGGCACATTGTAAGCTGTCAAGTGCTCTAAAAATGTCAGCTATTATTAGGATTTGGCTTTCATTCTCATGGAGGAGGCAGGAAGTGGTTTCTTGTTCTAGGCAACTTTCAGGAGTGGGGGCCATCACAAACAGCCACACAGTCTGTGGTCGAGGGTCCTGAAGAGCCAAGAGATGCCAGTTTTCATCTTTTCTTGACCTTTATTCCTCAACTCTTTGGTGTCTGGAAAGAGACTGCATCCTCCTTCTAATTGAAGTCCACCAGGTCATCTTAACTTGGTTATTCCCCCATTATTCATTCTGTCATTCCAGGATTGTTGTACATCACTCCCCTTCATTCATTCTTCGGTCCCCCCAAACTGATCTTCCTGATTCTCAGACATGACATTCCATCTCCCATCTTGGTGCCTTTGTGAATCTTGTCCTCCATATCTAGAATATACTCCTTTCTCACCCTCACCTTTCAGAATACCTGATTTCCTTCAAAGCTCAGCTCAAGTATTGCTTTCTACATGAGGCCTTTCCTAAATCTATCCTGTTGCACCCCCCACCAGCGGCTAGTACTTGTTCTCTAAAATGATCTTGTACACATTTTGTACATATATGTACTTATATGTATACAAGATATCTCCCTCAACAGAATGTAAAATCCTTAAGGGTGAAGACCATTTTATTTTTGTTCTGGTATTCCCAGCACCAAGGACAGTGCCTAGTACATAGTAAGTATTTGATAAATGCTTTCTGATGGAATAGATCAGGGATTCTTAACCTAGTGTCATTGAAAGAGTTTTAAATTTTTTTTGATAACTGTATTTCAATATAATCGGTTTCCTCTGTAATCCTATGTATTTTGTTATTTTAATTTATTAAAAAAACATTATTCTGAGAAGAGTTTTGCAGGCTTCATCAGGTTGCCAAAGGAATCCATGACACAAAAAAGGTTAAGAACCCTTGAACCATGGGTTCCAGGGTCCCTTTTGGCTCTAGTTCTATGATCCTATGATTAACAGAATATTTCAGAAGCCCCCAGTTGAGTGAGACATATGTCCTGGAGCTCCTGGGGGGGGTGAGTAAAGAATGAGTTCCTGACCTAGTGAGGGACCTCCTTCACTGGGCTCACTTCAGTTAGGGTCACAGTGGTCCTCGGAAGTGGAGAATAGAGTTGTATGGCCTCCACATAGAAGGAGCTTCTTGTGAATTTTCTCTTTGCTAGAGGATGAGAGATGGCTGAAGCTGAGGGTAACATTCATCCTGAGAACAGGGGATTAATGCACAAGGGAAAGTACTAGTTACAAAGTTGTATAGATGTTTGCCAGGTTTGGAGGTGTGTGAGCTTTCAGCTCAGAGTCCTATGAGGAGGTACCTGGCAGATCTGATGAGGCTGAACAAAAGGGAGAGTGGAAAACTACTGAGCCCTCAGGGCAGCTCAGGCCAGGTCCAAAGATTAAAACAAGAACCCTTGACTCTTGGGAGTCAATAGCCCTGGGTACCAGGCTACTAGAGGAAAGAGTGCTGGGGAAGTGTGTTGGGAGGGGTGGTTCAGGGCTTTCTGCCCCTTCTACTGTGCCTGGTGTTTGTCACATGGGTTTGCTGTCCTCCTTGAGGCAGGACACTTCAGGTTCTGCTCAGAGTAAGGCCCCAAGGTCTAAGCTTACCTATTTGTCTGAACTCCCATACTCAATCTGCCAGGGTCAGGTATCCAAGGAGAGGAAGCTACCCGTCCTGCTCAGCCCTGAGAGTGCCACTACCTCATGACCCAGTTAGTGAATTGGAGGTGCTTCAAGCCAGAGGACAGGATATTCCCACAATGTTTATAGGAGTCCTGTTACAGAGTTGGCCAACTTTGTAACTAGTACATTCCCCTGTGCATTAATCCCCTGTCTCCTTTGTCTCTGAAAGATCTGGGGACCTGTGTGAGGACAGTCCATGGGTGTGTCCTTAAACTCAATACCCCATTTCTTGCCTCTCTGCATTTGGACTGTGCTTAGAATTTTTGCCCTCCTTATGTCTACTCCTCAAGATCCTTGTCTTCCTTGAAGATTTTAGTCAATCAACAAATATTTATTAAGTATCTGCTACAGCATGTGCCAGATGCTAGAGACACATAGACAAAAATGCAACAAAAATGAGGAAAGTACATGAATAATAAGACCAGGGTGTTTGAGGGGATGGCAACGTGTCCCTTTTTATTAGGGTAGAGATTAGGACAGAGACAAAGACTGTTAACCAGGTACAGATTTCTTTGAGAAAGGATGGAGAATGACCTGGAGGCCAGTGGGTGACTTTTGGAAGGAGTTGGGTTGGGTGGTATAGAAATGGGTGGGGTGAATCTCAAAGTAGAAAAGAGGTTGCTGAGCAGTATTGGCAGAAGGAGGATCTGGAAGTGTCAGTGAGGAGCATAGAGCATTCCTACTCCTCTTCCTCTTTCCGTGTGTTTAGAGGTATGCAGAGGGTGGGGTATAGCTCTTCTCAGCAATACAGTGATCCAAGACAATGCTGAAAGGCTAAAAATGTTATCCAGCTCCAGAGAAAGAACTAGTGGATTCTGAATGCAGATTGAAACATACTTTAAGAAAAAAAAAACTTTCTTTGTTTTTATTTTTTTTGTGTGTTTTCTTTTGCAACATGGATAATATGGAAATATGTTTTGTATGACTAGACATGTATAATCTATATCAAATTGCTTGCCTTCTCAAGGAGGGGGGAGGAGAGAGAGGGAAGAAAGGAATTTGGAACTCAAAATTTTTAGAAAAATGTTAAAAATTATTTTTACATGAAACAGAGAAAAAAAGAAATGAAAAAAAGAGAAGGGCATCCAGTACTGAAGAGCGTGGTGAGGACTTCACTGTCTTTGGTGGTGTGGGTGGATTTGTTGGGATAGAAGAGACAGCCAGGATTTTGTGAGTGCAAGAAGATGGAAAAAGCATGAGAGGAAGAAGTCAAAGATGAAAGGAAGTCTGGTAACAATAGAATCATGGATCCAAAGAACACAATAACAATTATAGGACAGAGAATGATAAAGTCTTGGGAATGGATAGGGATGAGGTAGATGTCATGAGAAAGAGTAGAGTGGTAGCAGTGAAAGGAATTTTAACCTATATAGCTAGTAACTCTGAATTTCTGAGATTAGGAGAGGAAGAAATAGGAGTTTGCTGGCCATAATGATATAGTAGTATCAATTGACTAGAGCTTCCCAGCCTCCAGATTCTTGTGATAGCAGAAAGTGGTACTAGTTCTCTCAAGAACCTGAGAAGAATGAAGATTGGACCTGATATCATAGGTCCCATTGCTTAAAAACTGATTTTTCTCATTTAGCAAGCATTTGTTTTCTCTCCCTCCTACCTCCTCCCACAACTGAAAAGATAAAAGAAAAACAAAACCTTTGTAACAAGTATACATAGTCAAGCAAAACAAATTCCCACACTGGCCATGTTCAAAAATGCGTGTCTCTTTCGTACTGAGTTCATCCCCTCTCTTGTCAGGAGGTGCAGAGCCTGCTTAATCATTGGTCCAGAGGCCCCAGTCCCGGAGAATATAGCAATAAGTTTGTTGCCTGAAGCCCCTATCCCTGGCACAGTTCTGGAATTGTTTTACCACAAGCTAAATTCTAAGTTTGCCAGACTCTAATTGGAAAATAGAGATGGGTTAGGGATGAGGGCTGCCCCAGGCCCTAAATAAGGTCATTCTTACTGTTCCTCACACGTGGCTTTCCACATTCTATTTCCAAGCCTCTGTACTGGCTGTCCCCCATGCCTGGAATATCCTCATTCTTTAACTTTGTCTCTTAGAATCCCAACCTTCCTTCAAAATTCAGTAACACAATTCCTATAGGAAAGCAAATTCGCCATCTCCAACATGAAGCCTTTCTTGATCTTCTAATTGCTAATGCCTTCTCCCTCCCTATTATCATATATATATAGTATATACTTATATATATACATATTATTTGATAGAGCATAAGCTCCTTGAAGGCAGGTTTTTGTTTTTGTATCCCCAGCACCTAGGTGTTGTTACTGTTCAGTTATTTTTTCAGTTATGTCTGACTCTTCCTGATCCTTTTGGGATTTTCTTGTCAAGGATACTGGCGTAGTTTGCCATTTCTTTCTCCAGCTCATTTTGCAGATGAGGAAACTAAGGCAAACAAGGTTAAGAGACTCGCTCAAGGTCACACACTAGTAAGTGTCTGAGGCCAGATTTGAACTCAGGAAGATGAGTCTTCCTGACTTCAGGCTCCATACTCCACTGCACCACCTAGATGCCTGACATGACACAGTATCTGGTAATAAGAAGTGCATAATAAATGGTAGTTGATTGATGAATTGATTGCCCCATCTACCTGTCTTGACTATTTCCATCTAGACTCACAGAATTTTGTACAGCAGTGATGATAAGGTTTGAAGGTGCAGAATATCCTATTATAGGTATATAGTGGATCCAACTGACCAGTATCTTACTATCATTTTATGAAAGACACTTGCCTAGACCTCTACTGCACATGCTAGGCCCAGGCTTCTGTGACCTGAATGGAATCTCCATAGCTGAGTTCCACCATAGTGAGTTTTAAGCTTCCTATGGAAATTGTGGGTATCAATAAGAAGGTGGAGATTGTGGCCCTGGGATGTCTAGACCCAGTAAACATCTCTGGAGTTTCAATATTGGGAGCAGAATGCCATAGCCAGGAGGCTTGGGCTCAGTGCTTGAACTCCTGACAATACATGCCTTCCATGTGGAAGTTACTTGAAAAATAGAGACCTGAATTGTGCCATAAGAAATGATAAGCAGAAAAACCTGGAAAGACTTATATGAACTGATGCTGAGTGAAGTGAGCAGAATCAGGAGAACATTGAACACAGTAACAGCAACATTGTGTGATGACTAACTTTGTTAGACTTAACTCTTCTCAGCAATGCAAGGATCTGAGACAATCCCAAAAGACTCATGATGGAAAATGCTATCCACGTCCAGAGAAAGAATTTTAGAGTCTGAATACAGAAGGAAGCATATTATTTGCTCTTTTTTTTGTTGTTTTATTTTGTTCCTTCTTTCTCATGGTTCCTCCCATTGGCCCTAATTCTTCTTTACAACATGACGAATGTAAAAATATGTTTATTATGAATGTATATGTAGAGCCCATAGAAAATTTAAAACTCATAATCTTATGGAAGTAAATGCTGAAAACTAAAAATTGTAAGAAAATAATAATAAAAAAGAAATGACAAACAGAAAACCTAGAAAGACTTATGTGAACTGATACAGAGTGAAGTGAGGAGAACATTGTATAGCAATATTGTTAAGATGAGCCCCTGTTAATGACTTAGCTATTCTCAGCAATACAATGATCCAAGACAATTCTGAAGGATTCATGATGAAAAGTGCTATCCACATCCAAAGAAAGAACTGATGTGGAGTTCAAATACAGATCAAAACATACTATTTTTCACTTTGTATGTGTGTGTGTGTATGTGTGTGTGCATGTGTGTTTGGTCTGTGTTTTCTTTCACAGTGTGACTGATATGGAAACATGTTTGCATGATTGCATGTGTATAACCTATGTCAAATTACTTGCTGTCTCAGGGAAGGAAGAGGGGAGGGAAGAAAGGGAGAGAATTTTGAACTCAAAATTTTAAAAAAGCAAATGTTAAAAATTGTTTCTATGAGGCAACTAGATGGTACAGTGGATAGAGCACCAACCCTGGAGTCAGGAGGACCTGAGTTCAAATCTGGCCTCAGACACTTGACACTTACTAACTGTGTGTGGGCAAGTCACTTCACCCCATTGCCTCGCCAAAAAAAAAAAAAAAAGTTTCTACATGTAATTGGAAAGAAAAATATTATTCAAAGAGGCCTGAGCTGGCAGAGATCATGAAGGAAGGGCTGAACCTTGAAGATTATGGGTGGATCCAGAAATGTTTTTGATTCTGATGACTCTCCAAGAGCCCAAATACAGGTAAGCATCTTCTGAGCAAGAAACTCTGCAAGAAGGCTGGTGTGTTCTGGCTTCATGAATGGAATGTAGTAGGTGACTAAGGAGTGAATCCACCACAACTCCCAACCTTTTAAAGAATAAGTCTTAGAAAATTACTCCATTTGAGATAGAGCTCCTCAAGAATCACCAGAAGGAGCTATTAGTTACCGGAATCATTAGAGTGCCGTGGTCTGTTTATCTTGTTCTAACACATAGGTCTGACTATGTTACTCTCCTGCTCAAGAAGTTTCAGAAACTCCCTGTTCCCTCTAGGATAAAGTATAAATGCCTTAACTTGATGTTTAAAGTTATTTATGTTCAGGATTTATCCTACCCTTCAAGGTGTGTTACACATTTCTCTCCATGTACTCTCTGTTTCACCCAAACTGGCCTATTTTCTGTTACCAGTGCACAGCACTTCATTTCTTGTCTTTGAGACTTTCCCTCATACCTGCAATGTACTCCCTACTCACATCTACTTCATAGATGCCCTAACTTCCTTTAAAACTCATCTCAAGAACCTCCTCCTCTGGGAAGCTTATCCTGGCTCCCCTTTTCCCACAGTTGCCATTGTTCTCCCTCTGGAAATTATCTCATTTTTTAATGTACATGTTATTTAACCCCAATAAAATAGAAAGAATAGAGTAGAATAGAATAGAGATATTTTGACAGAAAACTGGGAAGATCCAGATGTATGTGGATAATGAATTAAAAATCTATAGTAGACTAGGACATCATGCCCAAAATTCAAAATAGCCTGAAATGTTTTCAGAGCAGGCAGAGGATCTCAGTGTTGGACTGTGCAGTTGGTGTTATCAAATCCCCATTGCAGTGGAAGATGGGGAAAAGGCAACCTTAATTTGCCCCATGGGATTCCACCAAATTGAGTAAACAGGTGTCAAGGGATTTCTGAAGCCCCAACACCACCATCACTTTTTAGAGGCTTATGGAAAACCCCATTGGTTGGAGGTATGGAAATGTTGGTATACCAAGATGATCTGTTAGTACAGGTGAAGATATTGGAAATGTCAGGAAAAAAATAACAGAAGGCAGCTAGAAGTCATGGGTCTAAAACTATCGATCAACAAATACCAGCTCTAAGAGCCTCTGTCAAATACGGTCCAGATAGTGTCTCAGTAAGGAGTAAGCATCCTGGTCACATCTGATGAATTATTGAAAGCTGAAGAAATTTCTAGGATCTGAGAGAGCTATCAGAAATGTCCAAAGAACTATGTCATTCCTGCAAAGCCTCTCAAAGTTCTCACTCATGGGTGTAGGAAGGCAGTGAAGTACAGTGGCAAATGCAAATAGGTTTCTGGTGCCATCATTTTCCTGGTATCAGACAGTGGACAAAGCACTGGATTTAGAATCAAAGGACCTGGATTTGAATCCCAACTCTATCACTTACAACCCATGTGACCTTGGGGAAATCACCTAACCTCTCTGTGACTCAGTTTCCCCTTCTATAAAATGAGGGGATTAGGATTAGATAACCTCTGGGGTCCCTTCTAGGTCTAAACTTATGATATTCTCAATCCTGTATGTCAGAGAAGAATAAAAAGCAGAAGGAAAAAAGGGGGAAATCTGGCTGAACCCTTTGGTATACACCTTTTGGAAATTAATGGGAAGAGAATTGTGAACCAACCTTTAGGGACTCTTTCAACTGCCACATGCACCAATATTGGCCTATGTAAATACAAGCAAGTACTCTGTATCATTTACTGATGCCAGCCTAGAGGGTTGGGGAGCAGTCTGATACCAGGAGAGTGATGGTTACCAGAAGCCTATTTCATTTGCCAGTACAGGACTCACTGACAGACTCATTCTCCTATCCACAGGTTGGAGTTCTTGACTCTGAAGTGATTTGTCACTGATAGGACCAAGATTATTTGTATGGAGCTTGATTGTAAGTATGGATGAACAATAATCCACTGTCATATATTCTGACAAGTGCTAAATTGGGTGCTGCCAGTCAGAGAATGGCCAAAGTACTGGCCAACTATGAGTTCAGCATGCATTAATGGCCAGGGAAGATCAATGTGTAGGCAGATGATCTACCCCATGGGCCCAGTGTATTAGAAACATTGGTGAGCCCCATAAAAGGAATGAAAGCCATTTGTGACATGCAGGGAGCAAGGCTACTAACATGAGAAAATTCATGCCTGGGGCATCCTCCAGGAAGTGTCCCAGTGGTAGAAGTAAATGTTTTAGCACTGAAGCAGTCCCTGCTGCCCTAATTGTCCATGGATGATTGACAGCAATTGCAGCTGCAAGATATATGTCTGTAGAAATGGATACAAGCAATGCAAGGTGGGGAATGAGGCATATGCTACCATAGATAGCCAATGCGTTGCTTTATTTTGCTTAATTGTACTTCATTATGAAGGAAGATTCTACTTGGAGGGGGGAGGAGTCATTGGAGTGGGGGTATAGAGAAGGGAAAAGAGAGAGAGAGATAGGAGGGATGGAGAAAGGGGGAGAGACAGAGAGAGAGAAGGAGAAAAGGGGAGAGAGAAGGAAAAAGGGGAGAGAGAAGGAAAAAGGGGAGAGAAAAGGAAAAGGAGAGAGAAGGAAAAAGGGAAGAGAGAGAGAGAAAGAGAGAGAGAGAGAGATTCTCTACCTCTAATTTCAGAGGCTTGAGAATGGATATTTTGTTTTCCCAGGGTACTGTGATGGGAATGGGGGATGATGAATTTGCTCTCCTATAGGAATTATGTTAAAATTTTTTTTCCTATTTCTTTGTTAATTGTTTTGATCCCGGTTAAATGTTTAAATGCATGCTCCTTGTAATTATAATGACCTGAAAAAGAGTTGAGAAAATCTACCTCCCTCTCTTCTCTTCAGAGGTGGGAGATTATGAGTATGGAATATTGCATATACTGTTGGACACATTGACATAGTGGTGGGTTTTACTGAACTATTTTTTTTCTCTTTATTTTTTATTCTTTGTTTAAAAAAAGGATGGCTTGATGCTTAAGGGAGGGAACTATTTGGAAATGATGATGATATAAAAACCCAATTATATTCATAAAATAAGATTTTTAATAAATGAAATATATCTTCCTTGTTAGCCATACCAATAAGGCACACACTGAGTTTAGTTGATCTTAAAGGTTCCCATCCAGTATCAGATAAGGGCTTTGAGCCATATCAGATAAAGGCAGTCCAAAACTGCCCATATATTAACCCTAGTAATTTTAGGGATTAAGGGGAATATGGGCTTCATATATAGCTTCATTCTAAAATGACTCCCACATATGCAACCAGTTATTTCCTGTCTTAAAATATAACAATCACCACATCCAACATTTTCCGATTTTCTTCTTGAAGGAAGCATTCGTAACATTAAAGCTTAGATATAGCCTTTCATCTCTTTATCCTAAATCTTATTTTCCAGGCTGTTTTTCACGATCCTTCTCTGAGCCAACTTTCGCATTGAAGTGGGTCAGAATCCAGATATATGTTGGCTTGGTTTGGAAGCTCTTGTCAAGTTCTTCGTGTAATTTTTCCAGCTCTTCATCCTTTGCAGTATGGAACCAATGAAGAACTCCAAAGAAGACTAGGAATAAAAGGTGTCATTAAGGAATTGTTTGACAGGAAGAGAAGATGGTCTAGTTAATGTAAAGAGCAAGAAAAGACATTTATGGGTGACTGTTAAGAGTTGCTCCATTGATACTCTCATGATGTCAGGAGAAACTGAAGAAGGCCTTCAGAATATTGGGCGGACTCCCTATGGCCTCCCTGGCCCGGCAATGTCCTACTTAAACTGCTGGTGATGCTAAGGCCTCCTCCTTCCATGTGGCTCCAGGCTCTAGAAATCCCCACTGGGCCTCCTACAAGGAAAAGTTCAGCTCCACTAAAAAAAAAAAAAAAAAGCTGGCTTTCTTTTTCTGGTTGTGGGACCACCTCTTACGAATGGTACTTGTCCAGAAATCCAGGCCAGATGGAACCAGCCTTTGTGCTCCCCCAGGAGAAACCAGAGCTATAACCAAATCAAGCGAATCTTTGTCTTTCTAGCTTGGAACCAGGCTTTGACATCACTTTCAGATCATCTTCACATCATGCCATTGCCCTCTCCACCAACCTTCCAGCTACACTTTATATGTTGTATTCCTTCATTAGAATGTGAGCTCCTTGAGGGCAGGGACTGTTTTCTTTGTTTTCTTGCTTGTATTTGCATTTCACACAGTAAGCACTTAAATTCTTTATCTATCTTGATATCTATTTAAGACAAGGGCAAGAGTCAAACAGGATAGGCAAGCATGCATGAGTTTTGATCAGCATCATTGCAAAGAACCTCCAATTCAATAAGACCATGGGTCTGCTGGAGTTTTGGAGTATTCTTCCTCTGCAACAGATGTTGGCATTTGAGCTACCACTATCGTCATTGATGGTCTCTTTGCTTATGCTCATGGAGAACACTGGGAGGCAAGATCACCAAGTGTCCCATGAAATGATGCTTCTTGGAGCCTTGGGGCACATGATGAGACCAACCCTGCTAAGTCCTTTATTTGCTTCACTGAGCAGCTCTTGTGAGCTGTCCTTCCATTTAACAGCAACTTCCTTATGTCTTTGGGTTTCTTTTATAGCGAGAATGTCAATATTGATATGGTTCAGTTCCTTTGGTAGTATGTTAAATTGGATAAGGTTACTGGATAAAATGTCATTTTTAGGAGTGCCAACAGTTAAGTTAATATTTATAGATGGTCTAAAAATTTCTGAGCATTCTTAGTACCCAGTGCCCCCATTGTTGCAGGGGGCTGTGCAGGATGCAGGGCCATTTTGTATTTTTATATACTAAGTGCTATATAATGATCTTGTTTGATCATCACAACAATCCTGGAAAAGAGGTACTATTATTATTATCCCCATTTTACAGAATGAGGCAAACAGGGATTAAGTCACCTGCCCAGGATCATATAACTAGTTAAGGGTCTGAGGCTAGATTTGAACCCAGCTCTTTCTTGCCTCCAGGCCCTAAATTCTATCTGCTGCACCCTAAGAGTTTTCATGGTTAAAGAGTCCATCACTTAGTGGCCAAACTACTAGTGAATAGCCTCTCCTTACAAAATGGATAAAGTGCTGACTGAGGATTCAGAAGGACCTGAATTCAAATCTGACCTTAGATACTTACTACTTCTGTGACCCTGGACAAATAACTGACCCCCTGTTTGCCTCAGTTCCTCAGGTATAAAATGAGCTGGAGAAGAAAATGACAAACCATTCCAGTATCTTTGCCAAGAAAACCCCACATGGGGTCATGGAGAGTCAGACATGACTGAAATGATTCAACAATAACAACAATTTGCCTAAACTCATTCTCAGATAGCAAACACAGTCTGCTGACAGCATGGCCCCTAAAGCCTTTCAGACTTTGTAGAAATGACCAGAGTTTACTGGCACTTCACTGGGCAACCATGGTTGCCTGTGTACAACAATGAAACATCAGAGTAGGATGTTTGCAGAGGTCATTTTTATTTCCCTTTTAACCATATCTAGCTGCAAAGAAAATCCATGAAAGAGAAATTTTATTCCAAAAAGTAGGAGCTCAGAATAAAAGAAAGGCAAATGAGAGTTGCCATCCCATCCCTGATCTCTTTTCTAGGTTTCTAGTCACTTTTAGGAGGTTATGGTTGCTCTACATAAAGTAGGGTGTAGCTCTGGTCTTTCCTCTGAGCCGTATGTGATATACTCATGACTGGCTGCCTCTGTTGGGGTATGTTAAAGAAGTAGGCTTTCGTTGTTGTTGTTGGTGTTGTTTTACTATTCCAATTCTGCTTCCCCCTCCTTAAGTCTCACATCCTGTTGTAATAATTGCAATGATCTTCATTAATGAACATTTACTGAGCACCTACCAAATGCATAGTAGTATGCTAACTAACTCAGAGACAAGTCCCTGCTCTTGAGTGGCCTTATCATCTTGTCCTCAGTCTATAAACAGTGAGGTCTAAGCAATTAAGATTCTGTCCTTGCTGTACCATTAACTGATGATATGACCTTGGATGTATCACTTTCCATTTCTAGATCTCGATTCTCTCAACTACAGAATGGGAATAATAATCACCTGCTATTGTGACAATTAACTGGAACCATGATGTGACTGAGATAATCTTAATAGCACATTTTGTGATGACAAAGAATAAGAAATAAAGTGGGTGCCCATCCACTGGGGAATGAGGAACACTGCTCATTGTAGTTCATGGTTGTATTGATTATTGTTGAATTGTAAGAAATCACGAATATGCAGAATTCATAGGATCATAGTGTGATAGGAGCAATCTCCTCAGGCCCAGCCACAGAGTTGGGGGTAGCTCTTCCTAGATCCCCATCCCATAAAGTCTAGGTTAGTTCTTCATTCAAAGGCATTGACACCATTCTCAATACTTAATGGGCCCAAGAGACTAAGGCTTTGAACCATTGATGTAGCTTCCTCCTGGACCAGGTAAAAAAACTAACACCAGAAGAGTCAAGAGCTTCTCCCTCAGGCTTCTGATCTGAGCATTTACAGAACTGACCGATGTAAAAACAAAAGGCGGCAATAAAAGTTAAAAAAAAATGCAGAAGTATTTCCAAAGTGCTATTCGAATGCATTGGGGTTACTGCACTCACAATTAGGTTGGGGGTAGTGAGAGCTCCAGAAATAACGGGAGGATCAATACCAATGTTGTGAGAGAGTGGGAGGCTAGGGCAATAGCTTGTCCACCTCTTCTCTCTTGGTTACCTGCCCCTGGAGAATGTCACACTCCAACTTTTCAAGTTGACTTAAATAAGAAATGTAAGGGGGGCCGGCAACACGGTCTGTCTCTCACTCAGACTCTGCTTGCCCAAGGCAGAGGGATTTTAATTTTCCATTCTTAATGAGAAAAAGAAACTTAGAATTAAAGAATATTCCAGCAAAGTCATCAAAACAGCTGCCCAGTCACTGAATCGAGAAAAGAAATGGAATTTCATTTCTTCCCTTCCCTGGCACCAATTTGGCTTAAATGATCAAGGGATTGGCCCTGTAGCAGCTAGAGACCATCTCTCCATTCCAACATGGAAATCAGATGAGAGGGGGCGGAAGCCCTGGGGATATGAGGATATATTGGCAGAATGGGGTGGGGATAGGGGGAGGGAAAGAATCCAAATTATGTTCATCCAACACATTTGGAGAGTTTAGCTGACTCTAGGGTGTGGCAAGGGCACTTTGTTGGAGAATAAGGACCCACCTGAGGTCAATTTGTCTCTTCCTTTGCCCCAGGTCTCCAGCCTAGGAAACGTCTCTTAGGCCTTTGGTCTGGAGAGACAGGAGCCTGAATTGCATTTGCTGAGGTTAAGGAGGGGGATGGCTGCAATTATATGTCTAGCCATGCTTTTCTCTCCTCTCTTCACAGGGGTCGAATGAGGCTCCGAGGAGCGGCTGACCTACTTCTGTTTTCTCTTCTTTCAGATGCCTGGCTTCCTCATTTATAGTCGTCTTCTCCTATGCAGGCCCACCTCCTAATTTCTACTCTGGTTGTCATGGGGAAGTGGCAAGGACAGGCTATAGATGGATGCTCCTTGGAAGACAAAGGGGTACCCCAAGCCCAGACCTCACATTCTTCTAACCTTAGTCCTGCCCATGCAAATTATCTCAGTGCCAAGAGAACACTAGGAAATCAGCCGCTTCCTCTTCAGCTTTGCAGGGACGATCAAACCCTACTATTGATTCTTACCTATTGGCTGACCTCCCTTTAATGCCTCTCTCTTGGAACACTTAATGAGGTCATGGTCCCTCCTCACCCACCGGTTACTCTCATAGGCCTTATGCCTGGGTTTCTGCTCTGTCTCTGAATGGCCTCTCTTTTGTGAGGGTGATGAATATTAGAGAAAATAGCGTAACCAGGCCCCTGATCTTATAGGGCCAAAGCCTATGTATGCCCGGGCCAACTGGCACTGCTGCTATCACCTAAATTCAATTTAACAAGCATCTAAATATGTGCTAGTTCTTGGGACAACCAAGAAAAAAAATTAAATGGCTCCTGCCCTACAAAGTTTACATTCTACTAGGGGAGAAATTCTGCTTAAAAACTCACTTAAGGGGCAGCTAAGTAGAGCAGTAGATAGAGATCCAGCCTCGGTGTCAGGAGGACCTGAGTTCAAATCCAGCCTCAGACACTTACTAGCTGTGTGACCCTGGGCAAGTCACTTAACCCCGATTGCATCACCAAAAGACAAAAAAAAAAAAAAAGAAGACTCATCTAAGATCAGAGATATAGAACTGGAAAGGACCTCAGAGGCTACCTTATCCAACCCCCTCATTTTACAGATGGAAAAACTGAGGCCCAGAGTGACTTGCACAAGGTCACCAAGGTAACAAATGATAGAGGCTGGAAGTGAACCCTGTTCCCCTTCTAGCCTCCGGCTAACTGAAATCTAGGGTTCTTAAAAATCCTCTGTGACGGCAAGCTTAAAAGTTCATACTTCTCTAGTTCTTTAAAATTTACAAAGTACTTTCTTCACAACTCAACCCTGTGAAGTAGGTAGTACAAGTGTGCTTATTTCCCTCTTTTTCCAGATGAAGAAACTGAGGCCCAGAGAAGGGAACTGTTATAGTTGGGATTTGACCCCAGGGTTTTAATTTTTTTCATTTTTTACTGCAAATTCCCATTCTTTTCACTGTTCATCATGGCCTCTCTGGTAACGAGGAGAGTCCAGAGTCGCAAGAAGACTTTCCTGCTCTGGGCTGGGAGCCTTAGGCTCAGATCAGAAAGCTCCTGACTCTTCTGTTATTGACTTTTGTACCTGGTCCACCAGGAAGCTAAATCAATGGTTCTTCAAGGGTTCAAGCTCTAGTCCCTTGGACCAATTAAGAGATCAGGACCATTCAGAGACTTTCTAAGAGTATTCTGGCATGGGGGCAAAAAACCAGGGAGAGAATCCACTCCCCTTGAGGCTACATTCCAGGATCAGACCCGCTTCATGTGACCTCAGAGCCAGCTGTGACCTTAGAGGCAGCTGGTGGTTCAGTGGATAGAGTGTTGGGCCTAGAGTCAAGAAGACACAAGTTCACATTCAGCCTCAGATACTAACTAGCTATGTAACCCTGGGCAAAGACAGGGTCTCTTAATCTCTTTTTTTGCCTCAACCGTAAAATGGGAATAATAATAGCACCTACCTTATAGGCTTGTTGTGAGGATCAAATAAGATTCTATTTGTAAAAGTACCTAGCACATAGCAGGACTATAGAAATGCTTATTCCTTTCCCCTTCCCAATAGCCTTAAGGGAACCTGGGCTACCAGTTAAGCTTCTTGGAAGAGGTAGGCTCTGGGAGGTATGGGTAGAAGCTGACAAGAGTAGCCCAGGATGCAGCCCTCTCCATACAACAATTGGCCAAATGGTTGGGGATGAGAAGTTATATTAAGACCCATCTGGTCACTTCTATTCAGAGGGAAAATATGGGCTCATCATCACTAAAATTCTGTTTCCCTTATTCAGAGCCAGGATTCAGAAGAGCTTTAATCAAGCCTCCAGGGCAAGCAGGATATGGGACAGGCTACCATCATGACCACAGCCTAACTAGGATGTTCAGAGGTTTGACTCCGTGCCTCTGGCTAGCTACTTCCCTCCCGCAGAGGGGGCCTTTGGAATGGCCATCAGGGTCTTCCAACCCAGTTAGAGGAATTCATGGTAGACTTTGAGAGGAACTTCTCAGCTGAAAGGAGTGATAAGGACCTTGAGGTATGGAAGATAATGATGAGGCAGAGGATTTCCAAGTAGGAGCTAAGGGGCGATCTACCCTGGAGAAAAAGGAGCTAATGAAATGTCTTCTGAGGATTGATCCCCTTACTTGCCATACTCCCTGGGGCAGGTCTAAGCACTCCTCAATCTCCCATGGCTGATCAATTCTATTCATTAAGTAGAAAAAGCATGTGCAGGGTTTCTACTAATGAGAGCTATGCTGGCACTGAGGATGCACACATGCATTCCAAAAAAAACTCTCCAACAGGCAATTAGCTTTGTGCTGCCTATCCAGGCCCAGAGTACAGAGGGGCCAGATTTCCGGATCTGCCATCATTGCCTCTGGCCTTTGGCAAAATTAAAGTTCTTGAGAAATAAGAATGAGTTGGTTCCCTCAGTGCAAGGGGGATTGGCAAAGGGAATTTCAATCCCCTCCTTGCCAGGGGCCTGAAAGATGAGAGATGTGGAGTGTGGGAAGTAAACAGCAGATGGAATGAGATGGTGGGATCTTCGAGCGAGCCAGACCCCAGTTTTGTTTCTGTAGATGAATGAATGAATGAATGAACAAATGAAAAAAGTATTTATTAAGCACTTACTCTGTGTATCCTTATTACCCCCAAGGGCACATATGCAAAACCTGTGCAGCACGAATATACATGTGCAAAGTATTCATGGATATTCATGCATTTATAGGAATGCCTATATGTTTACACACATAAACCAGACCCAGTTCTCTGTATTAGAGGTGGTTTCTGAGACTGCCCTCTGGGCCTTCCACAGGATGAAACTTGGACTGTCTTTGGCAAAGGTAAGTCAGGTGCAGATGTAATTCAGAAACAAAATGCAACACAATGCACCATTCTTTTGTCCTACCCACTCCTTCCTCCACGGCCCTGTTTCTGAGAAATCACAACCCAAGGGAAGCTGGTTGGGTAAGACCTCTGCCCAGAACCGACCAGACTGAGCATCATGTAGAGTATAGCATTGTACACCAGGTACAATGGATTTGGAGTCAGAGGACCTGGAGGAACAAAGCCTCCCTCTGCTACTTTACGGCTGAGGTGACCATTGGCAGTTCACTTCTCCAGGACTCAGTTTCCTCATCTGTAAAATGAGGGAGCTGGATCAGATGACCTCTAAGGTACCTTCCAGCTCTACATCTGTGGTCCTGAAATGGCAGAAATGATTTCAGCCAGTTCAGGCAAATGCCCAAGGTGACTCAGCCAGGAATTGGAATTGAGCAAATTTCAAGCCAGAGGATTTATTCAAGGCTAATAGTCAATGGTAAAGGCTAATTTGGTCAAAACATCCCTTGGAAGCTAAGCCACTAAATGATGTAGTCTTCCTAAAGTGTAGGTCTGACCATGTCACTACCTACTCAGTAAACTCTGGAGGTTCCCTGTCACCTCCAGGATCAAATATAAAATCCTCTGTTTGGCATTCAAAGCCCTTCACTACCTTGTGCCCCCCTACTCCCTTTTGGGTTTTTCTACACCTTACACATACCACCTGGCCCCCACCTGCACTCCTCTTCCCTGACACTGGCCTCTTTGCTCTCCCTCAAACAAGACACTTCATTTCCTGACTCTGGACATTCCCCTGTGCCTCCAATGCTCTCCCTCTTCATCTCTACCTCCTTCCTTCAAGTCCCATATAAAATCCCACTTTCTGCCAGAACCTTTTACTGGTTCTTCTTAATTCTAGTGCATTCCCTGTGTCGATTATTTCCAGTAGTGGGTGTATTTGCATATTTACAACCCCTTAGACTGTGAACTTTTGTCTTTTGCCATTCATTTCATCCCTAGCATTTAGCATTGTACCTGGCACATAGTAGGTACTTAAATGTTGACTGACTGCACTGGCTAATAAGTTCAGGAGCAGAGGTCCCTATGACTCTTTGTCTCTCTTCCTCTGAGAAAGAACAAATAGTACCTAATAATAGATCACATTTACATAGTACTTTAAGGTTTGCTAAGCACTTTACATAAATTATTTCATCTAATCTTCATAACAACCCTATGAGGTAGGAACTGTTCTTATCATCATTTTACAGGTGGAGAAACTGAGTATCAAAGAGGTTAAGTGACTTGCCCCACAGATACATAGCTGGTACTGTATCTGTTAGAGGTAAGATTTGAACCCAGATTTTCCTGACTTCAAGTCTAGACCTCTAGCCACTGTTCCACACTGCTTCTAAATACTAGTCATATGTCACAAAGAGGTCAAAGACGGAGGAAAAACTTCTATAAAATAGAAAAATATTTATGGCATCACTCTTAGCTGTAGCAAAGAATTGGAAACCAAAGGGCCACCCATCAAATGGAAAATGACAGAACAAATTATGCTTTATGAAGGCAATGAAATATTTTTGTGTCAGAAGAAATGGCAAATAATGATGAATTTGAGGAAACTTAGGAGGACTTGCTATGAACTAGTTCAGAGTGAAGAAAGTAGAACCAGAACAATTTACATAATGACTACAATTAATTTTAAAAGGAAAATGGCATTGAAAGTCATTAACACTCTTGTCAATACATCAACTTAAGTGTGACTTCAGGAGACTGAAGGTGAAGTGAGTATGCCTCCTCCTCATCTGTAGAGGTGGTAGATGAAAGGTGAGGAGAGGGGCCTACGTTATCAGACATGGACAAGATGCTGATTTTGATTTGTTTGAGCTTCTTTTTGCAGGGAAGGATTCAGTTGGAGGTGCAAGTATGGGGAGACACTTGGAAGTGACCAATTTGTAAGAAGGGCAACAATAAAACTTTTTTTTTTTTGTATGGTGGACAAATTTTCCCACTAGGAAGTAAGTACTAAAGCTCTTCTGGGAACCTAGGGAAGTTGTAGCCTATCCCTCAGTGAGAGGGATGGGGTAGAGAAGAATGATTATAGAAAGAGGAATGACCTCTTTCTGTTCTGTTTGCACTAAGGGTAGTCTGAGGGCAGAGGAATGGACTGGATGAAATCTTAAGCCTCCCTTCTAGCCTTTGAGAACTCAGTTCGTTCTATGGGTTCCTTTCTTAAGTTTCCATACTGCCTGTTAACTTGTTTTCCTCCAGGATGTCTCTAGGCACATTTATTCCTCTTTATCAGTCAGGGAACACCAGACCCTGTCTGATGGGATAATTGCTCTGAGCTCGGAGCAGCCAATTTTTTTAGAAAACTGAAATGAAAAAAGCATGTTAGCTCTTTGAGGGCAGGGCCTGTATTTGCTTTTCTATTTCTTTCCCTAGTTCTTTGCACAGTGCTTAGTACACAATGTTTAATAAATGCTTTTTCATGATGAGCAGGCAGACTTCAGAAAAACCTGGAAAGACTTGTACAAACGATGCTGAGTGAAGTGAGCAGAATCAGGAGAACATTGTGCACGGTAACAGCCACGTTGTGCAATGACTATTATTGATAGACTTAGCCCTTCTCAGAAATGCAAGGATCTAAGACATCTCCAAAGGCCTCATGATGGAAAATGTTATCCACATCCAAAGAAAGAGCTATGGAGTTTGAATGCAGATCAAAGCATACTATTTGCTATTTTTTTCTTCTGTTTTGTTTTGTTTTCTCTTTCTTGCGGTTCCTCCTATTGGTTCTAATTCTTCCTTATAACATCACTACTGTGAAAATATGTTTAATAAGAATGTATATGTATAGCCTATATCAGATTGTGCGCCATCTTGAGGAGGGAGGGGAAGAAAAATTTAAAACTCAAAAGCTTATGGAAGTGATTGTTGATAAATCAAAATAAATGAATAAAAAAAGAAAAAAATGCTTTTTCATTTACTCAAAAAAAAAATCTGAAATGGTTGGACTAGATAACCTCTAAGGTTCCTTCTAGTTCTAAACCCCATGGCCTATGACTTGCAGAGCTGTGACTAGAAAGTATGGCGCCTGAAGCCCTGGGCATTGTTTAAGGGATACCTTTTAAAATTCATTTAGTTTGGAGGAGGGTGGGGGTGGACCTCAGACCTTGAGACAAAAAGCCCTGCAAATGAATGAATGAATAAGCATTTATTAAGTTCGGGTCCTTATCTCTATCACTATGTGCCAAATGCTCTGCTAAGTGCTAGAGATACAAATGCAAAAGTGAGAGAGTCCCTGACTTCAAGGAGTTTACTTTCTAACATGAGAAGACAACACATACATAGGAAGAATGGCCAGGGAAGGGAGAATGGGTGGATGGAATTATGGGAATGGTGAGGTGAACCTGAAGGCAGTTAAATGATTTTTCTTGGTACACTGGCAGTATTTGGTATTGATTAGATTATTGAATCCAGAGCCAGAAGTGGAATGGGAGGGGATGGAGTAAGGGCATATGCTTGGTGGCCAGATGAATAGTAAGATGGCCAGGCTACCTGGATGGATGGAACGTGAAACATGGTCAGAGCTCTTGAGCAATGGTCTAGAACAGGCTATATATGGTGGGCTAGTTGGGTTTGTGTTTATTCATTCACCAATCAAGCCAGCTTAGCTCAGGGCAGGAATTCCAAACCTGAGTACGTTGACTACCCCAGAAGTAGGGAACTTTTTTTGGGGAGGTGGCAATACAGATGGGTGGATGCAGGTGGGAAGAACTCATAGCACCAGTAGGGTAAGAGCTCAGGGCACTGATGCGGTTGCTCTGGGGCAAGTTGCATGGAGGGAGCAGGGAAAGACTGGATTGGGGAAGAACTTGTCTGTGGTGTAGCCAGTGAGGGAGAGAGTCATTTTTGGCAATTTCCTATTGTAACTGACTGATCTTAAAAACCAGGTGGTGAGCTAATGATAGGGGTAGTTGGGTGGTGCAGTGGATAGAGGGCCTAGAGTTAGGAACACTCATCTTCCTTCGTTCAAATCTGGCCTCAGACACTTACTAGCTGTGTGACCCTGGGCAAGTCACTTAACCCTGTTTGCCTCAGTTCCTCATCTTCTAAAATGAGCTGGAGAAGGAAATGGCAAACCACTCCAGTATCTTTGCCAAGAAAACCCCAAATGGGGTCAGAAGAGTAGGGAACGACTGACCAGCAACAACAACAACAGGCTCATTCTCCCTCTTAAAGGAGTATAAATGCTCTCAGCACCCTCTCATTCTCAGTGTCCTGGGGCAGAGCCTGAATTGCTGACCCCTGAGATATATTCCCTATAGGAATATAGATGATGCTATAAAATTCTGCCATTAGAGATTCTTTCCTTTAGGGTACCAGATATTATTCCCTCTAAAACTACAACAGTTCATAAGCATGATAATAAATTAAACATTTAAGAATCATTAACTGAGATAATATATTTGAAAGTCCTTTGTGAATAGCGCAGCATCCTATAGCTGTAAACAATCATTATTATTAACAGTTTACTGGGAGTTATTATCAGATCCATTACTTACTGATAGCTGAAAGCAGGTTTTTTTGTTTTTGTTTTTGTTTTTGTTTTTTTTTTGTTTTTGGCAAGGTAATTGGGGTTAAGTGACTTACCCAGGGTCACACAGGTAGTAAGTGTCAAGTGTCTGAGGCCAGATTTGAACTCAGGTCCTCCTGACTCCTGTGCTAGTGCTCCATCCACTGTGCCACCTAGCTGCCCCTGAAAGCAGGTTTTGATGGGGGTAGGGGTGGGGACAAGGGAGGAGAGAGCATTCCTGGGTGGGGATAGCACTACAGCACGAGGGGGCTAGAACTCCATAAAGGAAGAGAGAGACAGTGATGCAAGGGCGGTGGAAGACTAAAGCCCTCAGAAGATCAACTTTGTCTACTTCACCATTTTCCAACTGCCAGCCATACTGGCAGGGTCGAGTTTCCTAGGGAATGGGGATGATGATGCTGGTTCTCTTTATGACTGTCTTTCTCTTTTTGCCTTTGTATTTTTCTGGTTCTGGTTCTCCATTGTTTGACCTCACTTGCTCTCTCTTTCTCTTTCTTTCATGCTGTCTTTCTATGTGTCTGTCACTTCCTCCTTCCTCATTTTGGTGACAAATCATCCTGAGATTTGGCAGCTCAGTATTAATCATCTGTAATGGGGCCCATTGAGTTTCAGGTGCTTCTGAGGACAGCAGTCTAATGAGGGAGTTTTTGATGATAAAGGAACAGGATGATAATAGATAGGTGGAAGTGGGATGGGAGGGGGAGGTTGTTCAAAGTTCAAGGGGCTAATTTTCAGAGACTGGAGAAGTGATCAGTCTCTCTTGTCCATTCCCTACCCTAGGCAAATACTTTCTAAATGGGTGGTTGCCTGGAAAGTCTGGCAGCATTTCAGCAAGATGAAAAGACAGCTCGCACACAAACAGGCCACAAGATTGGGGATCCCTTCCACTGGGATTCCTTATAGTACTCAAAGGTGTCACACCTGAACATTGAAAGTGCTCTTTATAGAATTGACACAAATATATGACAAAAAACCATCACCCAGTAGATAAACAGACAAAAGACATGAAAAGTTTTTAGAAAAAGAAATGCAAATGATGGAAAAAATGATCCAAATCATGGATAATAAGAGAAATGAAAATAACACCACTGAGGTTTCACCTCACATGTTCCACATGGGAAATGATGATTAAAAATGAAAGCAATTAATGTTGAAGAGACTGTGGAAATACAGGTACATACTAATATGCCTCAACTGTTGGTGAAGTTGTAAATTGGCCTAAACATTCTGGAAAATAATTTGGAATAATTCAAGAAAATTTACTACACTGTTCATAGCCTTTGATATAGCAATTCCCCTGCTATAGACACACCTCAAGGAGGTCAATGACAGAAAGAAAGGTCCTATACATAACAAAATATTCCTAGTAGCATTCTTTGTGATGATTAAAAAAAAATTGTAAACAAAAATGGATGCTCATTAATTGTGGAGTAGCTAAAGATATAATGTTATATTTAAATGGGATATTTTTGAACCATAAGAAACAAGTATGAGGAGTTCAGAGAAACATGGGAAGATATATATGAAGTGATACAGAGTGTAGAAAGCAGAACCAAGAGTACAATGTATACAATGACTACAGTAATGTAAATGATTACTCTTTTTTAATTAATTTATTTTGATTTATCAACAATCACTTCCATAAGGTTTTGAGTGTAAAATTTTTCTCCCCTTCCCTCCCCACCACCCTCACCAAGACAGCACACAATCTGATGTAGGCTATATATATGTATATATATATGTGTGTGTGTGTGTGTATATATATATATGTGTGTGTGTGTATATATATATATATATATACACATTCTTATTAAACATATTTTCAGATTAGTGATGTTGTAAGTAAAAATTAGAACCAATAGGAGGAACCACCAGAAAGAGGAAACAAAACTCAACAGAAGAGAAAAAAAATAGCAAATAGTATACTTCGATCTGCGTTCAAATTCCATAGTTTTTTCTTTGGATGTGGATAGCACTTTCCATTATGAGGTCTTTGGAGATGTCTTAAATCTTTGCATTGTGAGAAGAGCTAAGTCTATCAAAGTTAGTCATCACACAACATGGCTGTTACTGTGTACAATGTTCTCCTGGTTCTGCTCACTTCACTCAGTATCAGACTATACAAATCTTCCCACATTTTTCTAAAATCAGCCTGTTCATCATTTCTTATAGCATAATAGTATTCCATTACATTCATTTACCACAATTTGCTCATCCATTCCCCAATTGATGGGCATCCTGTCAACTTCCAATTCTTTGCCACCACAAAAAGAGCTGCTATGAATTAAATGATAACTCTTTAAAAAATAAAATCTTGATTAATTGTAATGACTAATCTTGGTTAGGTAATGGGCAGCTAGGTGGCACAGTGAATAGAATGCCAGCAGGCCTGGAGTCAGGAAGACTTATCTTCCTGAGTTCAAATCTGGTCTCAGATACTTACTAGCTGTGTGACCCTGGCAAGTCACTTAACCCTGTTTGCCTCAGTTTCCTCATCTGTAAAATGAGCTAGAGAAGGAAATGTCAAACCACTCCAATACCTTTGCCACAAAAACCCCAAATGGACTCACTAACAGTCAGACAAGACTGAAAATGACTGAAAATTTTGGTTAGAGAATTGATATTGAAATCTCCCTCTTCTCAGTGGAGAGAACTATGGAATGCATCATAAGCTGTCAAAGTTGCTGTATTGGTTGACTTTGCTTAAATGATATTTTTTTATTACAAGAAAGGATTCATCAGGTAATGAAGGAATGACTGGTGTAAAAACCTAAGGCAATAATAACACTTCAAAAAAGAAAATGCCAAATACAGCTGAAGGAAGAACTCATTTATTACTTGTTTTGTTTTCTAACTTGTATGACTCTTGCGTAAGCTCATTATAACTCAGATGATTATTATATAAGCTCATTACAACAGTCTGATGGACCACTACATTACAATCATCCATTGTTAGAATGGAAATTGCCTAGTGATAAGCTAATACTTCACAGACTTAATAAATCCTTGATCTCATCAATACGGAAGCTTCTTCCAGAAGGACAGATCCCAATCTATTTATGTCTTCTCTTCTTTGTTAGTATAGACAGTGTTCTCCCTCTGGCAAATCCTCCAAAGGGAATCTATCCAACAAACTGGAGGCTTACCTCTAGGTCTCCTAACATTATTACATGGGTGGTAGATTAACAATCAAGTTATCTTTCTGCTATCCCTTGGCCTAATCTCGTGGTCACCCTGACCACTTTTCCACTTACATATCTCTTTGCTGATATATCGTTTATGTTCAGCCCTCCCTCACCCAAATCAAAGTCAACTACAAGTCATGTCATCATCTCCCTGATGTCATGGTTCTCTTTGAGAACAAAGGACAAACCACACAGCACACAACCACAACATTTATGCTACTTCTCATGGGTGTCATTGGTAATATGTTGGAACCTCATTATGTCCACTGTGCGTCTCCCTTGTCCTTTGGAGACTTTTTTCATCATTTGCATTTCTTTTTCTAAAAATTCTTTATATCTTTTGACCACTTACTGGTTTTTCATATTACATATTTGTGTCAAACCTGAATTTTTGATTCTATAGAGATTGTAGCATCCCACGATTTGCAGTCATTGCATCACTAGAGGAATATTGGTTTCAGAAAGATGGACTTTTGTTTCAGGGATAAGCTTGGCACTGAAAGCACTACATAACTTCCCAAATGCTACCCTTCCTCCTTTTCTACTCTGGGCCCAGTTCACTTTCCATCTGCCATATCTTTCCAGGAGATACAGACTGATGGAATAGCTCAGTGCACTGTCTACACATGTCTTAATCTGGACCATAAATATTCTTCATCCACTTGGTTATTCCTATGTGGATAGTCAGGCTGAACTTTTCTGAGTCATTGTGAATCTCATTTAGGAGGCTTTGCAGTGTTTTAGGGCTTGATTCAATCAATACAATGTCATCCACCAACAGGAGTATCTGAAGGACCTAACCATTTATAAGGAATTCATCTTGCATTTGGATCTCTCACTAGAGTCCTCTGCAACACTGGCAACCACCTTTGACAAGGTGTTTTATGCCACACTTGATATTAATAATAGGAGGAAATCTGAACAAAGTTATCAACAAAGTTGTTGTTCACCAAACAATTCAACAGATATTTATTATGACAAGGGTCTAGAAAAACCACCTTGAATACTGCCTTCTGTACTGTCACGAAAACACATATTTTTGTTTTATTACTTGGCATTTGTACAGAGCATTAAGGTTTCTTGTTTTTTCCAAAGGAAGGTGAGCCAAATTTTCCTCTGCTCCTTCTCAAAACCCAGACTCTTGGTCCCTAAGGTCACATTTCTAGCCTCTTCCTTATATAGCCGCCAATAGATAGAGATTTGAGTCCAGGCCAAGGCCTCCCATTACAGGCTCTTTTTATCTCCAGGGAGGATTTCCCTGAGGTACAGTGTGTATATTCCAGCAATTCCTTAAGGGAACCTATTTTCTTTGTCCTTTTCAAGGCAAAAGGAAAGTAGGGAGACAGAGGGCATCTCTGAGGAGGGCACCTTGTAGGGCCAGAGACTCAGTGTTCAGCCTCCAGTGTTTTGTGTCCAGAGCAGGGAATACAATCCCCCAGACTGGAGCTTGGAGTGTAGATCTAGTCCCCTCCCCAGAAAAATGAACAGTAATTTGTCAAGAAGGAAAAGAAAATAGGGGATTGGGGGGAAGGGGCAAGAATTCACAAAGGTTCCCGCCATGAAGCCCAGGCTGGTATTGGGAAAAGGAGTCAGGAATCAAAAGCCTTTGCATTTCATTGTTCCCAAAGGGAAAAAAGGAGGGAGCTGCCATCCCCTGCCAAATGGGCATTTAAGAGCCAGCCTAGTCTCCTCCATTCCCCACTGCCTCTTTTCATTCCTTCTTCCCAAGACAGGGTTGCAGACCCTGAAGAAAAATCAGGGAAGCAGCCCCTGTTAATGTCCCAGCTGCTAGGGCTGGGAGAAGAGAAGCCTGTTATAATTGGATCTAAACAACAAGAAGGAAGAAGGGGGGAAGGACAGGCTTAGGGAGGAGGGAAGCAGTTACCTGGCATTGCCATGCTCTGGGCCCCTGGAGCTGCCTTCCCTGTCTAGCACTAACTAATATGGGCATCCTCAAAGCAGCTCTGGCATCAGGTGGTCTCTCCCTCGGGCTAGGCTGGGTGGGGAGGAGCCAGGGCAGTGGGGGGCATTTGAAACGCCAGGCATTCTCCCCACATCCCTCAAGTATCTCCTCTAAGCCCTGCCTGGGCCTGACCCAGCTTAGCCTGTGAGATGTACCCAGCTCACAGCACGGGGGAGGCACAGCTGCTGACAAGCTAATTAAGAACGCAGGAGGAGGGTGGGTTTTTGGGCATGGGAAGAAATGATGGCAGGGGAAGAGAGATCAAATAGAGATACTCTTGCTGCATTGCCTAAAACTGGTCCCCCCAGGTCTGCAGCCCCCGTTAGTCACTCTAACCCAAATTGACCACGAGAGGCCCCCCCCCCCAAACTGTCAGAGACCTCCAGAGATCATCTTGTCCAGCTCTCCATGCCTGTGAGTGCATGAAGTGATGGGACAGAGATAGGGGCTGCTCTTCTTAAAAACCTCCAGGAAGGGCGAGGCCTCAGCTTGCCTTAGTCATCCACTGCAGTTGGGACCATTAGTGGCAAATATTTTCTCATATCTAACCTTAAACGTCCTGCTGTGGGGTCAGCCTACCTCTTCTTGTTCTCCTCAGTGAGGAGAGAGAAAACTGACCTCAGGAAATTCTTTCACAGCTTAAAGACTGCTTTCAAATATATAACCCGATCCTAGCCAGAGGCAGCCAGGTGGCAGGCACAGCAGATAGAGCATTGGAGCTGGAGTCAGGAAGGGGTGAGTTCCAATCTGTATTCAGACACTAGCTTAATGTGACTCTGGGTAAGTCCCTTAAAGCTCTGTCTGTGGGGATAAGAATAGTACCTCTCCGAGTCATTGTGAGGATCAATATTTGTAAAGAGGCCTCACACATAATAGGTGCTTAATTAAAATGCTTGTTGCTTGCCCTTCTTTCCCCACCCGGCATCCCCGAGCCTTCATTTCCTTTGCAAAAAAATAAAAAAATAAAAAATCGTGGGACCAGGGCATTGAGAGTTAAAAGGAACTTGTCCAACCCCCTTACTTTATAGATTAAATAAAAAAAAAAAACAGAGGGGAAACGATTTGTCCACGGTAACGCAGTCAATAAGAGACAACTGAACTTCTGACTCTAAATCTGGAGCCCTGTTGTCTGTACTACACAACAACTCGAATTCTTTGTTACTGCCCTCCTCCAGTCTCTCTACAATCACACTTGAAGGGAGGCGGGGAGAAGAGTGGAGGACACTGTTTGAGACCCTATTCCTAACCCACATCGGAGGGGAAGAGGTTTCCCTGCTTCCCTGGAAGGTGGCCAGGACGGAACTTGCCTCTTTCAGGCTGGGGGTGGGCAGCACTGCAAAGGCTTATTAAGAAAGTGAGAATAAAGAGAAGTGACTAATGATGTCAGGACCAAGGAATAGGTGGAGAAAAAGAATTAATTAGTAGGATCAGAACTAGTCCATGCCCTCCCCCACCCACTCCAGGGGATTCTGGGCTTAGTGATGGAGTGAGAAATGTGAAAGCTCGGACCCAGGTCAAAATATCGTGCCTGCGTCATGTAAAAAGCCTTCAGAGAGGGGGAGGCTTCTATACCGGTCCTTGGCATGGAGGCTCCATCCCTGTGCCTCCAGGCTGGTATCTTCCTAGGGGACAGCCTAGAGACCATCCCTTGCCTCCAGCACCCTAGTGCAAGCAGGGGCCTAGCAGACTTGTGTTTACCTTTCAGGCTTCTAGCGAGCTGCCGGGCATTAATGATTAAAAGTGCCAACAGGCCAAATGCCAATACTGATAGGCAGGGCTGGGAATATGCTTCAGGAAGCTTGTTAACTCTAACAAACCAGGACCGATGAAAATGCATTTTCCCCACTTCCATTCAATTTCATCAATTCCTCCGGAGGAGAGGAGTATCAGACTGTGTGCCAGCCAGTGGGAGGATCACTCCTCTGCCTTCCCCCCTCCTCCAGCCCCTTTGCCATGAGTCACTTTGTCCTTCCTCCTGCCTGCAGGCAGAACCAGGACAGATGTAGGTCTACTTTTCTGTTCTTACAGTTTCCTAAATTCATTCTGGTGACTCCTTATTACCTCTATGACCCTGTTCAGCACTTAAATGCCATCGCTACCTGGCTCTAAGCAACCTCCCCAGATTTATTGTATATTACTGCCCTTCAGGTACTCTCTGGGCCGCTTAAAGTTCCCTTTTCATTCCTCACATGATGTGATGTCTCTGTGATTTTGCCCAGGCTGGTCCCCATGCCTGGCATGCACTCCTTCGCCTATGCCTCAGAGAATTTCTAGTTCCCTGCAAAGCTCAGTTCAGGTACTGTTTCACATGAGAACCCCACTAGTACCTCCACTCACCCAATTTTTGTTGCTATTGTTCAGTCTTTTTTTCAGTCATGTTGGACTCTTCATGACCCCTTTTAAGATTGTTTTTTTTTTTGCTTTTTGGTGAGGCAATCAGGGTTAAGTGACTTGCCCAGGGTCACACAGCTAGTAAGTGTCAAGTGTCTGAGGTCAGATTTGAACTCAGGTCCTCCTTACTCCAAGGCTGGAGCTCTATCTTCTGTGCCACCTACCTGCCCTGCCCTTTTTGAGATTTTCTTGGCAAAGAGTGATTTGCCATTTCCTTCTTCAGCTCATTTTACAGATGAAGAAACTGAGGCAAGCAGAGGTTAAGTGACTTGCCTAGTATCACACAGCTAGTTAGTGTCTGAGGCCAGATTAGAACGCAGGAAGATGAGTTTTCCAGACTCCAGACTCAGTGCTCTATCCACTGCCAACTTACTACTCTAAATGTCCCACCCTCACCCAATTATCTAGTATTAATTTTGTATATATTTTATACATGCATGTCATCTCCTTGGATAGAATGTAAGCTCCTTGAGGGCAGGGACTTTCATTTTGATGTACCCTTAGCACCTAGCTCAGTGCCTTAGCATATAGTAGGCACTTAATAAATGCTTTCTCCTTTTCCCCTTCAATAGCATAAAAACCTTACTGTGCATTAGAGTGGGGTTTCCTCCTTTAGTGGTAGTACCTTAGGTGACCACCCTAATTTGCAAAATTTTCTAGTTATAGTTCTGACCTATTCTGTACAAAACACTCTGCTAAATAAGTTCTTTTGGGAATAGGAAGAAGACTAAGATACAGTTCTTGTCCTCAAACAATTTCCAGTCCAATAGGGGACTTAAAGACATGTACCTAGATAAGTATATTTCAGGAATATGAAAGAACAAAATAAATGCAAGAAAAGTGCAGGAACACCCGAGTTCAAATCCAGCCTCAGACATTTGCTAGCTAGATGCCTTTGGGCAAGTTATTTAACTGCTGTTTGCCTCAGTTTCCTCATCTATAAAATGGGGATAATAATAGCCACTACCTCTCAAGCTTGTTGTGAATATCAATAAAGCACAGTGTCTGACAAGTGTTATATAATGTTGGATATCATGCGTCTTGAAGGATGGGAAAGTAAACAGTAGAAATGGAGGAGGAATGGGGGAGGGGTAATGGTTTAAGGTCATGGAAGCAGAGAAATATGGGGCACATTTGGAGAGTGGGAAGTGATCAAGATTGGCTAGACTGTTGGGTGCATGAATCAAAAGAGAGGAAAATAGGCTAAGAAGGTAAATAGAGACCCAAATCTTGGAGGGCCTTGAATTCTAAGCCATGGCATTTGGAATTTTTTCAGGAGGCAGTGGAAACCATTGATTCTTGCCAGCTAAGAAATGCAGAATGTTCAAGTACAGATGACTTGAGAAAATAGACTTCCTGGTCCCAAGAACTCATAATCTAGCCAAGAAATCACTGTGTGCAAGTCACTCTGCCAGCTCAGTAGCAAGACACCTGAGGAAACATGGCCCTAGCCTTCCATCACTACTCCCTCCCGGAGTGATTCAGAGGGCTGAATCATTTCACCCAGAACTGACTTTCAGGGGAATTCCTTTGAGACTGCGATAATGAAGGCATCCGAGACTATAACACTCAGAAGGCCAGATTCCTGCCTCCCACAGAGCTGGGCTTGTGAGAATGGGATATGGCCAATCCTTCTTTCCAGACTGTTTCCCTTTTACCCTGAGATCTGCACCAGAGTCTGGGAGCACTTAGCCAGAGCCCAACTGGGCAGTTTTTCTTCTAGGCTGATCTAAGGATAGACTAATGGTCATTGAGGACAGAAAAGCAATGCCTACTAGAACACTGGTGAAATAAGAAGAGAGGCTGGGGGTGCCTCTGACGTTAAAAGAATTACACAAAATAATACATGCCAAATGCAACGCAAATCAACTCATGACTGTGTGAATCCACCGCTCAGACCATTTTAGTAGAAGGCCTGTAGCCTAAAAATTGGAAGAGAGTAAGGTCAATAGGAAATGGTGTGGTTTGCTGTAATTCAGTAAAGCTAAATGAATCCCAGCTAGGGCCTAAGGGGAGAGGGTTCAGCTCTGGGCCTGAGAATATCAGTGCAGGTCGATCCATTCCGGGGGAGCAAGGTTTTTTCTGTAGAAAACAGATACTTGGCTACTCCCTCAACTTGACACTCCATCTCCTCCATTACACCCACTCCATGCCTGGAATGCTCTTCCTCCTTACCTCTACGTATTAGAATCCCTGCCTTCCTTCAAGGTCCAGTCCATGCACAATGTTCTGCCAGAAGCCTTTCCAAATTCCCTTACTAGCTGATGTTCTGTCCCTCCTCGCCACATTATCATGTGCTCTCTATGCATACCAGCTTACAGGTCACATCTTCCTGATAGAATGAAAGCTCTTTTAGTGTGGAGACCTATTTGTTTTGTTTGTATATCTCCAGTGCCTGGCACAGTACCTTGCCCGTAACAGGCAATCCATAAATGTCCATGGGACTGATTAGAATATTAGAGCTGGAAGAAAACTTCAAGGTCCAATCTCCTTATTGATGAAACTGAGGAAGGGCAAGTGATTTGTCTAAGGTTAATGAACTGGCTGAGTTAAGACAATCACCCAGTTCCTATGGCTCCCTAAACAGAGCTCTTTCTTGTATACTGAACGTTTCCAGGTTTAAGATTATGGATTTTTCAAGTTAGAAGGTCCTTAGAGGCCAGTACCCAAGTGAAATGACTTGCTCAGATTCGAACCCAGTGTTCTTTCTACTGCATCGTGATACCTTCCTTGCACTTGTGTCTTTTGCCTTTCTATGATGGTGACTGGCCTGGTAGCTTTCTCACTTCTGCTCAGAGAATTTAAAAAAAAAAAAGCCCAGGGATTATTTTGGTTTGAATGATTCTGTGGTTTGCCTGTTTGCTCTGTGAGGGCCGTATGCCTTGGCTTTTTGACAGACCCCCAACCTGATTCCTGGCTGGAGCCCAGTTCCACAAATATCACCTGAGGGAAGCAAAGCACGCTTGATAATCTGAACATTCTCCATTCTTGTGGCAGCCAGCCGCATGGTACCCCCAGAGAAGGTGTTCCTGAAATCCTCCTGGGCACGCCGGTTTTGCATGTGATTTTCTTCCGATGAGATCTTGTTTTGCCAACTAAATTAAGACTATGACAGAGAACAGAGACTACCTCTTGCAGTTTAGTTCAATTAAGATTTCACATCAACAAATTAAAATGCATCCTCGTTGCCTGTAAGGCAAATCCGCCTGTGCTTTGGATAAGGCTCCAGCATTTGTTGCTTGGGCACCTAGCCGGAATACTCTGAGCTCAGCTGGGAGGACAGCCTCACCTTGACAGCTTGCTCATCTATCTCAGTAGGCTAGGGTCTGAGTGAGGTCCTCATGACCTGCTTCCTCTAAACCAGGGGTGGGGAACATTTTATCTATACAACAAGGACCAAAAAGTTATTCTGTTCATCACTAGAATTGCAAAGTAATGAAGGAGCTTTGATTGCAAAACCATAAAATCATAATAGTCAGCATGAAGATTTGCAAAGCCTTTTCTATATATAAAGCACTCATAATCCTTACAACAGCCCAGTGAGGCAGGTGCTATTATTATCCTCATTTTACAAGCTGGGAAACTGAGGCTAAGAGAGGATCACACAGCAAGTAATATCTTAGGCAGGATTTGAATTTCTGACTCCAGGATCAACCCCTCTATCCATTGTACACCTCATCACCCTGCCAAGGTTACTACTGCAGGAAGTAAACCCTTTTTTCTCTGTAAAATGAGAGGTGATGCCATTTTTTTTTTTTTTTTTGCATTAGGAAGGTCAGGAAGTAAACTCCATGAGGGCAGAAACTATGTCTTGTTTATTTTTGTATTTTCTGTATCTTTGTGTCTTCCCTTGGTACCCATGATATTCTCTATACAATATACCACAGGATCACAGAATCTCATAGTTGAAGAAACCAACTTGATCTTAAACTTGTCCCTAAGTAAGAATTCCCCTCCCCCGCTTCCATAACAGCCCTGACAAATAGCCATCCATATGCTACTTAGAGCTCCACTTCATGCCCTTCCAGACCTCAGTTGGAAATAAAGAACAGTCAAGTTGGACAGTTCCAGTTACTAGGAGGTGTTTGCTCACGTAGCACTGGATTTTTCCATCTCATTGCTACTCATTCTGTCCTCTGGGGCCAAGCGGAATATGTCGAGGCTCTTCCGTATAAAAGCCCTTCAAATATTTGAAGATAACTATCGTGTCTTCCCTTCTCCAGCCTAAACATTCTCAGTTCCTTCAAAGAATTTAGTAGACAGGTACTTAATAAATGTTTGTTGAACTGAATTAAATTGAATCAAGAAGTTGGGGGTGGAGGGTTTCCATCAAAATGATGATCACATAAATGCTTCTAAATTTAGGTAAGAATTAGAACACTTTTAATATCAGACTGGAAACTTTTATTTTGGGGGTACAGGAGGAGAGGGTGTCTGCATGCAATAAAAACATGTGTTTCTTGTAATTTTTCATAAGGGCGGCTAGGTGGCACAGTGGATAGAGCCCTGGGCTTGAGATCAGGAAGACTTATCTTTGTGAGTTCAAATCCAGCCTCAGATACTTCCTAGCTTTATGACCCTGGGCAAGTCACTTAACCCCCATTGCCTAAGCAAAAAATAAAAGAAGGAAATTATGTTTGTAAAGCACCTGCATATAGTAGGTGCTTAATGTTTAGCAGCTAGGTGGCGAAGTAGATAGAGTTTGGCCTTGGAGTCAGGAGGACCTGAGTTCAAATCCAACCTCAGCACTTGACACTTACTAGCTGTGTGACCCTGGGTAAGTCACTTAACCCCATTGCCTAGCCAGAAAAGAATACCAAAACAAAAAAAACACATGTAACCCACAGGTTACAATGTTGAGAACAGCTGTGGGGAAAAGTGGGCACTAACATAATATTACAGTGCAGTGAGACTGACACTTTTATGCTGGCCACCACAAAAGGCAACAAACAACAAAAACCAACAGTTTTGCCACTAGGAGAAGTGGGATCAGAGTTTGCCAGTCCCTTTCAACATTCCCGGCTCACCCCAGCTCACATTATTTGAACGGAACCAGAGGAAGATGATGGGAGTGGGTGGAGTTGAAAGCTATTCTCTCCCCACTCCCATAGCTTCACCTAGATCCTTTGCTGTTTGCTAGGGATATGGCCCAAAGAATATTCACTGGGATGAGAACTAAAAGGGATTTTACTTCCTGACTGTAACTCAGATGGAACTTAGACTGAGGGAGTCAGAGGCTGCGGAAAAGCAGAGTGAGTTAAAAGAAGAGACAATCTTGTCTGGAATACTATGCTATGCTTCTACAATTCTCTAGCTGGGTTTGGTGGCTCATAATCCTTAGCTATATACAAAAAGAGCTTTGGTTTTCCTTGTCAGGTAGAGGCTTACGAACTGCTACACTCCAATAGATGGTAGCAAAGACTAGAAGACTGCCCTGATGATTCTGAAGATTAGCAGATAGTAGCAGAGACCAAATCAGTGACTATGAAATCAAGAGAGTGGAGACACCATTCCCAGGAAAGATGTTGTTCTTCAATCTTTTTAGTCATGTTCAACTCTTTATAATCCCATTTGGAGTTTTCTTGGCAAAGATACTGGAGTGGTTTGCTATTTTCTTCTCTAGCTCATTTTACAGATGAGGAAACTGAGGTAAACTATGTTGAATGACTTGCCCAGCATACCACAGTTAGTGTCTGAGGCTAGATTTCAGGTCTTCAAGGCCTAGCACTCTATCCACTGGGCCATCTAGCCGCCCAGTACCATGTTTAGCAGAAAACAGTACAGTATTATTACTAGAGGGTATTGGCAACTCTACAACACTGGAGATGTGAGTTATTTTGATTATACATTTTATCCTGACCAAGTATATCCCTACATGTGTGCCCTGTATTTGTGTACCCTGGATACAACGAGTTCCCAGCTTTAGTATACCTTTATGTATGTTCCCTGGCCAAATGTATTTCCTATGTGAGTGTTCTTAAATGTTCTCTGGTTACATATGTTCACTACATGTGTGCCCTTCATGCATGTCCATGGTCACATTGTTCTCTACATGTGTGCTGTCTCCCACTGATAGTAATCTGTGAGAGAGTGTATCCCATACATACGTGGTGGGATGGTAGTGGTGGCTATTTTATTTCAATTAATTCACTATGCTGTTTAATTGAGTGTCTTTTGCTTTTGAACTACTGTGTCCTCCAGTTGGCTAGTAGAAGTAAACACACTAGCGGGGGCTTATAAGTTATCATTTTTGGTACCTTAAAACCAAGGTAACTTTCTGGAAGATTACGTGTAAGGTGGTCCCTGGGAGGGTAAAAATGGTGATTTGTGTATATGAAGTGGCATAATGTATACTTTGAAAAATGGTGGGGTGGTCATATAATGGAAGGGAGGGATCACAGATGGATAGCCTTAATGTTTCTACTGAATATTAAAAGACTTAGAGGCACATAACACTTACTAGCTGTATGACCCTGGGCAAGTCACTTAACCCCATTGCCTAGCCAAAAAAAAAAAAAAAAGTCTTAGAGGAAGATCTCCAGTATGTTAAATAGATTTTCTAAGAAGAATTTATGAGAAGACATGGACAAGACTGCATAGGATAAATAGTGGAGATGAGTTGAAATCTATACCTTTGGAGGGAATAACCATATCAGTGAGATCACAAATCCATCAATAAGCATTTATTAAGCAGTTGCTATTTGCTAGGCATTGTATATTGGTATATGAAAAAAGTATCTATTTGCTGAATGGAGTTTTATGTTCTCTGTTCTTAGTTTTAAAAGAGGATAAATAGATTGTTTTATATTCCTCTCCTTTTCCAGCCAAACAACCAATAATATTAAGTTGTTTATACTTGTTTAGTCCTTGAATGATTTCTTTTTCTTTTTAATGTCAGTTAGTGCCTATAGGAAAAAAGGTTCCCCAGCTGTGTTCTAGTGTGAGGGGAATGTTCCCTTCCTTAATGCACAGCAAAAGGCCAATGGAAGTAGGGAGCTGGGCTTCCCATCACTCCAATCTTCTCCTTTATGATTTGCATCCTTTGCATGTATTATACAATCAGTCTGATCTTTTCTATTTAAGCTTAAAATCATCTTTACTTTCCTGATTTTTTCCTTCTCTGCTGCCTTCTTTGCTCCTTTTACATCCTGAGACTTATATGTCTATGAAAGAAGAAATTCATAGAGAAGAACATGAAGTTGAAGAGTTATAGGCCTGGCTAATGCCAAAGCAGCCCAGGAAATCTTGGGGGTCCCAAGAAAAAATAAGGAACCTTTGAAAGCAATGGGCTAAAAGGGCCCCATCTTTTGTAGATTTTTGACTTAGAGGTTTAGAATTAAAGCTTAGGGTAAATCATCCATTTTCAGGAAAATCTATGTGCTAAGGATTCTATGGAAATGACTTGCTTCTCTAAGGTAGTAAACAAAAAGGTTTTCCATATTTACAGCATTCAATAACTATGTCCTCTGGCTCCTTGGAATTGAGTAGCTGTCATTTTAGAAAACCATGAGCTTGAGAGGATGTGACTAGGATACCTTTCTGCTAGGCCATTTACCAGATTCTCTCCCTGCCCTTGCACAGCTTTCCCATCAGAGATATTCTTAAAAGGAAAGCTGCCTTCTGTGTCTAGGGTTGACTGATGTTCAGTAAAATACAAACAGGATGTGCTGTTATTATTTTTTCTTGATAAAAAAAAAGACTATTTTCATTACTTGCAGAATGCTTTTAGATGGTACAGATAATTAAGCCCTGAGAATGTAGTAATACATTTCACACTGAGAGGAAGATTTGAGGGACTTCTAACCAAAAACCCAGACTCCCAAGGAGCTAAAAACATGACCATTACCCAGAACAATAAGAAGCAGCAGAATATTTATGGTAATAAGCTCAATGAGACCCCCAGCTGTCCCTAAGTGACTCACCCCAATATAGAAGCAAAATAGCGATAATGGTGATGGCAAGGAAGATGATGAATGTACCCTGCGCTCTTACAGTGCTGATTTTCCCTGTGTCTCAAAGCATTTTGCAGATATTCTCTTTCCTATCCTCACAGGATCCTGGGGAAGTAGGCGCAAAACATTTCCACATGACAGACAAAGGTAAGTTAGGTACCAACCCAGCCAAAGGTTGGTTGTCAGTCCCTTGAATTTGGCCACTGTTTCTTTTTCATGACCCCATATCCCTCCCTTATTCCTAGTCAATAGACAGGTTAGCACAGTGAGGGGAAAGAAATCACTTAATGACTGTAACAGTCAAGAGACCTTGATGTGATCTTGTGCAACTTACTTAAATTGTTCAGGCCTCAATGTCCTCATTTGTAAAATGGAGATGATGATACCATTCTTTGCCTATTTCACAGTGTTGTTGTGAGGCTTCAATAAGACAATATTTTAAATAAGACAAGTACAATTATCCCTTCCACATCGCCAGGGGCATGGTACCCCTATGATCTAGAAAATCCGCCTAAGATTTTTTGGCCTTCCCTTCATATCAGAGAAGAAGTCTGAATCATCATGGTATTAAAAGATAAAACATGTTGATATTATGCAATACTATACAATATTTTATCCATTTCTGGGTTTCTAAACTTTTTCTGTCTACTGCTCTTTGTGTGTTGTCTGTGGTTGCCACAAAACTACCAGAAAGTTCCCATGAGTTTTTTTTTGTGCAGACCCATGACATATTGAAACCATGATGGGGAAAGTTGCTATGTGGAAGGGATAACTGTACTTTGAAATGTATGATGTGCTATTGCAATGCAAAGTATCATCATTGCTCTAGTCCAGCCATTTCAAACTCAGATTGAAGGAGACACTAAACTGTATGTATGAATCCCTGCCAGCCACATATTGACTCAAAAAACCACGTATTGACATTATCTATTTTCCATTGTATTTTATTTATTTTGTATTTCCCAATTACATTTTAATCTAGTTCTTGCTCACTGTGGAATGTTGTAGGTTGCCACATGGCTTGAGTTTGACACCTCTGGTCTAGAGTGGTAGTCAGCACTGAGCCAGTGTGAGTGAAGGATGACCCACACCCCGAGTCCAAGGGCTCTTGCCCACTGGGAGCTTCCCATCCTTTAAAGCACAGGCAAGACTCAGGTGTCTGCGTGATATCAGAGAAAAAGGAAACCATCAAGTGAAAACTAGAAATTATAGTCTAATCCATCATTCCATCCAGTGACAGAGCCGCAAAGACCCCTCTCTGTAGACCGCATCAGTGCTCTGGGGAGCTGTGGGCATGCAGGGATCTTCTTTCCTTCAGTCAGTCATTCAACCAGCCTGCATTAAGTACGTTCTAAGAGCAAAGCTCCATGCAGGCATGGGCAAATATGTAAACCCCGGGTTTGCTGCAGTGGGTGCTGGCTGCAGCTTCCCAGTGGAGCAGGAAGCCAGAATGCGGCTGATCCCCAGGGGGGCTGCCTGAAGAACTGGGACTGGAACACAGTGCTCCCCAGGGGGAACTTTGCAAAGCCAGCATCATGTTTCTTTACTCTTTTTACATTTCTTCCACCTTTAAGAGACCTTTCCTGATTTCCTCATTCATTAGTTCTCTCCCCTACAATCAGTTTATATTTATTCTGAACATGTACTGTATTTCAAGGCTTGACTCTGACCCATCCTCTCTGGGTGCCCCTGGATTTATCCTCTCAGTGCTTCTAAGACTATAAGTTACAGACAACATGCCCATTTGCATTGGTAAGAGGAGTTTCCTCATCCAGGAATTCCCTGTACCACAGTCCCTTTCTATTTATACTGTATTTTTTTTTGTCTGTAAACATGTTCATTCTTCCTGTAGAAGTTTCTACCCTTCCCCTGCCTTTCTTTCCTTCCTTCCTTTTTGTTCTTTCTTCCTTCCTTCTTTCCTTATCTTCCCTCCCCACCCCCCTCTCTCTCCCTCCCTCTCTCTCTCTCCTCTCTCTCTCTTTTCCTCTCTCTGTCTCCCTCCCTTTCTCTCTCCTTCCCTCTCTTTCTCTCCCTCTTCTCTTTCTTCTTCTCCATCTCCTCCTTTCCCCCAACCCCCCACTGCCCCAGCACAGACTGGAAGATAAGGGGCACAGGCCGATCTCATTACCCATCTGTATGGGAGTTTTGACCTGTTCCATTTCTGACCTCAGCTGTCACCCTTCCACCTGAACTAACCACCAGTTCACCCCTCCTTAGGTTGTCTGGTGCCCCCTTCCCCTCAGGGGCTCACCATATCCATGCCAAACAGCGCATACTTCTAAGATCAGCTTTAGTCCTACTATAGCTCAGAACTACTGAGCTCAAAAGATCCACTAACTTCAGCCTCCCCAGTAGCTGGGATTCTAGGATTTCACTATCACAGTAAGCCCGGGGTTGGTGGTTATCTGAGTAAGTAGAGGAAATACCCACCTCAATGGAGGAAATACTAATTTCAGCATAATCTCTGGATCTCAGCTGTTGGAAGCAACTTCCAAGCTAAGCTAATCCAATCTTTCTCAGAGAAAGAATTCCTGCTACCAGATGCCCATTGAATCATCATCCAACCTTTGCTGGAAAACCTTCCTTGAAAGGGAATTCAGGGACAGCTAACTGGCGCAGTGGATAGAGCACCAGCCCTGAAGTCAGGAGGACCTGAGTTCAAATGTGACCTCAGACACTTGATACTTACTAGCTGTGTGACCCTGGGCAAGTTACTTAACCCTGATTGCCTCACAAAAAAGAAAAAAAAAAGAAAGAAAGAAAGAAAAGGAATTCATTCCCCATCAAGTCAACTTGTTTCATTTTGGGATAGCTACAAATTGTTAGGAGGTTTCCTTTACATTAAACCTGGATAATTCAACCCATTGCTCCTAATTCTGTCCTCTGAGGCCAAGCAGAACAAGTCTAACCCCCTTTCCATATTAATAGTCCTTAAAATATAAGAAGACAATTATCAAATGCCCCCGAGTCTTCTCATCATGATCAACATCCCTAGTTCTTTCCACCAGTCTTTGTATGGTAGGATCTCAAGTCCCTTCACCATTCTGGTCACCTTCCTGTGAACATCCTTTAGCTTATCACATTCCTTCCTAAAATAGGGCACCCAGAATTGAGGACAATACTCCAGAGAACGTCTGAGCACAGCAAAGTGTAGCAATTATTTATTTATTTCTGCTTAAGCTCCAGTTTTCTCCCTGTTTACTGTGTTAGAAGTGACCCCAAATCAGATGTGACCCTTTCCCTGCCTAGAGGTTGTTAGCCGAGGAGGCCAGGCTGGTTGTCCAAGTCTATTATCCTCCCCATTACTACCATTTGTTCCTATTATTTTATTTTAATGCATTTATTTGTATTAGGCCAGTCTCTAGCTTGGTCCAGCCAAAAGGGGATTAAAGAGGGGCAGGAGAGGAAGAGTGGAGGGACCACGGAGAAATGGAAGAAAAAATAACTACCCGGAAGACCCAGGCTGACCTAACCATGACTTTAATAGGAATCAAATTTACTCTAATCTGGTTTTCCATAGTCAGCATTTCTGATAGAAATAATTTGTAATTGCCAAACTTCAGTGAGGCCAGAAGATGCCTCATTGAAGACTCTGATGTGATTAGGCTGAGGTCTAGAAATGCAGTTTTTATGACTCTTATTCCCTTTGCTGCCAATATCCCTAAAGAAGATGAGCCTCCCTCCCTGGCCTGAGGGATTCTGGGACAGACAGACTTGGGTCCCACTGAGGCTTCATCTCCTTGATGCTAATCACGAATCATAACAATAGTTGCTATTTCTACAAAGTTTTAGGGTTAGCACAGCACTTTCTTCAGTCACCTGGAGTGAGAGTAATTATTCCCATTTTATAGATGAGGAAGCAGGGATTCTGAGAAGCCAATTGGTTAGCCCATGTCCCACAGACAGTGTCAGAGCCAGGGTTCAAACCCAGATCTCCCTGCAGGGCTCCTTCCCCCACACTGTGAAATACTAGCTAATGTTAGCTTTGTAGCTCCAGCACTTCGCATGGGGCCATACACATCCATGATATGTGCTTAAGAAATGTTCTTGAATTTCATGAAAAAGAGCCAGGGTGGGGCTCAGCCTAGCCCAGCAGAACTGAAGAAGTCCCAGAAGAGGTTCAGAAGTATGTAATGGAGGTGATCACCCTAGAACATATGCTTTAGCGCTGCGGTGGATGGGAAAGGGGTTTCGTTCCCTTGCTAAGGGACAAGTACAATTCCATGTTCTTCTCCCTGATCCATAATGAGAGGACTGCCTCAAAGAAGACTGGACACTGAATCAGGAAGAGCAGCCCAATTAGTAGACCTTAAAAAGAGTGATTCTGCTCCCTGGCATTTTCTGTCTTCCACCTGCCAAGTATGTGGGCTCTTTCGCACTGTTTCTTGGGCTTCTTATGGGTACCACCTCCCGCTTCCATCCCAGCCCCCTGCCAGTTACGAGGGCTGTTTATACATGGTAGCTGCCTAGGAGGGCTTGAGCCTGGACTTGGGCCTCTAGATGCTGCTTCTCTTCTATGTTTCTTTATTTTATTTTTAGTTTATTTTATTTTCAATTCACAGAACAAAACAAGCATTTCCATAACACAGTACAATAAAAAGATGATTGCACATGAAACCACAAATCTACCATGTACAACTTGCTATTCCCTTCAAATATATGATGAAGTTATCACGTAAATTTCTTTCTTCCCCTTTTTTTCTTCCCTCCCCACCTTCCACTCCAGACCCTAGAGATGGCTACCATAAAACACAAATAGGTATATATATATATATGTATATATGTATGTGTATATGTATGTATATAAGTATATATGTAAAGACCAAACACCCTTCCTGAGAGATTAATTTTTTTGAGAATGACTACCTCAGAAATCCAAGAATTCTTGGATTTTCCCTTTAAAGCTCTCTGGCAACAGCAGGAGTTTACTCTAACTATACCCTTTTCGGAGAAGATGACCACTGACAAGAGTATGACATCTATGCCATGCTCTAGCTTGCCAGGAGGTATAGACCTTATGTAAGTTGTTCGGATAGTGTACAGTGGAGACAAAGGTGAAAAAATTTTCAATTCCTCTTAGTGTTTCACATTTTAATGTTCTAATTATCCACTGCCTGGGAGAGTACAATAGAAGTTATTTTCTATATTGTGGTTTGCCTTTTTCAATGATTGCTTATGAATCTTTTATGTTTTAAGTATTTCTTTTATATGGAGGAAATAAATAGCTGTCCTATACTTGATCTCCCTCATGTACTGAATACCTTCATACTCCTTTTTGGGGAGACCCAAAACAGTATCCAAAATAAGCTTTCTCTAAGTAATTTTCCCCTAGGGCTCCAGACTGGGAAAATAAAGAGCCAGAGGAAATAAGGAATAGCCTTATCTCTTTATTTAGAGGAGAGGCTTCCCCATTCCTAAACCTGGGTATGAGTGTGTGAGCTCAGAGATAGGGCCCCTTAGTGGGAAAAGCCATACCCAGATGCCCCATCCACCAGTTACAAGTAGATTGTTTAGCTCTAGCTTGGATGAAATTGAGAGATCTGTCATAAGCCAGAGTAAAGACATGTCTGCAGAATAGAGACAGGACCTTTTCAAAGGAGACCCCAGAAGTTTCATTTCTATCTCATTACAACACAGTAGGAGTTGGTTGGGATCTATTGCCCCATTTTATAGGAAGGTACACTGAGACCCATCAAGGGAAAGCATTAGGTGAGAGATCTCACAGCAAGTATATGAAGCACCTTAGAATATTGATTCTTTTCAGACTGTAGCGAAATGTGACTGTCCCTCCAGTGGCCATCAACCCCCCCCCCCATGGCCATTATCCTGGAAAGCAACCCTTGAGAAGATGCTTCTGTAGATGCTACAGTCCCATTTCATCACTAGCCACAGGTTATCAAAGACTGGAAAAAGACAATTTCTACCACTATAGTCCTTATTGCTGTCAGATGGTTCAACATCAGAAATGGATATTATTTTATTCATAGAAATGACATTAAAGTAGATGGATTATCCCTTGCTTTGCCACTATACCCTAAGGACTATGGGACCTTTCTACCTGATTTACAGCTGAAACCTATACATGTTGTCTCTTCCATTAAAATATGAACTCACGAGCAGGGATTATCTTTTCTATTTGTATTCTACATGCTTAGCACAATGCCTTGCACAGAATAAAAGCTTAATAAATGCTTTTTCATTCATTTATTCATTATCCATTTTAATACAATCTAATCCAGAAAGTATTATTAAGTAAAAGGCATGGAGGATAGAGGTCAGGAAGATCTAGATTCAAATCCCACCTCAGACATATACTAGCTGTGTGACCTGGGATGTCACTTAATGTCTATTTACCTCAGTTTCCTCAACTGTAAAATGGGAATAATAATAGCACCTACCTCCCAGGGTTGTTGTGAGGATCAAATGAGATAATATTTGTAAAAGTGCTTAGCACAATGCCTAGCATGTAGTAGGCACTATATAAATGCTTATTCCTTTCCCTTTTTCTCTTCCCCCTTCCCTATTAAGTACCTACTGTGTACAAGATACTATGATGGGGAAACAAAATCAAAACAAAAACCAGTCCCTGCCTTCAAAAGCTTACACTCTACAACATGAAAACAAGTAAATGTCTTTTAGATAGTTTGAGAATGACGGAAAGATATCCCTGGAGACATATGGCCTTGCTTTTAATGGGAGTAGGTAGGGAGGTACGAGAGCATGGCTCTACTTGCCCTCCCCTCCCCCACCATAGAGTTAGTCCAACAGGACAGCACAGGAGACAATAATCATGGCTTAATGAGAAAACCTCCAATCTACCATACCTCCCAATGCTACCTCCAATCTCACCAGAACTTTATCTACCATTTCCTTGAAATTTTTCCTGGACCACACTGCCGTCTAATTGATGTAAGCTCCTTTAAGGTCAAGGCTTGTTTTCTGTTTTATCTTTGCATTGCCAGCATTCAGTGCTGTTGCCATGTATGTAATAAGCACTTAAAAAATGATTCTTGAACAGATGAGGGCAAAACAGGGAAACAGAGAGAGGGAGAAGAAAGGAAACTGAAGGACAAGGGCAAAGTCCTTGTAAATGAGATCCCAAACCTTTATGAGCCCCTCTTTTCCAAGAGGCCCTCAAGGTACAGTTTGAGACCTGCATCCTCTGAGGTTTCTCCCTAGACATAATCATCTTTCCCTTCTACAAATAATACTAAATCTAATATAGCCTTTCTACTAAAAGACCTGATATTTGATTTTCAGCTGTTTTGCAGTGCTCTTTGGCTGCTTTGCATATGCACATGGGTCCTGTCTCCCCAACTAATTTAGATGCTCTCCATGCAGGGACTTTATATTTTTCTACTGATATGCTCCTCCTCCACCAGGGCCTCTTTAGCATAGCGTTGTGCACACAACACAAAGCATTTGATATATATTTGTGAGGGATTGTCTGGTGTTAGCTACTGCCTAGTGGGGATTGTGGCAACATGGGACAGGAACTGGGTATTAGGAAGTAACCGGAGCTCATGTTCCCGAGGTAGGGGCAGTGCTATGTGGAGCTGTGACATGCTGGAGAAGAAACAAGGTACAAGGAAGTAGCCGGAGTACGTACTCCTGAGGCAGGGGCTGTGCCACTTGGGAGTGGGACGGCAGAGAACAAGCTCTCTCTGTCTAGCCCCCTTCCTTAGGTACTACGCTAACCCCAGACGCCTCCTTCCTGTGACCAAACCTGATTTCCTGAGTCACGTATGCTCTCTAGGTGTAGCACTGACCCCAGACGCCTCCCCCCGGTATCTGGGCTCGACTTCCTGCGTCACGTACTTTCTCCTTTGTCTATGCACTGATCCCTCACGCCTCCTTCCAAATATCTAGGCCCCACTTCCTGTACCACGTATGCTCCCTTTGTCTGGACACTATGCTAGACATCCTCTTCCGATATTTGATCCTCGAGGAGTCACTATGGGCGGGCTGAGGAGGAGGGACGTGGAAGACTTAAAAGAACTGTAGGGATCGGGGCGGGGTTGGCTTTTGCTCCTGCTCTTGCGCGGGTACTTTCCCTCCTGGCCTTGCTGTGATGATTATTGAATAAAGTTCAGGTTTTTGCACCTCCTGATCAGCTTGTCTCTGGTAAATCCGGGTGACCCGAAGACCGGTGAGTATGACCCTGGTTGCCTGATCTGGCTGTAAGAGAGTGCGCGGTTTGAACCGGCACATATATTTATGGTATATAAGGATTTATCATATTTATTTATTGGATTACTCTAGTAATTAAGCTACCCGATAAAGAAATTAGAGCTTGAATATCTAGAGCTGTCCCAAAGTGGACTGGGCTGCCTGGAGGACTAGTGGTTCTCCCACAAACAAAGTGGGAAACCATTCCTTAGATGTATCCTAGAGGGGATTCTTGGTCACAGGGACTGGTTGAATAGGATGCCTCTGAGAACCCTTCAAACTTCAAGATTCTGTGGCTCTAAGCTAGTGAACAAATGAATGCTACAGGACAGGAAGGGACGTGAGTAAAATCAGACTTTTGTGCCATTTTCCCCGGATAACTCGTTACTAGCCATGGATGAGCAGGGAGGGAAGAACTATTTGCCAGAGTGCATTAGTGGTGATATTTTAGTACCATGGCCCCTTAGCACATTAATGCCTCTTACACCTAGTGCCCTATTCTCTCTACTGAAGCTCTGTTAGACTTGCTCAATTGTTAAAGGCAAGATTGCAGCCAAAGTTAATTTATGTTAATTTTCTCTTTTCTGGTCCATTAACTTTTGTGATGCTAATATATCTTACATGGAATTTCCTTAGCTGAGATGCTGCAATGTTGGAATGGGGTTGCTGGTGAAAAGCCAAGCATGGAGACCCCCAGTTGCCCTTGCCTTTTTTTTTTTTTTTGATGAGAACTCTGATCAGAGACCCTGCTAATCTGGAGAGGGTTTTTTTTTTGTTTTTTGTTTTTCCCCATAGCCAAGCTTCCCAAAATCTTCCCTAGGGGTCTATGTCCTTCTTTTCATGCTAAGAGAAAATATGTGGGATAGATTTGGGACCCCTGAGATTGGAATGGAAATGTTAGAGGGAGCTACTTGACGAGCTCTCAGTAGAGTGTCATTTTGGGGGCCAAGGTGGTTGTAATGGTGGTCTCTCTGCCACATTTCTTATGGCCTCTTCCCTTCTCTTTTGCTCTGTCATTACTATTCTAACCTTCCCAATCCAGTTAAGTAAAGAGTATTAAGTATTATCAGTTAAATAAGCATATACTTAGGCAATGAGAGAAGAGATCAGTTACAATCTTTTTTTGATGGAAGATTAGGAGGGGAAAGAATGGAGAAATGGTTCATGATAAAAGTAAGATCCATCTCCAAATTGGGCCAAAGTGTACTCAAAGCTGAAGAGTCTTGCTAGACGACCCCCTACCCTATTTCATGATCCTCCAACCAGAATATACTTGGCATAAGCCTGATTCCCCTCCAATAGTTTGATTTGCTCAGATTGCCATGTTTATATTTCTCTCCCAGGCAAATTCTAAGTTCCTAATTTCTTTTTTGTTGTTGTTGTTGTTTTTTGTTTGTTTTGGGGTTTGGATTTTTTTTTTTTTGGTTAGGCAATGGGGTTAAGTGACTTGCCCAGGGTCACACAGCTAGTAAGTGTCAAGTGTCTGAGGCCAGATTTGAACTCTGATCCTCCTAATTCCACGGCCGGTGCTCTATCCACTGCACCACCTAGCTACCCCCCTAATTTCTTTTGAAGGCAAAATGTTCTCCTTTCTCAATATAGGGAGAACATCAAGGTTTGTGTTGGCCTAAATGAAGTATAAAAATCACTGATATGCATGTCTAATAAAGGCAGGGATGTGCTAACCAAAGAGGATCTTGGAAATGAAAGGAGACTTGTTGCTCCTAGCCCCAGCACGGATCTTTGGAGGAGAGGAGGAATCCCTAAAATGGTTTTGGGGATGAATCCTCATAATCAGGAGGCTGCTGCGGTTCAGTCATTTTATTCATGTCTGACTCTTCATGACCCCACCTGGGGTTTTCTTGGCAAAGATACTGGAGTGTTTTGTCATTTTTTTCTCCAGTTCATTTTACAGACAAGGAACTGAGGGAAAGAGGGTTAAGTGACTTGCTCAGGGTCACACGACTAGTGAGTGTCTGAAGTGAGATTTGAACTCAGGAAGATGAGTCTTCCTAACACAGGCCTGGCACCCTATCCACTGCACCACCTAGCTACCCAGAATATTGACATATGAGTTAATAATTGCTGCCCTATCAGGAGGTTAACAGGAGTTAAAAGGAATTTTCTAACTGCAAGTCAGAAAGTTGTCTGGGACCAAGCATCTTGAGTTCACACCAGGAGAAAGTACTCAAAAGGACATACTTAATCTTTTGCTTAGAACATTCTGGTGGCTTTTGGTGACAATCTAGCTTGTTGTGATGGCTCATAAACCTTGGCTATGTGTGCTAAAATGGCTATAGCTTTCCCTGACAAGGAGAGGCTTCCTAGCTACTACTCTCTAGTAAATGGAAGTAAAAAGAAGATGGCCCCAGAAAGCTAAATAGCTAAAGGTCAGTAGATGGTAGCAGAAAGCAATTAGTTGAGGATAAATTGAATAGAGATGCTCAGGAAAGAGCAGTTAGAAGAAATCATTTTTTTTTTATGACTAGGCAATGGGGTTAAGTGACTTGCCCAGGGTTACAGCTAGTAAGTGTTATGTGTCTGAGGCTGGATTTGAACTCAGGTCCTCCTGAATCCAGGGCCAGTGCTCTATCCACTGTGCCACCTAGCTGCTCTGGTTAGAAGAAAGCAACAGCGGCTCATCATCAGAGGCTCTGCAGCATAAAAGGTGTGAGATACTCTTACCAAATGTATGCCCTGTATATGTGTACAGAGAGGGAGGGATGTCTTTTCATGTCACTTAACTTGCTATATTGTTTGATTAAATGTCTTACCCACCCCTTTCCCTCATACTTCTTTCCCACTGGGTCATGGTGGGGGAGGCAGAATACTTCTTGCTCCCCATTGCCACTTCCAGACTCTCTCTCTATCGCTATCACTCAGTAACCTTTTTTCTTTCAAAGTTGATTCAATTCATATCTGTCACCCAATCGAGATTCTAGTAGCTGCTATCTACTGATGTCCAGGTCACTGTCTTCCCTCCATGAGTTGTGTCCGGCTGACAGTCCTTCTCTTCACCCCAATCCCTGCCTCATATTAGGGGATTTCAACATACATACAGACACTCCCTCAAACATCGTAACGTCCCAGTCCTGAGATTACACGTTTTCTATGACTTCCTCCTCCACACCAACTCAGCTAGACACAGAGATGGTCATACTCTTGATCTTGCCATCATCCACAAGTGTTCCATTAACATGTTTGTAAACTCTGAAACTCCTTTATCTGATCATGATCTGTTGTCATTCCACCTCCTCCTTTAAACTCCAAACTATGTTCTCTGTCCCCACTGTGACTTCTAATTCCTCCTCCCCTTAGTTCTTTCCCAGGCCATTACACCTGCACTAGCTATACTCTCCTTCCTTTTTCGACTTGATCCCTTACTGAACCAGTTCAACTCTACACTGTCTTCTTCTCTGAGTCCCTTCTCCCCTTATCTATTTTTTTTTTAATGTGAGGCAATTGGGGTTAAGTGACTTGCCCAGAGTCACACAGCTAGTGAGTGTAATGTGTCTGAGGCCAGATTTGAACTCAGATCCTCCTGACTCCAAGACTGGAGCTCTATCTACTTCGCCACCTAGCTGCCCCTTGGCCCCTTATCTTATTGAAAGTTATCTCCTGCTAACCCCCAACTTTGGATTACTTGGATCATTCACAGCCTTTGTGTGTGTTGCTGAAACTAGGTAGAGAAAACCACTAAACTTACGGACTGGGTGTACTAGAAATTTATGTCGCAGGATCTCAATTGAGCCTTCCCTGAAGCAAAGGGAATTATTTTATAGCTCCTTGATTGATTCACTATCCTTTTCAGCAAAGTGCCTTTCCAAGCCTTTTCACCTTTCCTCAAATGTCCCATGACTCTCCCAAACCTCATAGTCTGAGGTGAGACACTTGCTTCATATTTCACTGAAAAAAATGAGACCATTAGCCAAGAGCTCTCTCTTTTCCCCTCTTCCTCATACTGTACCACTCAGATGCCTTCTGCTACTATCTCCTTCTTTACCCCAGGTTCATGTGAAAAGGTAGTCCTTTTCCTCTCCAAGGCAAACCCTTTACATGCACAAGTGATCCCTTTCCATCCCGTCTTCTCCAGCTGATTGCCTCTTCTGTTATCCCCCATTCTTTCACTAATCTTCAATCTCTCCCTCTAATGGCTGCTGTCCTATGGTCTATAAACATGACTCTGTCTCCCCATCTTCAAATTATGCATCTATCTTCACTAGTTATATTATCCTATATTTCTCCTCCCTTTTGTGGCTAAACTCCTTGAAGCCTTCTACAATCAATGCCTATACTTCCTTTCCTCTCACTCTCTTCTTAATTTTCTACAGTCTGCTTTTGGGGTGTATGGGGCGTTCAGGGAGGACCATCATCTCTGGTGTGAGGGCTTGCCAAACCCTTTTCAGGGCTACTCATCTACCTTTATTCTCACCTGTGGCTCTAAGAAATCGTAGCACACAGAGCAGCCACATACCAGTAAAACTGTCTCAGCAGATGGGCTAAATGAGGTTGAGGATAAGCAACAGGCCTCAGCGTTGTCGGTGAGTCAGGGGGATGTCTACCCCAAACATGTGAAGGCCCCCTCATGAGATGAGCAGATGAGAACTATCTGTCCCCAGTGGCCATGAAGGTGGCTGAAGCAGGTGCTGTGAAGTACTTAAAGTATGATCAGACACTGAAAGTGCTAAGGTCATCCATTGCATCCTGGTCCATCACCAGTCATCTTGACTTTTGTCTTGCCACTGGACTTCTATGACTCTGGAAGAGAGAGTAAGACTGACAACTGTGTGCAACTCTGCCTCACTTAAATCCAATTCAAGACATTACCTTGATGTCATTGGGCCTCTTTGAAAACAAGGGAGGAACAACAGTCTGGCTTCTGACCTTACCATTCAATGGGAACTGGTCTTCCCAAAGTTACCAGTGATTTCTTATTTGCCAGATCTAATGACTTGTTCTCAATCCTCATCCTTCTTAACTTCTCTGCAGCCTTTGACACTGCTGTTCATGCTGTTTTCCTTCATATTCTCCTGTCTCTTAGTTTTCATGACACTACCTCCTCCTGGTTCTCTTCCTACCTTTCTGACTGCTTCTTCTCAGTCTCCTTTTCTGGATCTTCTTCCAGGTCAAACCCATTAACCATGGGTATCCAATAGTCTTCTTATACCTTACTCCATCCACATACTCTATGATCCAGTGATACTGGCCTGCTTGCTATTCTTCCCAAAAGACAATCCATCTTCCAACTCAGTGGTTGTTCCCTATGCCTGGAATGCTCTTCTCCTTCATCTCCATCTCCTGGATTCCCTGGCTTCCTTCAAGTCCCAGATAAAGTTCTACCTTCTCCAAGAATTTTTTCTAGTCCTCGACAATGCTAGTAGCTTCTTTCTTCCTTACTTATCTTGTCTGTATATAGTTGTTTACATGTTGTCTCCCCATGAAACTTATGAGAGCAACGACTATTTTTTGTTTTTGTTTCTTGCTTTTTGGTAAGGCAATCGGGGTTAAGTGACTTGCCCAGGGTCACACAGCTAGTAAGTGTCAAGTGTCTGAGGCCAGATTTGAACTCAGGTCCTCCTGACTCCAAGGCCAGAGCTCTATCCACTGCTCCACCTAGATGCCCCAGCAATTTTTTTTCAAGGACTGTTTTTTGCCTTTCTTTTTACCCCTGGTGCTTAGCATATTACCTGGCACATAGTAGGTGCTTTATCAATAAATGCATGCTGATTTTTGCTTTGAATTGATTCATCTTCTGGTTAGCTTGTAATAGTAAATATATTTGTGGGGGCTCATGAGCTATGGCTTTGAGTACGTAATGACCCACAAGGAGCCTCAAATCTGAGGTAGTTTTTCTGGGGGGTCACGTGAGTAGAGATTTAGGTGCTACACTGAAACCTTGTGAATTGAAAATATGTTATGAAGGGGCAGCTAGATGGTGAAGTGGATAGAGCACCAGCCCTGGATTCATGAGGACCTGAGTTCAAATGTGGCCTCAGACACATAACACTTACTAGCTGTGTGACCTTAGGCAAGTCATTTAACCTCATTACCTAGCCAAAAAATATATATATATATATATATATAGACATATATATGTTGTGAATAGAAGATGTGCTCTAAGCTATAGAGGACTAAGACACTCCCACTTTTTAAAGGTTAATTGGTAGTATATAACCCTGCTTTTTGATATTTGGTGTGTTTTTTTAAACCTGCAAAGTCTTTGGAAGGTGGAGACAATAGATAGTCCTGGCTGGGGAAAGCTTGTGAGGATGCTGGGCAGGGAGGAATGTGTGGAAAGATAGGAATAGGCTTTCTGGGAGAGAATAACAGGCCTCTGTTTGACGATAGAAAAATTACCCTTGAGCTATTTGAAGACCCTATCCACGTTCAGAAGGAAGGGCTGTGGAATTTATTTACTGGTCAATACCAGCTTCCCTCTGGGATTTGACTCTTTGTTGATATTCCCTTGTTTGACAGCAAGACCTCCAGGGAGAACTTGTGGTGATAATTTGGTCTCTGATCATGCTTCAGTAGCAATTTATTTAAGGTTGACAATAGAGTTCCCATCTTTTAAAAGGAGGTTTCATGTACCTGAATCACTGCAAGCATGATTTTTTTTCTTGATTAAAAAATAGTTAAGTTTCACACTTATTATAGCACCTGGCACCTGACAGCCTCTAAGGACTTTTATAAAGACTAATGAAATGAAATTCCCAGCAACATTATAAACAGAGCAGAGAGGGGAAATAAGACTATATCCCATTTATTTCTCCCTTCCAGGAGACAAAGGCATATGTCCCAGCCTCTTCTGGGCCAAAGCCCCAAATGAGTCTGATTTCATTTGGCCAAAGAAAGCTTTTGGCTCTAACCTCTGGAGAGACAAGCCCTCCCTGAAAACTAGGTCAGTATGAAACTACCTACAGAAGGCTCCTTGGAAAACCAGCATATGTACCTAGGAGTTCTTGTTCCCAGCATCACACTCTGAACATCAGATGAGAGAAAGTCAATCAGGAAAATTGGCCTGATCTCAGATGAATAATCCTAGGAAGCTATGGTGCATCAGGAGTATGGGGTATGGGTAGGTGTCACTTTTTGGGGGCACATTTGGGTTGGGGATAGGGCAGTCACTATAGATGGGGATCTGGATGAGGATTAAAAAAGAACCTGAATGATACCCTTCTCCTAAACCAGATTTTGCCCCTGTCATACCAGGCTACACCCGTTGACTTACCCATACCCTTCAGAAGGGGAAGAAGAAGAAGGGAAAAGAGACATGAGGGTGAAAAGGGAAGAATTAACCCCATGTTTCAGGGCAGTTGGCAGGAGCTGGAACCATTTCTCCTTGCTTCCTCCCTCCTGAGACCCTGGACTTTCAAATCCTGAAAACTGTTGTTTCTAAGCCAAAGCATGGGAGGGGGCAGTAGGTAGGCCCTTTGGGTTCTTGCCTTGTGTACACCTAGGTACCACCCAAGGAAGGACTGGCGCAGCTTAGAAGGAAGACACAGCCTGGCAGGGGCAGGAGAAGAAGGGTCTGTGACAACTCTGGAGCCCCCTTAGGGTATGCCAATTCTAGGTTTTAAAGCTAACTCCAACCTTTTCAGGTCCAAACTCCATTTATTCCTGGCAAACATTCGACATTGGTTCACTAATAGAGGAGAAGCTTTAACAGCCTCAGAGAAAAGCATCTCACGCATCAAACCTCTCTCTCAGAGCCACAGGGGGATGAGGTGAGTATAAATGAATCAGGAACTTGCCGCTTCTCTTCCCCTTGAACTATATAAGGGATTATAAATTAAAGGAGAAAACTGCTGGGGGAAAAGAAAAATGTACTTGGTGTTTCAGCCAGCTCTGAAGCCTTGAAAGGAAGCACCAGGCAGCACGTTGTAACTAAGAGCGCTCAATTTGCACAGTTTCCTCCAACCCCGCAGAGAGATGTTAGCAAGCAGGCTAGCAATGGGGGCAGCCTGCAAAAGGGAGAGGAGGCCACAGCAAGGCAGTTTTGGGGAAAGGAGCAAGATAGATATATCAACATAACTAACATTTTTATAGCACTTACTATATATATGCCAAGTATTGTGCTAAGCACTTTATAATTATTGTCTTGTTTCATTCTCACAACAACCCTGAGAGAGAGGTGCTATTATTATCCTCTTTTTACAGTTGAGGCAATTGAGGCAAACACAGTTTAAGTGATTATTTGCCCAAGGTCACCCAGCTAGGAAGTGTCTGAGATTAGATTTGAACTCAGGTCTTCCTGAGATTTAAAAACTTGATGTGACTAGCTCATCAGAGAATCAGAGCTCTAGAGCTATAAGAGACCTTTTGTGGCAATGATTGGATCTAACCTCTCCTTTTAGTCCAGTGCCCTACACATGCCACCATGCTGCCTTTCATGTTTGGTGCCTCAATGAAAAGCTAATTTCCCCATGTCTGCATATTCTCTGTGTCCTAGTTTCTTCTCTCTTCCTTCCCTACTAGTGCCCAAAGCAGAAGTAAAGCTTGGGTGGTTTGAGTCATTTCCTTGAACTCAGAGGAAAATCTGTCTTACTGTTCCTGCCTACCAATATATACAATCTAATGGTTGGCCCTTTAGATGATTGCAGCAGTGGTTCTATCTATGTCTTGCCTGATCAGGTATGACCTTCCATCCTGGGTGAGACCCACTCATAAAGCCTAGACAATATGAACATTGCTGAGGAGATAAGTGTATCACACTAGGCAAAAATATTCTAGAAGGAGAGTTATACACCAAGGAGACCATTGATAAGAAGAAAGTCCCCTTATACACCAAAATATTTATAGCAACACTGTTTGTATGAGCAAAGAATTGAAAACAAAGTAGATTGCTCATCAATTCGGGAATGACTAAACAAATTTTGGTACATGAATGTAATGGAATATTACTGTACTGTAAGAAGTGATGAATACAGAGAGGCATAGAATGATCTATATGAATCGATGCAGAGTGAATTCAGCAGAGCAAAGAAAACTATATGCATAATTACTACAACAATGTAAACAGAAAGAGTAACCACCAAAAAACATCAAAAGTGAAGGTTCAAAATTACAAAGAACAAGCAGGGCTTCAAGGAAGGGGTAGGTGAAGATATCCCCACCCCAGCCCTTTGCAGAGATGGGAGGTCCGTGAATGTGATACATGGCACATATTCTCAAACTTTTATGATAAGTTCATCGGTTTTGACATTTTCCCATTTTTTGTCTTTAAAAATATTGTACATTATATAGGATGGCTCTCTGGGAGTGGAGGAGGGAAATCTCTGGGGAGAAGATTGGTGATGCTTAAAACAAAACAAAAGACATCAATAAAAATTATTTTTAAAAAAGATATAGAAGGTAGACATTCAAGCAGTGGTATTAGCTCAAGGAGAGGGAGAATGAGCAGCTAAAGGAGTTGTTCTCTATGCCTGGACTTGACTTTGAAAGGAAAGGGAATAAGTTTTTATTAAGCCAGTACGATGTGTCAGACACTGTGCTAAATGTTTTATAAATATTATCTTGATTGATCCTCACAAAAACTCTATGAGGTAGGTACTGTTTATTATTATTCTCCATTTTACAGTTGAGGAAACTGAGGCAGACAGAGATTACCTAGAGTAACAGCTATTAAGTGTCTGAGGCCAGATTTGAACTCAGATCTTCTTGACTCTGAGCCCAATACTCTATCTACGGGGCCTCCTTGCTGCCTTGATTCTAGTATATGCCACACTACTAGAGAATAGTCAACAAAAACCACAACCCAGGAAGCATTCAAAGTGCAGAACTGAAACTTCCAGGCAGCAATAGAGTAATAAGCAAGGAAAAGCAGCCAGAGGAACAATCAATGTCCTGAGTACCAAGTTCTCCTTAGCGACTTGATATCGATCCTTTGGAAGGCTGTAAGTGGAAAATCAGATAAAGGTTGCCTAAGCCATCGGTGGAGAAGCAGACTGGGGATGCTTGCCTCCTCCTGGGGGGAAAGGCTGATGAGGAGATTTTAGTCCAAGCACCTGAAATGGATCTCAGAACTCCAATGTTCAGAGAGTGCTTACAGATTAATTTTGGACTTTTTGGTTTTAGGAGGAGCAGTAGGCATATCCCTCACAGTTGCCGTATATTAATTGCCTTATATGTTTGGTTATTTGCTTCATAGGTAATGAGTAAAATATGGTACACAGTCAAGCTTTGCTTGTGTGGTTGACTCCATTATGCCATGTTGAAATAATTAGAATTCATTGACATGCACCATGAAGGGTAAAGGGCAGAATTTCCCAGTAGGTGGAGGCCAAGCTAAGAACTTAATTAGATAAATCCACACTGATTCTACCCCCTACACTAAGGAGAATAGCACTTCTAAGCACAAAAGGGCCAGAGCTGGGGTCTAGAGATAGCAACTCTCTGAGAACCATAGAAAGCTTGGAGTTTCTTCCGAGGGCACTCTGGTGTTGGGGAGAATGCATTACTGCTGAGGTTCTCAACACTGGGGCACTCATCACTTAAAAAAAAAAAAAGCCAGGTAACTTGGTGGTAGCACCCCTTGGTGGTTAAACTAGAATAGGGCAAAGACAAAAGTGAAGCAGACTCTGTCCTCAATGAGTTTAGTCTAAAAATATAATTGTGGATTTTTAAAAATGTCTTTCAAGGTCTTTTGTTTTTATATTATAATCATTTCTGGATAGAGCTCCCCCAACTCCCACTCCCAGAATAAAACAAACAAACAAACAAACAAAAAACAGTTAAACAAGAGTACCATATGGGATCATATATGTCACCTTGGGCCCTTCTCATTCCCTGCCCCACTGGTGAAAGGAGAGGGTTATATTTCCTTATCTCTGGTGCTCCGGGACCAAGATTGGTCATAATGATTACTGAGAACTCACTTTCCTTCTGGCTCTCTTTTCATTTACCTTATTGGAGTCATTGTGTATGCTGTTCTTTTTGATTCTACTTACTTGGCCCTGTATCAGTTCTTAAAAGTCTTCCCATGATTCTTGGAATTCCTCATATTGGTAATTTCTTATTGTGCAGCAGTATTTCCATTCCATTCAAATTCCATAGTTTGTTCAGTTATAACTGTCTCATAGTTATGTTCCCCTTCCTTAACTTGAAGCCAGGGACTTGATCTTGTACTTCTTTGTACCTCCCACACACATACTCTTGCAGAGTACATAGTAGGTGCTCAGCGACTGATCACATTTCTGACAAAGAAAGTTGAGGGGTCCAATGGTAACAGGAGTGACCTGGGCAACGTAAGTTTATGAGTTCAGTTCCCAGTCTCACCACCAGTTTATTCCTATTCTTTGATTTCTCATCTGTAGCTCTAAATTTGGGCTATGTGGATGTGTTTGAGAGTAGGAGGGAGAGGAGAAGGCAGAAGTAGCCTGAAATATAGGTCATCTTTTGTGATCCAAGGGCCCAGATAGGCTCCCTGACTAAAAATATTTCCTCCACTGCATCTGCATGAAAATTTCATTCCTAATGGCACTCCTTTGAAAAGTCTTCTCAAGAAGATTTGGGCATTTTAACTAGGTTAAGGCTATTTATATTGTGACAAAGGTCCCCCTTAACTGTGAAACTCCTTGCCATCTAAAAGTTCAGTGTGTGGTGTTTATAATAATCAGAATTATGCAAATATGACTTGAGCCCCCTTTCTAGCACATATACTCTGTTAGAGACCAGTAGGACCTTTAAATCGAATAGCCAAATTATTTCGATGATAAATAATAGCAAGATAAAGGACAAGAAATCAAGCAGTGTGTCATTCTCAGGCCTCAGATACAAATGGATAATATCTGCGTAGGAGGAAAAAAAATTCAAAGCGGTGAGAAGCTATCTTTCCTGGGCTAGCAGACAGGATGAAGGAAAGCTTCAAGTGTTCTATATGTCTTCTCATCTGAGGCTTAGACAAATTTACATGCCAATAAAGAGTGACCCTTATGGAGAAGGGACCTGACGTTCCCAACATCACTACCACCAACTGCTAGCCAACAACCAATGACGGCCAGGTAAGTCCAAGAGCTACAGGAAGAACAACATGCCCCAGGTCCCCAAGTCCTTCTTCTAGGCTGATCCCCACATCCATGATCAAGTGGGGGTAATTTTTGTGGGAAAAAGGTTCAACATCTCAAATACCACCAATGCCAACTGCCATAAATGGGGTAGACAAACCAGTCTGACTGGAGCAGAAAGGCAACCTGAGGGAAAGACAGGTGGCCATAAATAGCTTGTGCCATGCAGGTCAAACCACTACCGCCACCACAACCACCACCTTGACCACTCTCTCCCTTCAGATCGAGGTGTAAACAGCTCAGAATCCTCTCCCCAAGATTCCCACAGACCACCAGCCCTGGTTCCATCCAACCCACCACCACTCCTGTCCCCCAGCCATTGTTCAGGGGAGCAACCCATGTAGATATGCTATCTGGTAACTTCTCTATAGGCACTATAGCCTCTGTGTCTTCAACAGCCATAGCCACTGAAGAAGGCCCGGAAAACAAAGTTGTTATCACCAAAGTCCTTGGCATGTGAAACAGATATGATTTTATCGACTGAAATGTTGCTAAAGAAAATGAATTTCCATGTGCTTTACTGAGGCATCTTAAGAACTATTAGGCCTTTCCTTTATGAGTTGTCTACTCCTACAAGAATGTAACCTCCTTGAGAACAAAGATTATCTTACTTTTCTATTTTTTCCCTGAGTATAGCATAGTAAAACTTGACAGTTTTTATAGAATCACAGTATTTACAGAATTTGGGGGTTGGAAAGGGCCCTTTCCAAACATCTAGTGAAACCCTATACTCTCATATAAGGCATCCCTACTATAAAACACCCAACAAGTGGTTATCTTCAGTCTTTTTTCAGTCTGACTCTTTGTGACTCCATTAGGGGTTTTCTTGGCAGAGATACTGGAGTGGTTTGCCGTTTCCTTCTCCAGGTCATTTTACAGATGAGGCAAACAGGGTTAAGTGACTTGACTAGAGTCATACTGCTAGTAAGTGTCTGAGGCCAGATTTGAACTGAAGATGAGTCTTCTTGACTCTAGGCCTGGCAATTCTATCCACTGAACCACTGCCCCAGTGGTCATCTAGCTTAAAGATGAGCTTTTCATCTTTAAAGACCTCCAATGAGGGAAAGCCCACTAACTCTAGAAATAATCGACACCATTTTGGATATCTAAAGTTAGGAATTTTTTCCCAGACATCAATCCTATATTTTCCTCTATGTAACTTCCATTCATTGTTCTTTTTTTTTTTTTTTTGACTAGGCAATGGAGTTAAGTGACTTGCCCAGGGTCACACAGCTAGTAAGTGTTATATGTCTGAGGACAGATTTGAACTCTGGTCCTCCTGAATCCAGGGCCAGTACTCTATCCACTGCTCCACCTAGCTGCCCCTCATTCATTGTTCTTTGTTCTTCCCTTTGTGGCCAAACAGATCAAGTCTCATCACTCTTCCACATGACAGTCCTTGAAATACTTGTGACAGTTGTGTCCTATCTGAGTCTTCTCCAGGTTGAAAATTCTCAATTTCTTCACCCAATCCTCCTATGATGTGGACTCAAGGCCTTTTACATCCTGGATGAGTTCCTTTAGATTCTCTTTAATTCATTCATTCATTCATTCATCTATTTATCTATTTGTTTATAGGCAATGGGGGTTAAGTGACTTGCCCAGGGTCACACAGCTAGTAAATGTCTGAGGCCAGATTTGAATTCAAGTCCTCCTGACTCCAGGGCTGGTGCTCTATACACTGCACCACCTGTCTTCCCCCTTTTCAATTTATCAATGTTTTTCCTAAATTGTGGTGCCCATGATGAAACACAATTCAACAAAACATTTTCTTACCAAGGGCAAAGGACAGAGGAACTATAACTTTCTCCCCCCCCCACTTAATAATATTCTATTTTTTCCAATTACATGTAAAGATGGTTTTCAGCATTCACTTTTATAAGATTTTGAGTTCCAATTTTTTCTCCCTCCCTCCTTCCCCTCTCTACTCCCCAAGACAACAAGCAATCTGACATAGGTTATACATGTACAATCATATTAATCATATTTTCACATTAGTCATGTTGTGAAAGAAGAATCAGAACAAAAGATAAAAACCATAAGAAAGAAAAAACAACAAAAAAAGTGAAAATAGTATGCTTTGATCTGCATTCAGACTCCTTAGTTCTTTCTCTGAATGTGGATAACATTTTTCACCTTGAGTCTTTTGGAGTTGTCTGAGATCCTTGTATTGCTAAGAAGAGATAAGTTTATCACAGTCAGTCATCCCACAATGTTGCTGTTACTGTGTACATTGTACCTCTGGTTCTGTTTACTTCACTCAGCATCAGTTCATGTTTTAAGTCTTTCCAGGTTTTTCTGAAGTCTGCCTGCTCATCATTCCTAATGACACAATAGTATTCTATTACATTCATATGCCACAAGTTGTTCAGCCATTCCCCAATTGATGGGCATCCCCTCAATTTCCAATTCTTTGCCACCACAAAAAGAGCTGCTATAAATATTTTTGTACATGTGGGTCCTTTCCCCCTCTTTTTTTTTTTTTTTTTGGTTAGGCAGTGGAGTTAAGTGACTTGCCCGGAGTCACACAGCTAGTAAGTGTCAAGTGCCCTTTTCCCTTTTTAATGGTCTCTTTGGAATATAGACCTAGTAGTGGTATTGCTGAATCAAAGGGTGTACAGTTTTATAGCTCTTTGGGCATAGGAACTATTACTTTCTTATTCCTAGAAGTGATGTCTCTCAATGCAGACCAAGATTGCATTAATATTTTTAGCCGCCACATCACACTACTGACTAATTTTGTGCCTGCAGCACACTAAAACCCTCAGATCTTTTTTAGACATTATCATCTAACTATGCCTCCCCTATCTTGTGCTTGTGAAGTTGACATCTTGAATCCAATTGTAAGACTTTACATTTATGTCTGTAGAATTCTATCTTATTCCATTCAATCCAATGCTCTGGCCTATTAAGACCTTATTAGATCCTGTCAGTGTTATCCAGAGTTAATTGTTTTTGGTGTTGTGTCAGTTTAATGACCATGCATACTTAACGAATCTGCCATTTCTGCCTTCATCCAAGTCATCGATAAAAATATCAGATAGAACAGGGCCAGATGCTTGAAGCACACCAGGAGAGCTACTGCCAAGGTGACATTCAACTTGACTATTCTTTAGAGTCCATTTGTGTTATGGTTACTCTATGTTAAGCCGGTCCAGCTCCATCTGAGTTTATGTTTATCTAATCCATATGTCATCTTCTCCTGGATGACTCTTTGTGATCAATTCAATTCAATCCAATAAATATTTATTAAGTGCCTGCAATGTGCCAGAAACTGTGCTAAGTACTGGGAATTATTATTGTTCATCCTTTGCTCCCCAAGAGGTCCAATGACATCAGGAGGGTGATGTTTTGATTTGCAAGTAAATTGCATTTAAGTGAGGCAGGGCTCTGCAAAGCCATCAGCTTCACCCTCTCTTCCAGATCCTTCAGAGTCCAGTGGCAAAACATAGGTCAGGATGACTGGCGATGGCCCAGGATGCAGAGGAAGATCTTGGCCTTTTTAAGCTAAGATCTTTCCTAGGTCTCAGTTTGTCTGAGGCAATACTCATTCAGCAATTAAAGACTAGGTAAGAATTGAGGCAAAAGATGGCCTAGTTTGCCTTCACAAAAAAATCAGTCTGAGAATGGAAGACCCTCACAGTTTCTGGCCAGAACAGAAAGAATTGTTATTTACACTCACTCTGAGCCATCAAAACCCAAACAATGAGCAAGTGAAACTTGGGCTGGAATCTATGACTGACCAATCAGTGAGAGCCAGAATGATTTGGGTTTAAAGGCATAACCAAGTGGCTTCATTTGAAAAGCCTGGTTTTCTAGATCTATATTTCAAGAAATCATAAATGAAAAACTGCATGAGACAAGAGTTCATTGTCTCAGTTTTTGGAGAAAAAAATGATAAAATAAATAAGTAGGGAAGAAAAAAAATCTAGCTCCCAAACCCCTAAACCTCCCAAACTCCCAAACTTTGTGAAGTATAAGCGATCAAAATTTATAGTCCTTTGGACAGAGCATCCACGACTCCCCATGTGGACAGAGGAAGAAAAGGAAGAGGAGGAGGGGGAAGACATAAGAGGAGGAGGAGGAAGAAGAAGAGGGGAACAAGTACTGGGGATACAACTAAGAATAAGAAAGACAATTCCTACCCTCAGGGAACTTACAGTCTAATAGGGGAAAACAACACTCAAAAGGAAGCTGAAAAGTTTGGAGGAGCGGGACACTAGGATATTCAAGCAGAGCTGGTGATGGAAAATGGAGTTACCTGAAAAGTTCAGATCTGAGCCCTCTGTAATGGAAGACTTCAGGAATTTATTGCTCTACCTTCCAACACTACAATCAGAAGGGAGAGGCAACTGAGGTAGTTGAGAAGGTGTTGAGTATCCAAAATGGAGCCAATCAATGTGGTGATGAGATTTCAGGTGATCACCTTATCCTGGGTAAGGCATGATGTTCCCTGGAGTCAAAACCAAGCAGAGCTGCTAATGGAAAATGGAGAGTTACCATTTGATAGTCACCATTTTATTTTGTAGATGTTCCCTAACCATCTCTTTATTGATCCCTGGTAGAATTTTCTCAGAAATTGAGGTCAAGCTCAAAAACCTATTTTTAAAAAAATTTCCCACATGTTTCCCCTTCTCCAATCCTGGAGTACTTTTGCCTTTACCTACAGTCTTTCAAATACCAAGACAGTAACTCTCACATCCATCCGCCAGTGCTTTTAATACTTAGGAATACCAATTGTTTGGACCAGGGGGTTAATGCAGTCTTGCTTATTTCCTTTACTCGTCACAAAGATGACTCTTCATTATCCATTTTTGTTCTGTCATTTCCAGGTCATTCGTGGAGGCAGAGAAAACAGAAGCAAAATAAGAACGGAACCAGCTTCATTTTCTCTTTATTGTCAGTTCTCATTTTCCCCTCCACCCCAAGGGGAGCCGTACCATTTATTCTTTGATCCTATTCTTTCCTGCAATAAAACTTAAAACAAAACAAAAGCCTTTTTTTGTGGTCTTTGGCTCATTCTTAGCGTTAGCCGCCTAATACTGTTCTGGTAGGACCACGACACGCTGCTATGTTTATCCCTTTTACCTACCCTTAGGTGACTCAGTGGATAGAACGCTGGGTCTGGAATCAAGAAGTCATGAGATCAAATCTAGCCTCAGACATTTACTAGCTATGTGACCCTGGGAAGCCACTTCTGTTTACCTCTGTTTCTTCATCTGTAAAATGGGCATAATAATAGCACCTACTTCCCAGGGTTGTTGTGAGGATCAAATGAGATAATATTTGTAAAATGCTTATCACAAATGCCTAGAACATAATAAGCATTTTTTAAATGTTAGTTATTGTTATTTTTTAAAACAATTTTATTCCTCCCCTCTCCCCCCCCCTTTTTTTGGTATTACCAAATAATAACTACAATGAGCACGCCTATACACAGGACAGGAAAGAGGATTGTACGTGAAACTGTAAATCTCCATTATTGTACATATCCTTCAGAAAAATATGAACTGGAGGGGCAGCTAGGTGGTGAAGTGGATAGGGCTCTGGGTTTGGAGTCACGAGAACTGGAGTTCAAATCTGGCCTCAGACCCTTGACATTTACTAGCTGTGTGACCCTGGGCAAGTCACTTAACCCTGATTGCCTCACCAAAAAAATATAAGCTGGCTTCTTAGTTTTCTGGGTATCCACTATGGTCTCTTCGGAAAACTGCTGTTGTTTCTCCTCATCAGAATTATTTCCCTTTGTGCCTTTCTGAACTCTATTTGTACCTTCCGGAATTTCTTTCTTGGCCAGTTCCCCATTCTTAATGAGCTAATTTTCTCCATAGCACATTAGTCTGTATTATTTTACCCATTATTCCTCTGAAGCCATTGAAATCTGTTCTCTCAAAAGCTAGAGTGCATGTCTGATTATATCTAGCTTTCTTCTTCTTCTCCATCACAAACTCTAGTGGGGAGAGGTCACTTTCCCTCAAGGTATCATTTTTACTTCAGCAATAAATTCTTCCCTGTTAGTGAGACTCAGGTCTGGAGTAGAATTCTCTTCCCCTCCTCTTTTTCCTTCACCTTTTTAAGGATGAAATTATTATTAAGATAATGTAAAAAAAAAAAGTCATTCCTTATTCTGATTTTGTCAAAGTCCCAGCAGATATCTGAATAATTGAGGTCTCCTATCACTACTGTATTTTACCTTTTACCAGGCTTGTGATCTATTTCCTCAACTCTTCATCTATTTCTTCTTTCTGTCCAGGTGGTCTATTGTGTACTGTGATGATAAATTTATTTATTCCTCCTACCATTGATCTTTACTCCACTATGTTTCCCCCTCTAATCCTTGATTCTGCTTATAAGACAATGTTATCCTACCCATTTCCTTTTTTTCTTCTTCTTCTTTTTTTTTGGTGAGGTAATCAGGGTTAAGTGACTTGCCTAGGGTCACACAGCTAGTAAGTATCATGTGTTTGAGGCCAGATTTGAACTCAGGTCCTCCTGACTACAGGGCCAGTGCTCTATCCACTGTGCCACCTAGTTGCCCCTACCCATTTCCTTTTTACTCTATTCCAGATGTGGGTTTCATCCCACCAAGTCTCAGTGATACCCATTAAGTCAAATCTGTCTCCTTGTATTAGGACTTTTAGTTCATTTTCCTTGTTGCCTAAACTTTGGGCACATGTGTTAGATATCTGAGGCTTAAATTTCATCTAAAATAAAGGTTAAATCAAACATTCTTTGGTCATCAACATAAACTATGGTAGTTATGGGCACCAAGAAGAGTCAGCTAGGTAGCATAGTGAAGAGAGTGCTAGACCTGAAATCAGAAAGACCTGAGTTCAAATTTGGCCTCAGTTATTTACTTTATTTTACCCTGGGTCAGTCGCTTAACCTCTGTCTGACTTAGTTTCCTCATCTGTATAGGGAGGATAATAAAAATATTTCTGTCATAGGGTTGTTGTGAAGATCAAATGAGATAATATGTATAAAGTGCTTTGCTAACCATAACATTATAAAACTGTTAGCTATCATCATTATTGACGCAGCTAGGTGTCTGGGCCTGGAGTCATGATGACCTAAGTTAAAATCTGGCCTCAGATTTATTTATGGGACCTTGGGCAACTCATTTAACCTCTATTTGTCTTAACCCAGGAAAGAAGGAAAGGGCAAACCACTCCAATACCTTTGCCAGAAAAAACCCCACAGACAGTATTGGTATGCTTTGCTCCATGGGGTGATGAAGAATCAAACACAACTGAACAACAACATTATCATTATTAAAAATACTGCAGGTGGTGGAGTTGTGAACTGATCCATCCGTTTTTGGAGAGCAATTTGGAATTATGCCCAAAGGGCTATAAAAATGGGCATATCCTCTGACCCAGCAACAGCACTTCTAGGGTTGTGTCTCAAACAGATCATACAAATGGGAAAAGGATCTACATGTACAAAAATATTTATAACAACTCTTTTTTTATTAATTTTTTTTATTTATCAACAATCACTTCCATATGCTTTTGAGTTTTAAATTTTTTCTGGGGACGCCCATCAATTGGGGAATGGCTGAACAAGTTGTGGTATATGAATGTAATGGAATACTATTGTGCTATAAGAAATGATGAGCAAGAAGACTTCAGAAAAATCTGGAAAGACTTGTATGGACTGATGCTGAATGAAGTGAGCAGAACCAGGAGAACGTCATACACAGTAATAGCCACATTGTGCAATGACTAATATTGATAGACTTAGCCCTTCTCAGCAATGCAAGGCTCTAAGACATCTCCAAAGGCCTCGTGATGGAAAATGCTATCCACATCCAAAGAAAGAACTGTGGAGTTTGAATGCAGATTGAAGCATACTATTTGCTATTTTTTTTTCTTCTGTTGAGTTTTGTTTCCTCTTTCTGGTGGTTCCTCCTTATTGGTTCTAATTCTTACTTACAACATCACTAATGTAAAAATATATTTAGTAGGAATGTATATGTATAGTCTATATCAGATTGTACACTGTTTTGGGGAAGAAGGCGGGGAGGGAGAAAGAAAAATTTAAAACTCGAAAGCTTATGGAAATGATTGTTGAAAAATCAAAATAAATTAATAAAAAAAATACTGGCACATGGATAAAGCTCCAGCCTTGAAGTCAGGAGGACCTGAGTTCAAATCCAGCCTCAGACACTTGACACTTACTAGCTGGGCAAGTCACTTACCCCTAATTGCCTCACCAAAAAGTAAAAAATAAATACATAAATAAAAGTACTGAAGAACGCAGTGCAGAAACCAAGCCTTTGAAGACAGGCAAATTAGACTTATAATTCAATATTTCAATGGATCTAGAATCTTCCTAATGTGTATATCCACATAATGTACATTTCAGTGATACACTTGTCTTCTCATCTTGTATAATTTTATTTTTTTCTCTGTATGATAGACCTTCATAGAATGTCTGCCCAATGTGTTGCAGGAATTCCTCCAGGTCTTTTAATATTCCATGAGTATCCATGCAGCTTTTGCTTTTTTTTTTTTTTAAATGTGTGTATATGTTTATTTTTTTAATTAAATTTTTTTCCCCAATTACATGTAAAAACAATTTTTAACATTTGTTTTTTGTAATTTTGGGTTCCAACTCCTCTTTCCCTACCTTCCCTTCTCCTTGAGAAGGCAAGCAATTTGATATAAATTACACATGTGCAAAACACACTTCCATATTAACTGTGTTACAAAAGAGAACACAGACCCCCAAAAAGAGAAAAAAAAAACAAGAAAATAAAGTTTAAAAAAAGTATGCTTCAATCTGCATTCAGACTCCATTAGTTCTTTGTCCGGAAGTGGATAACATTTTTTACTGTAAGTCCTTCAGAACTGTCTTGGGTCACTGTATTGCTGAAAACAGCTAAGTCATTCACAGTTGATCATTGTACGATATTACTATTACTGTTACAGTGTTCTCCTGGTTCTACTCACTTCACTTTGCATCAGTTCATATAAGTCTTTCTAGGCTTTTAAGAAATCATTCTGTTCACCTGTATGTTTACTTTTAGAAAGTTTTACTGGTGCCTTTTATTTTTTATGCCACTGTTATTTTTCCAATATTCCAATCCCTATCAAACCCTCTTTTGCATCAAAGAAAAATGGTTCAGTAAAACTGACTACAAGTAACAGTGTGTACAACAGTCTACAGAGAATCCTCTATCTCTGCCAAAAGGCAAATGTGTTCTGTCACCAGTTCCCTAGGACCAAACCAAGATTTGGTCTCTGTTTTTAATCTGTGTTTTGCTGTCTTTTAGTGCTGTTTCTCTTTATGGTATTGCAGTTATTGTGAATGTTGTTCAAACACAGAAACAGGTGAGAAGGACCCAGGATAGCTACTGAAAATGGAGAGCAGATTCTCAGCAATACAACAATCCAAGACAACTCTGAAGGGCTTATGATGAAAAATGCTATCCTTCCCCAGAGAAAGAACTGATGGTGTCTGTATACAGACTGAAGCATACTTTGTTTGCTTTCTTTATTTTTCTTTATTTTTTTTTTTTGGTCTATGTTTTCTTTCGCAGCATGACTGTTAGGGAGATATTTTGCATGACTACACATGTGTAACCTATATTGAATTGCTTGCCTTCTCAATGAGGGGAGGTAGGGAGGGAGGAAGGGAGAGAATTAAGTTTTTAAAATGTATGTTAAAAATTGTTTTTACATGTAACTGGGGAAAAACAAAATACTAAATAAAAATTTTTAAAAAAGAAAAAAAATGGAGAGCAGCAAACAGAGGAGGACAGTCAATGAAATAACAATAATAAGTAGGATTTATATAGTACTTTACAAATACTGCCTCGTTTGATCCTTTTAACAACCCTGGGAGATAGGCGCTCTTATTATGCCCATTTTACAGATGAGGAAACAGAGGCAAACAGAGGTCAAGTGACTTGCCCAGGGTCACACAGCTAGTAAGTGTCTGGGACCATATTTGAACTCAGGTCTTCCTGACTTCCAGTCTAGTACTGTAACCACCGTACCGCTTAACTGCAGTGAAAGAGCAATCTAGTACATGCAAAACACTGACATGGAAGAATAAATCTGAGAGTCTCATCTTTCTGGAGCCCTACCCAGAGTAGTACTATAAGTCATAGGGATGTACATGTGCCTAGAGGAGGGTGACCCATTGAGAACTCCTCATATCTGTAAAGATTTGATTGTGAGCCCTTTCTGTGTAATTTATTGTATAAATAAAATTGTTCTATTTTGAAGTCTTGTGCACCCAAGTGCTTATAAGGGGAGCTAGAAGCCACCTTTGCTTTAGTGGCAGTTACTGAAGTTCCTAGTTCTATGCCGCTGGCAGTCAATATGCCAGGGAAGTGAGTGATTCCCAAATTCTATCTAGCTCCTTCATATCAGGAGGGAGCCTTTGCCACAAGGGTTGCATACATACTCACTTTAATCAACTGTGGGGGTTTTTGGCCTTGATGCCCAAACTCCCTTATATTTCTCTCTATTTGTCCCGATGATTATGGAATATTTGGACTGAACAGAGGGATCCGGATGGACTTAATCTGACAAGGCATCCTCAAGGAGGTAAGGTGTGCATACATTCACATAGGCACAGACAACCCGTTGGGAAGCTATAGACCTTATCTAGATGATGGAATTTATAGCCAGAAGACACTTTGGAGATGACGTAATTTGCAAAATCTCCAAAGCTGAGACCCAGGGAAGTGAGATAATTTGTCCAAGGACCCCTAGGTAGTAAGTAGAAGAATTGGTCCTTGGACCAAGATCTCCTTCCACCAAACCCAGTGTTATTTCCACCAAACCAGGCTGCCTTTGACATTTCTAAGGAAGTCTAAAAGAGGGAGTTTAGATGGAAGTACAACTGTAGAGGGGACAGCTAGGTGGCAGCTGGGTAGTGCAGTGGATAGAGTGCTAGGCTGAAGTCTTCAGGAAGCCTAATCTTTCTGAGTTCAAATCTGGCCTCAGATACTTCCTAACTATGTGTTCCTGGGCAAGTCACTTAACCCTGTTTTGCTCATCTGTAAAATGAGCTGGAGAAGGAAATGGCAAACCACTGCAGTATCTTTGCCAAGAAAACCCCAAATGGAGTCATGAAAAGCTGGACATACTAAACAACAACAATTGCAGAAGTGTCAAACTCACAAGTAGCCAGCAAAACTCAGAATAGGGACTAAACCAGATTAAAATGTAATTGGAAAATGTTTAACAAAATAAATAAAAATACAATACAACGCGATTAGTTTGTGTTTTTCTAAGTCACTATGTGGCCTGTAGGGATCTGTTTTTATTTGAGTTTGACACCACTGAATGAGAGGATACCTCAGAGCAGAGCTTTAACTAGGGCCTGGAAATCAGCGCTTTCTCCCAGAGTGCCAACATTGGGGTGGTACTTGTCTGTCTTCAGATTGCTATTTCCAACCCTTGCCCCTACTACCTTGCATCACATGTCACTGGGTCATGAAAGGTCATATAATCCAATCTTCTCATTTTACAGATGAACCATGTGAGGACCTTTGAGGTTAGTCCCTTGCCCAAGGTCACACTCTTGGCAGAGTAGGGATCTGACTCAGTTCAGCATTGCCTCATGCTACAGTCCTGACCCCACCTGTCCCCCTTGGGGACCTGCTGCCATAGTGCCTCTCTTGTCAGAGGCAGCCTTCCCCCACCTAAATCTTAAGCCTAATTCTCTGGGGGTGTAGAATGCCCCCTCTTGGCATAATTGTACCCAGTCAGACCATCCCCTGCTAACTGCCACCCCTCGCACCCACCCGAGCCCAGAATTGTTTTTTTCTCCAGGTAAAAAAAAATATTCTTAGTTACAGCTCTACCTCAGAGTGACAGGCATAAAAGCTTCTTTCCTAAAAGAAATAAAGACCTTTATCATGAGAGGCAGCTGAGATTTCTCTCTATACTACTTTGGACTTAAAAAGCTGAGCCTGCCATAGTAAACAGAGAGTGCTGACATCACCAGCGTGATTTCTGAATTTGTTTCATGCCACCTATGTACACAGGGTGGAGGTGTGATGACAAGGCACCCTTTTTAACACCAAACAATGCCAAGGGAAAAAGATGGCTCTCACTGTTCAGGCTCTGATTTGTATTAGGCCAGCAGATTCCCAATGAATTCCCCCAGACTCAAGCAGGCAACAGAGCTGGTACCCATTGAAGCTCCTTTGAAAATGGGATTTCAGTGGGATCTGTCAGGTATGGAGTATACCCTGTTGAGAATCAATCAACTAATCAATATTTATTAAGTCGTTACTATGTGCCAGGCACTGTGCTAAGTACTGGGGCTAAAAAAGAGGTCAAAAATAGTCCCTACCTTCAAGGAGCTTATAATCTAATGGAGGAGACAACGCGCAAACAAATATATACAAAGCAAGCTATATCCAGCACATGAGAAATAATTCATGGTGGGAAGGCGCTGGAATTGAGACTACAAGCATAGTACCCAGGCCAGACTGGAAGGGCCTTTTTTTTTTTTTCTGAAAGAATAATCAAAGTACTTTTAAGGAAAGGTAAATGAATTGCACTTTTGGGATGTTGTAATTGACTTTTGAACAACCCATGGCTTGATAACACTTCTTGCTAGATTGTCCAAACAACGTGTTGGTTAACTGCTATTTACTAAGTGTGCATGCGTTGGGGTCCTGAGGGCTTTTTTTTTCCCCTCCAGAGTCCCTGGAATTCTGACATGGGCACACCCAAAACAGGAGGAAAGGGCTCAGGTATGGCAAGGATAGAGCTGTAACCCACCTTGGGACAGATAGTAACCATCAAACATCACTTAAGAGTTTTCTTTGCCCAACGGTGAAGCACAGGTTACTGCAAGGGACTTTCTCAAGGATACACATAGCAGAGGGGAATATGGGCACACCAGAAAAGTCACCGAGCAGTGCTACAGTCCCAGAGCTGCACTGCGACACCACAGGGAGTTCTCACCTGGCTCTCCTGATTTCCTGTCTATGAACATACATAACTCGGCATCTGCAGTATGAGGAACCACACTAGCCATCCATCCAGAGGCCTCTTTGATATGTTGCCTAATGTCAGCCTGAGAGTGGAAGAGATGCTAGTACCCTCATTAAGACTATTGGCTGATGCCCAGGGGCAGCTAGGTGGCACAGTGGATAGAGCACCAACCCTGAAGTCAGGAGGACCTGAGTTCAAATCTAGCCTCAGACACTTACTAGCTGTGTGACCCTGGGCAAGTCACTTAACCCCATTGACTTAAGCTAATGCCTCCCTGTAAGACAGATCCATTGCCTTCTTCCCTGATTAGGGTAACTAGGTATTACAAAGATCAATAAATCAACAAGCATTTATTTGGTGCCTATTACATTCCAGGCACTGTGTTGTTTGCTGGAAATATATATACAAAAGTGATATCATCTCTGCCTTCAAAGAGCTTACATTTTTCCCTGGCGGATAGAATGTTGCTGTTCTTATTCAATGGTTTCAGTAATGTCTGATTCTTTGTGACCCCATTTGGGGTTTTCTTGGCAAAGACACGAGTGGTTTGCCATTTCCTCCTCCATTTTACAGGAGAGGAAACTGAGTTAAGTGACTTGCCCAGGGTCACACAGCTAGTAAGTGTCTGAGGCTGGATTTGAACACAGGAAGAGGAGTCTAGGCTCACACTTCTTCACTGCACCATCTAGCTGACCAGATAGAACACTCTGTGCTGGAAAAGCAAGTAGTCTAGTGTGGCTGGAGTAGATAGGAAGGAATTAGGCATTTGCAAAACTTCTTTTAAGTGCCAGACCCTGGGCTAAGCACTTCATTAATATTATCTCATTTGATCCTCTCAGCAGCCCAGTGAGATAAGGGTTATGTTATCATCCCCATTTAGAGGTGAAAACCAGATAAGGGTAACCGAGATAGTAAGCGTCTAATGCCAGATTTGAACTCAGGTCTTCCTGATTCCAGAAATCTACCCACTGCACCACCTGGCTGTCTAGGTGAGGGAGAATAAATGTACCCAATCTAGAAAGATGTGTAGGAACTGAATTATTAATAAGGGCTTTAAATGCCAAACAGAAGAGGCTGTATTTTTTTTCCTTAAAGGCAGAGGCAACCACAGGAGCTCCTTATACAGGGGAAGAGAATGATTAGACCTGCATATTAGACATAGCAATTTGGCCGCTTCTCCATTTGGAGAATGGATTGGAGAGGGAAGAAAATGGATTCAAGGAGGCCAATTAAGAAGCTACTGTCAGAGTCCAAGCAGGAGGCAATCAGGGTCTGAATTAGGATGGTCAGTGTGAGTGAAGTGAAGCGGATGGATCCAAGGGATGTTGAGGAGGAGGATGAGGATGGGCAGAACCTGGCAATTGATCAGATATGGGAAGTAAGTGAGAGAGAAGAGTCCAGGGTGACTCTGACGTGGCTGGAAGAACGGTGCTGTCCTTGAAGCCATAATTAGGAAGAGAGTTGGTTTTGGCTGGAGTGAGGGGTGGGGTAGAGTGAAAGGGGGCAGAACTGCCCTAATTATGCCAATTGCAGGCATGCCAACTTGGTTATTAATAGGTTATATTAGGACTAATTGGGTTAATTGGAGGAGTTTACTCACAAAAGGCCAGTCGTCCTGGGCAGCAGTAGGACAAAGTAATATTATGGATCCCGTCATCCACCCTAGACCAGGTCAGGAGTTATCTAGAAACAGAGCAACAAAGGCACAGTGCCAGGCATGGCCCCGTGTCACGTGCGAGTTTTCCCATGGGGTAGTGGGAGCTTCTTTTGCTGTTTACATTTACTCAAGGCAGTTTACATTCTTCTGTGCTGTCATGGATCATGTTCCTGCTCTGGCCACCTCTGTACAGGTGGAAGATAATCAGTTCAGTTTGAGACAAGTTGAATTTGATATGCTTATGGAATATCCAGGTGGAGATATCTAGTAGATGGTTGGAGATGCAAGGCTGGTCTTCAGGAGAAAGATGAGTTGCTGGCTGAGTAGATTTAAAAGTCATTTGCACAGAGATGTAGAGTGCCCAGAGGAGGGCAACCAGGATGCTGAAGGACCATGAGTCCATGTCATGTGAGGATCAGTTTATAGCACATTTCTTGCCTTCTCAATAAGTGGGGGATGGGTGGAATGAAGGGAATGAATTCAGAACTCAATTTTTTAAAAAATGAATGCTAAAAATAAATTTTGATTTTTTGTTAAAAAAAAAAGAACATAAATAAAAGAACTGGTAATGTTTAGCCTGAAGTCCTCTGTCCACCCCTACCCCCCAACTCCCACCACCATCATGTCAAGGGGAACATAGGAGTTACCTTTGAGTATCTGAAAAACTACCACATGGAGGAGTATTGTTTCATTTGGTTGCAGAGGGCAGAACCAGGATCAGTGGGCAGAAACTGCAAAGAGGCTTTATATCAGGACAAAACTTCCTAATGATTAGAGCTGTCCAAAAGCGGAATGGGGTGCCTAGAGAGCTGGCAAGCACTGAGAGAACGTGGTGGTCAGGTGGATAGAGAGCTGGGCCTAGAGTCAGGAGAACCTGAGTTCAATTCCTGCCTCAGACTCTTAGTGGTGTGACTCTTGGCAAGTCACTTAGCCCTGGTTGCCTATAAATGAAAAACTTTTTAAAATTAAAAAAAAATAATCTAGCCTCAGACACTATCTGTGTGAACCTGGGCAAGTCATGTAACCTCTCTGTGCCTCAATTTCCACATCTGTAAAACAGAATCATAATAGCACTTATTTCTCAGGGTTGTTGTGAGGACCAAATGAGATATTTGTAAAGTGTTTAGCACAGTGCCCGGCACATAGTAGGAGCTCAGCAAATGTTTATTCCTTTCTCCCTTCCCTCCTTTCTAGGGGTCTTCAAGCAGAGACTAGATAAATGCTTCATGGATATGTTTAGTGGGAATTCCTTTTATGTATGGGTTGGACCACATATCTACTGAGTTTCCTTCCAATTTTCAAAATCCATGATTCTGAGCCCAAGAAGGAAGGGTATTGAGAAAAGGTAATTGTGCTTAGCAATAAAAAGGTCATGAGTGACCTTGGAGACAGCAGTTTTAGTTGAGTGGTGGAAAGTGAAGGGAGACAGTGAAGCCAAGGCGTTGATAAATGAGTGTGAGATAAGAAAATGGAAGCAGGGAGTATAGTCTGTTTTTTTTTTTTTCTATGACTCTGCCTGTGAAAGGGATGAAAGATATAGGGACAATAATTTGAAGGAATAGTGAAGTCAAGTGAAGTAGGTTTTTTTGTTTTTGTTTTTGTTTTGTTAAGAATGGAGGAAATCTGGGACAGGTAGGTGGTGCAGTGGATAGAGTGCTGGGCCTGGAGTCAGAAAGACTTGAATTCAAATCTGTTTTCAGATATTTACTAGCTATGTGACCCTGGGCAAGTCACTTAACCTCAGTTTCCTCAACAGTAAAATGGGGTTAATAATAACACCTACCTTCCAGGGTAGTTATGAGGATTAAGTAAGATAATAGTTGTAATAAACTTAGCACAGTGCCTTATACTTAGTAAATGCCATATCAATGTTTTTGTCATTGTTCAGCTGTGTCTGATTTTTCGTGACCCCATTTGGGGTTTTCTTGGCAAAGATATTTGAGCAGTTTTCCATCTCCTCCTCCAGCTCATTTTGCAGATGATTATACTAAGGCAAACAGGGTTAAATGAATTGCCTGCTGTCACCCTAGAAAGTGTCTGAACCCTGATTTGAACTCAGATCTTCCTGACTTCAGGCCTAGCACTCTATCCACTATGCCACCTAGCTGCCTTTCATAAATGTTGTTGTTGATGATGATGATGATGATGATGATAATGATCAAGAGGGAAGAGCCAGGGGATATCCTGGCTTTGCCACTTGCTACTGGTGAGCTCTGGGACAAGTCACTTAACCTCATACCAACCTTTTTGGGCCTCTGTTTCTTCATCTGCAAAATGAGAGGGTGGAGATTGAAGTGAGGAAAGAGAAGAGTCTTGGGGGGCGGGGTGGAAGAACAGGAAACTTTTAAAAAACACCTATCCACAGCCATGTTCTAACTTTTATTCACTTCTCCAAGGAGAATATTTGAGCCATCTTTACGTATAGAGTTATGGATTGTGGATATGGACTGCTTATGGATGATTAAATGAATGATTATGGATGATGATGAGATCAAGGCTATGTCCAACCCAGTGTGTGGCTGAGCTGGAGAGAATGTTTGAACTGAAAGATCATGGGAGTTGAGGAGATCAATAAAACAAAGATATGTGAAGGAACATCAACAGATCAGTTGAAACTGCCAAGTTAAGGGCAGGGATTGCAGGGTAGACAGCTAGCCCCATTATTGATCTCTTTGAGAAAGGAAGAATGACCTGGGGGCTGGCGGATAACAGCCACCAGGACCTAGATAGAGTCATGGATTTGTATGAATTGAAGGTCCAAGAATAGACGGCTGAATGAGTGGTAGGGAAAGGAAGGCCTGGAAGTTGCTGTGAATAACAAGAAGCGTGCCTACTCCCCTTGCCTAGACCAGTGGGTTAAGGGGCAGGAGAAAGGGTATATATTCGGGCCTAGAGAAGTTGTCCAGGGGTGTCTGCTAGGGAAAGCCAGGTGGTTTCTGTTAACTGTTCAGAGATGAAGGGAATATGAGAAGAAGGTGTCTAATATGAAGGGTACTTTGTCAATAATAGAATCAGTTTCCAGAGTATATGATGGAAGGGGATGGTAGAGTGGAATGAGGACTCTGGAGTGATAGGGTTGATGTGGACCGTTTGTAAAGTTTCTGGGAGTGGAGGCTGGGAAAGAAAGCTTCAGCCTAGGCAGCTTATGACTTTGAGTAATTGTCAAACCTTTAGCTTTGGTAATGAGGATTTTAGATTATTTTTTCCTGAGCCACAGGTATAAGGTAAAGAGGAGAGGCTGTATCTGAGGGCTCCAGAGGGGTAGAAGCCCAGATGAACATTCTGACTAGGTTCCTGAAGTCCTGGTCAGGGGCTGGAGGCAGGATGCTGGATGGGATGAGGCTTAATCTGGGGCCTAACTGGTTATAGAGAGCTGAAGTGTGATTTGATTTTCTCATTTTCCAATCAATAGCCAGGGCAGTTTGCCCCCGGACCAGTTCCAAAGCAGAACTGTTTAACTTCCTTGGGGTGGGGGTGGTTCAGAATCTCTGAGGTCCAGAAGGTCATTGCTCCTGGTGGCGAGGAGAAGTTGGCAGTAGAGCAAATGGCAACGTGCCCGTATTGGCTAGACCTTGGTGTCCTGGCCAAGCGCCAGAGGTCGGATGACTGGATGATATCCCATAGGAAAGTCTAATCAGGCTAGCTAAACCATAATGAAAGATATTAAGAAAATAAGATCTAGACAGACAAATCTTTTGATTGTGACCAGCAGCTGACTGAGAGCACGATCAGTCACTGTGGGGTAAAAAAGAAGAGTTGGTATATATGGGCAAGCCCGTGCATGCATGTGTGGAGGGTACTGGAGGAAAGCAATGGTGGTGAAGAATGAGAAGAGAAAAGGGAGAAGATGGCCATAAAAGAGAATTTTAGAGCTAGAAGAGGCCTCAGAGATCATTGAGCCAAAGACTTTCATTTCACCAATGAAGAAACAGGTCCAGAAAAATAAGGTCACTTGTCCAAGGTCACTGAGCTAAAGAATGGCACAGGAGGGACTGGTAAGAAGCAAGTTCTGAGAAGGAGTTTGAAGGTGGAGCAAAAGCTTGTTAAGTGAAGAAGAAGAAGAAAAAGATTCCAAGTTGGAGGACTGTGGTGGGGAAAATGCCTAGAGGAGGAGTAGGAAGCATTTCTTTAAAGGAGTCAAAGGAGATAAAAGAAATGATTGCTTCAGAGCTGGAGATGTGGTAACTCTGGGAGGAAAAGGATAGGAGGTAAATGTGACGTGGAAAGCAATTGACAGCCTGTGGAGGGATCTGAACAAGGGGGATGCTGTCATAGTCGTGCGAGGGATCCAAGGCCCCTAGGGAGGCTGGGATGAAATGAAGGGACCAGGAGCTTGAGGTAAGAACACGAGGCAGAGTTAGATGGTTAGACAGAAGGAAGGACACTAAAAAAAAAAAAAAAAAAAAAAAAAAGGCTTAAGAGAAAAGGAAGGGGGCAGCTAGGTGGCGCAGGGGGACCCGAGTTCAAATTACTTGTGTGACCCTGGGCAAGTCACTTAACCCCAATTGCCTAAAAAGAGAGAGAGAGAGAGAGAGAGAGAGAGAGAGAGAGAAGGAGGATTTGGGGCACAAGAAACTCATATAATACAATATCTAAAACACTGGTCTGGAGTCAGAGGCCCTGGATTCAAATCCTACCTCTGACACTTAACTAGCTGTATGACCTTAGGAAAATCCCTTTAACCTCTCCAAAGCTCAGTTTCCTTATCCGTAAAATAATAAACGTGATGGCTTCCGAGGTCTCTTCCGCCTCTGGATTGATGATCCTGTGATCCTGTCTTTAAAAGGAGCAGTAAGTTCTAGAGCCAAGAGTACTTGGACCCCACCACTGTAACTAACAGAGATCCAATGAATATTTGTTGAATTGAACACAATTGGTAGAGCCTGATGATGAGGAATAGGAAGAGTGGGATGAAATTGGGAGAGGGGTGGAGAGCTAGCTGGTAAACAGATCCAAATGGTTAAATAACCTAACAGTTAAATAACATCTGTGAACAATGGACACTGTAGTACATCCGTCATTATTGGTCCAACTCACCACCGTTTTATTTTAAGTAAAACCCACCCATGAAGGGGGTTGGCTTCAGGTGACCTTGGACCTGAGGGACGGGTCTTCGTTGAACACAGCCTCAGTGGGTGACGCGGTGTGTCTCCCTCCTCCCACCCTTCCTTTTTAGCTCTTGTATCTCCTGGCAACTGGCAGGGTGGGGGAGGAGGAGGAAGGAAGCTCCTAGGAATGACAACATTGAAACAGATGCTCTCTCCCTGGATCTGAGGGGCTCACAGCCAGAAACAGGCTCGCACTCCGCATAGCTCGTGGATGTTTTTCATGTTCTCCTTCGGTCGTATCAGTATAGGTTTTCATCTGACCTGAAACGCCGGGCAGAGGCTGCAGGTTCAAATCTCAGCAGGGTCAATTCAGCCCTTGGGTCTTTCTGGAAAGATAAAGCTTGTATTGTATTCTTTATTGACTTTTGGAGAAAAGCCAAAGAATCTAGGCTCTGCATACTTGGCTCGGGATGAAAGATTCCTCTAGCACTTCCCCCCCCCCCCACCAGAAGAATATTGATATTTCATGCTCTCTAAAAAACTGAGGCAAGAATCTGGGCATTTTTAGGATGCTACCTTGCTTCGTTGCTTCAAAACAAGAGTTTTATATTTCTTGGGGTTTTTCACCCCGCCCAGTGGGCTGGGCCTGGAAGGGAAGAAAAAATAAATGCTTGATAATGGAAAAAAAATGTAAAAAAAAAAAAAAACTACAGAAAAAAAAGATAAGCAGCGTGGTGGTAGTACAGTAGTGTCAAACTCAAATAGATACAGCATAAGTGGGGCAGCTAGGTGACACAGTGAGTAGAGTGCTGGGCCTGGAGTCAGGAAGACCTGTGTTCAAATCCAGACTCAGAAGCTCCTAGCTGTGTGACCCTGGGAAAGTCACTTAACCCAGTTTGCCTCAGTTCAACCATCTGTAAAATGAGTTGCCGAAGGAAATAACAAACCACTCTAGTATCTTTGCCAAGAAACCTCTCCCCTCCTCAGCCAAAAAAGGAACCAAACCATATATAAGGATCCCTGTGGGTCACATACTGACTTGGAAAACCACATATTAATCTTACCTATGTCTTTCTGTATTTTTATTTATTTTGTTAAATATTTACCAAATTACATCTTAATATGGTTTGGACCCCACTGGGGCAGTCCTCTTGTTTGACACCTCCAACTACAGCAGATAAAGGACTGGCTATGGCATCAGGAAGACCTGGGCCAATGAACTGATTTGTTTTGCATTATCGTGCCTACTTACTTGTTACTAGGGCAAGTTCTATTGGTTGTACATGGGGGTGACATTGGGAAATGGAAGTGATGATTACAAAAGAGGAAAGAGTATCAATACAATTTTTAAAAAGAAAAACAACATAAACAACTTAGAGGAACAAGGAAGAAATGTTTAGAACTATGGATAGAAGGGTCCATGACCAAAGGGTAGAGAGGATGACTGATTGGACAATTTTAACTACCTAATATTAAAACATTTTTGTACACATTAATCCAATCCGAGATTGGAGTGGAAGCAGTTAACTGGGGAAAAAACCTTTGCAGCACGTTTCTTGATAAAAGTCTCATTTACAAGATATATGAGAAACTGATTCAGATTTGTGAGAATGACAGTTATTCCCCTATTGATAAATGGTCTAAAGATATAAACAGGCAATTTTCAAGGGAAGAAATCCAGGCTATCTGTAGCCATATGCAAAAATACTCCAAATCACTAATATTGAAATAAATGTAAATTAAAGGAGTTCTGAAGTTTCTCCTCACACCCATCAGATTGGCAAAGTTGATCCAAAAAATAAAATGAAAAATGTTGAAAGGGCTGCAGGCAAACAGGAACATTGATGCACTGTTAGTGGAGCTGTGAATTGGTCGAGCCATTCTGGAAAATGCCCTAAAAGTTACTAAATTGTGAATGATAAACTAGGCAGCTAGGTGGTGCCTAGCTAGTGGATAAAATGCTAGAGTCAGGAAGACCTGAGTTCAAATCAGGGCTCAGACACTAGCTGTGTAACCCTGAGCAACTTAGTCCTTTTCTGCCTCAATTTCCTCAACTGTAAAATAGAGATCATAATGACACCTATGAAAAAATATTTGTAAAAAATGCTTAGCACAGTATCTGGAATATAATAGGAGCATTATAAATGCTAGTTCCTTTCCTTACTTCCATGTTTTTTGACCCAGCAATATCACTACTTGGCCTATACCCCAAAGAGATAGTTATATACTGGATCTCACCCTAACCCAAAAATGTTCCATTTCCCTCAGTAGAAACTCTGACATTCCTCTATCTGATCATCACTTTCTATCATTCCATCACCCCACCTAAACCCATTCTCCTGATTGAGACTTCTACTCCCTTCACCCCATAGTACTTTCTTAGGCCATCCTTCAGTTCTGTCATGGCTTCCCTCCCTCTCCAATCTTGACTCTATGGTCTAGCCAATAAAACTCTGCACTGTCCTCCACTCTCAAATCCCTTGCCCTTGTCCTTTCACTGCTTATCCCTTGCCCACCTCAGCCCTGAATTACTCCTATGATTTGATTCCTCTGCTCCTACTTGTATGATGCTGCGCAGAGGTAGAAGAAATCATATAATTATGCTCACTGTGAATTCAACCTCAACTGTGCCCTCCCTGCAATAAGATGATCCTTGTATTCCTCACCAATTGAATGTGATCTCACTGCCTGTCAAAGCATTTCCAAATCTTCTCTTCTTTCCTCAAACTTCTCATACCTCCATTTTCAGACTCTTTTAGCCAGAACATCATCTTCTATTTTACTGATGTAAGGTATAGGTGTGTTATCTAAATATATAAAGCATTGGCTTGTGTGTGGCATAGATAAATATCTAGGATCTGACACTGTTGACCAACCCCTCCTCCTGGATACTCTCATCTCTCTGGGATTTCATGACATCACTCCTTCTGCTTCTCCTACTACTTGTCTAATCCCTTCTTAGTCTCTGTTGGGGTTTATTATCCAGATTATACCTTTTAACTGTGGCTATTCACTAGGGCTCTGTCCTAGCTCCCCTGTTCTCTCTCTATACTCTTTCTCATAATGACTTCATCAGCCATTTGGGATTAATTTTTTTTTGTTTGTTTTTGTTTTTTTAAATGGTAAGAGTTTATTATTCATTATTTCCCTGCACATATTGTAGGTCCAGGAAGATTAATCTATTTGCATGTCTCATGATCCTGGCATTGTAGTAGGCATTGTATATTTGAGTACAAAGGATGAAGTAATCCCTTCTTGCACAAAGCTCCCATAATGAGATACACACACACACACACACACACACACACACACACACACACATATATACTTATAAGTATATATAAAATAAGTATAAAGGGACAAACAAATACAAGGTAATTAGGAAGAGCAGACCAACAATTTGGAGTATCAGGAAAGGCTCCTTGGAGAAGGAGGTGCCTGAGCTGAAACCTTAGAGAAGAGAAGGATTTTCTAAAGCAGAGGTGAGTACTAACACACATCTCCTATGGCTGGAATGGATTTTCTCCTTCTTCTCCTTCTGAGGATCCACTGGGCTATGCCTCCCATCCAAGAAGTGACTTTGAATTTTCACTGTATGTTTTTATATCATGTATTAATTTGTATATAGAGAGTTTCCTCCAACAGCCTGAGAATTCCTTGAGGTAAGAGGCTATTTCATGTTTGTCCTTGCATGGGATTAATTTTCAGCTCTATACCAATGACTCCCAGATCTTTATATCCAGTCCCTGAACTTCAGTCCCACATTACCGAATGCCTATTGGACATTTTAAACTAGATATCCCAGAGATGTCTTAAACTCAACCTGTCTAAAGCTAAACCTAATAATTTTCCCCCAAAACTCACCTCTCTTCCAAACTTCCCTATTTCTGTTGAAGGTACCACCATTTTTCCAGTCTCCAAAGGTCTTTACTTTGGGGTTTTCTTGAATTTATCTCCCTCACCACACACATTTAATCTGTTGCCAAATCTCACTGGTGCTACCTGGATGACATTTTTTGCATCTGACCCTTTCTCTCTGCTCAGACAGCCACCATCTTAATTCAGGCCTTCATCACCTCTTGCCTAGACTATTGCAATGGCATCTTAATTGATCTCCCTAACTCAAGTCTCTTTCCAAATCAGTCCACACTCTATGGAGCTGCCAAAGTGATTATCCTTGAGTGCAGATCTGACCATGCCACTCTCCTCGAATAATCTTCAATTGCTCCCTATTGCCTCTAGAATCAAATAGACACTCCTCTATTTGGCTTTTAAAGTCTTTTACAACCTAGACCCAATCCCTCTTTCCAAACTCTTCGTGCATTATTCCCTCTTCCAGCCAAACTGCCTTCTCTCTCTTCCTCAGACACAACAGTCCATATCCCATTCCTGTGCCTGTGTACTGGCTGTCCCGAATGCCTGGAATGCATCTTCTTCTCACTTTTGATTCCCAGAATTACTATAATCCTTCAAGATACAGCTCAAGCACAATTTCTATATGAAGCTTCTCCCAATTCCTCCAACTGTTAATGTCCTTCTCAAACTACCTTGTATTTCATTGCTTCACATTTATTATATTTATTCTATGTCTATACTAATATAATAGAATGGGTACTTTCTCATTTGATGTATTTATATTCCCATTGACTACCATAGGGCCTGACCCATATAATATGCACTTAATTAATCTTTATTGATTGCCTGATAGATTGTGAGAAACTAAAGCCCAATGGTGGGAAGAATTCAATAGATATAAGATCATAGAGGAAGCAGCCAGATGGTTCAGTGGACAGAGTGTGGGCCTAGAGTCAGGAAGATCTGAGTTCAGATCCAGCCTCAGGATGCTCACTAGCTGTATGACCGTGGGCAAATCACTTAACCTGTTTGCCTAATCCACTGGAGAAGGAAATTGCAAATCACTCTATATCTTTGCCAAGAAAACCCCAAATGGGGTCGTGAAGAGTTGGAAACAATTGAACAACTACAAAATCATAGAATGAGGCAAGATAGGACAAAGGATTTTGTGGCATCTTAAACCATACCAAAGTTCAAACAGCATAAAACCTAAAAGAAAGGTATGTGACTAAGTTTCTAAAAGTGTTTTATTGATATCATTTTTTAAATATTGGTATCATTTCTCAATTATTGCCCCACCACTTCCTCTAAATAGAAACCTCCCTTGTAACAAAACACAATTAAACAAAACAAATAAGCATGTTAACTATGTCCGACAACGTACGCCATATTCTACACCTATATTACACTACCTCTCGGATGAACAGTGGAAGGCCTGCCCCAGTATCAGTCCTCCGAAATACCAGCTGGTGACTGTATTGATCAGAACTCTGAAGGCTTTCAAAGTTATTTTCCTTTACATTATGGTGGTCACTGTATAAATTGTTTTCCCGGTCCTGCTCATTTCACTGAATCAATTCACATAAACCTTCCTAAATTTCTCTTAATTCTTCATATTCATTGTTTCTTAAGGCATAATAGTATTCTACTATATTTATATAGCGCAATGTATTTGTCCCTTCTCCAAATGATAGGTACCCACTTTCCTTCCACTCTGTAACAAAGTTCTAAGGGAACTGACTTGCATATTAGGTTTGTCTTCCAATGGGGACAATTCAACCCTGGCAGAATAAAAAATGGATGAAATCAATACTCTTCTTATCCCTAGGGATATATTGCTATTGGGTAAGGGAGGAGAAGGAAGAGGAGGAAGAGGAGCAGGAGGAGGAGGAGGAGAAGATTCATTTCATTATATACTAAGAAACATGAGAGGGAAAAAAGTCAAAAGAAAGCTTAGTGAGAGATCTAACTGATCAAAACTAAGGTCATTTAAGTGTAGTATGGGGATTGATCAAAGGACTCCTTATCAGTAGAATCCCTCAAGCTCTTGTGTAAGGGACAAGTAACTGAGTTGTTAAGGTTGTTGTTCAAGTTTGGTACCTTTCAGACTTAAGAGTAGTCAAATTTTCACTTTGTAAAGGGTAAGAGGGGCAACGAGGTGGTGCAGTGGATAGAGTGCTGGGCCTGAAGGCAGGAAGACTCATCTTCCTGAGTTTAAATCTGGCCTCAGACACTTACTAGCTGTGTGACCCTCGGGAAGTCACTTAACCCTGTTTGTCTCAGTTTCCTCATCTGTAAAATGAACTGGAGAAGGCAATGGTATTCCACTCTAGTATCTTTGCCAAGAAAACCCTAAATAGGATCAAGAAGAGTCGGACATAACTGAAACAACTAAATAATGAAGGGTAGGAGACCTCTCAAATTTTGAATGTTTAATTTTGTTACTTGTAAAGGGTGTAAGTCTGAGTGGCCCAAGGCCTTAGTGGCCTATTGACAGACTTTAAAGGTTCTATAACTGGGAGTGGCCCATTCAAAACTTGTAAAGGAAGGATAAAGTATTTGTATTTATTTATAAAGTATTTATACTTGATTGCTCCATTAGGAAGAATAAAGAATTCCCTACAGCAACTTGATAAAATTATAGGACAGCTATCCATTGGTAAACTGAATAATCAACCACAACCCCAGTGGCCTTTAAAAAGCAAGCTAGTCAATTCAGCACACACTCTCTAAATAATAATCAACATTTACATAGTGCTTTAAGGTTTGTAAAATGCTTTACTTCGGTAGGCCTTACTCTGGTAGGCTAAGAGCATACCTTTGGTGGGAGCCTCAGGGTCTGATCCATCCTAGGTTCTCTGCCCCTTCCTCCTTGCCCAGGTCTTATCCTCTAGATAGGAACAGCAGGGAAAAAAAAAAAAAGCTTTGTTAACAACTGACCTGGAAAATAGATCCAGGAGAGATTAAAATTATTGGACTACCTGAAAGCCATGTTAAAAAAAAAAAGCCTAAACATCATCTTTCTTTCTTTTTTTAAAAATTAATTTATTTTGAATTATCAACAATCACTTCCATAAGCTTTTGAGTTTTAAATTTTCTCCCCTCCCTCCTCACCTCCCTCCCCAAGCTGTAATCTGATATAGACTATACATATACATTCCCATTAAACATATTTTCACATTAGTGATGTTGTAAGTAAGAATCAGAACCAATAGGAGGAACCACCAGAAACAGGAAACAAAACACAACAGAAGAAAAAAAAGTAGCAAATAGGATGCTTCAATCTGCGTTCAAACTGCATAGTTCTTTCTTCAGACGTGGATAGCATTTTCCATTATGAGGCCTTTGGAGATCAGACAGCATCTTTCAAGAAATTATCAAAAAAAAAAAGAAAGAAAGAAAGAAAAGACAAGAAAGAAAGAAAGAAACAAAAGCTTTGTTGGTAAAGTCATTAGAGAGAAAGCAATTTCTGCCAGTCAAGAAAAGAGTCAGTCATGGATAATTTTTTTAAAGAATGTTTTTTTTTCTCAATTACATGTAAAAACAATTTTTAACATTCTTTTTTTTTTATAATTTTTGAGTTCCCTCTGCTCCCCCTCCTTGAGAAGCAAGTTCTTTGATATGGATTTTTATGTGCAGTCATGCAAAACATTTTCACATACATGCATATATATGTGTGTGTGTATATATATATATATATATATACACACACACACATATACATATACATATACATATACATACATACATACATACATATATATATATATATTCTAGTTCCTTTCCTGAGTAGCTGGAAGAGTACTCTTGGGGACTCCAGAATTAAACATTGCTGTAAGAAAGGTAAGAATCCTTCTAATGTGGGTCTGGATAACAAGACAGGCAATGTCTAAGGTCAATTCAGAGCAAGCAATAGACCCTTACTGTTTAGCTTCTTCAGGAAGACCAGGAAGAAAGAGATTACCCAGGGCTTAGAGGGAGAACAAAGTGGATATCATGGTAGGATGTAAAGAGTGCTGAAGTTGGAGTCACAAGACCTGAATTCTAATCTTGCCTCTGCCATTTACTACCAGAGGGCTCATCACTTACTTTCTCTAGGCCTCAGTTGAATTCCTTTATGATTTGTAAAATGTAAAATGAAGGGACTGGATTACATGAGTTCTAAGATCTCTTCTAGGTTCAGAGCTATGATCCTACATATGTAAATGCAGAAAATACGTACTGGAAGCAATACAGTTTTGAGGGCTCTAAGGGACAATCAAAGTATCTAAAAGAGGAACATATAACAAAGGCAGGAAAATCTTGAATCTTATTGTTATAAAGAAAGGTGACTAAGAGAATGTTAATTACTACCAACTCATATAACCATTTTTCTTATCTCTATAAAGTTGTTATTAGAATAATCTACCCATGCCTAAATGGTATTCTTAATGAAGGTTTGAAAAGGGATTATGTAAGATTTTGCAAACAATATTCTACAACAATATTCTTAACTGTTCCTCATGTCATAGACCCCTCTGACAGTTTGGTGAATTCTATGGATCCCTTCTATGCATCGAGTAAAATATATAGAATTACAAAATAAATTAATTATATTGAAATATAACTATCAAGATACTAAGAAAACAAATTTGTGATATAATACAATATCTAGCAGCAGATCTATTAACAGTAGTAATTTCAAAGTAGTGATGATCACAAATGATATTTTGAAAGGGGAGTTAGGGAAGGGCAAATTTGGTGTTGACTGTGATATATAAACAAAAGGCACTAGTTAAATTTTTTTGAGGAAAAAAGAATATAACAGCTGAGAAGTGGATTTGGATTTCTGGAATATGCTTAAAATATAAGGATTAAGAACTATTAGCAATGGGGCGAACCTAACAAGATGATAAAAAATGTTTGCCTGGAGACTTGTAAATCTGATGAAGGAAACTTTAAACTGAAAATGGAGGAAGGCAGAGAAAAGTGCTCATATAGCTCTGCCAAAGCTAGTGCCATGAGGGTAGTAGATGACAACATAAAAAGAATATTAGCAGATGAGAGGACCAGTAATTCACAGGAAACTATATCTCTGAAAAGAGTTAGTAATAAAATCCATGGTCTCCGATGTCTATATACAAATGCACAAAGAATGGGGCAATAAACAGTCCAAGACAACTAGAGGATAATGCAAGGAGGCATATTTGACCTCTTAGGTCAAAGACTATACTAAGACTAGCCAGGATGGGACCCATGACAGGAGTATGGTTCTAGAAGGGTATTCCTCATTCAAAATGACCAAAGTAAATAAAAGAGGTGGTAGAGCAGCACTGGTACGTGTGTGTCTATGTATGTATGTATATATACATATACACACATATACATACACACACACATATATATTCAGGACTAGGGTTTTGCCATAATGCTACCCAGATTCAACACAGAAAATATAGATCTCAATGCAGTGAAGATTCTACTCACAGATCAAACAAGAACCATAAACCAAATATGAAGCATTTAAGTGAAATACACTAGCAAAATAACTATTCCACTAAGACCAACAACCCAGAGAACTAGAATCATCCACTTGATGTTGGATCAATGTGGTAGTTTTAGGGAAAACTATATGGCAGGATCATTATAAGCTCCCCTTCCTGATCAATAATTGAGAACAATCTCTCATAGACCAGCATACAAATGGGAAACTCACACTCCAAGGTGAGAAAGGCTGCTTTGCACTGTGGCACACTTGGGGAAATTTGCAAACAGACCTTAGGAAGAAACATGATGGAAAAGCCTTTTGGTAAGGATCAATGGAGGGATAAATCCAAACTTTTGTGGTGGCAATACACTATAGACCACCCAGACAGCAAGGAGAATTAGATGAGGAGTTTGAGAAACAGGCCTGCACCCAGGCAGGAGATTGTGGAGATGGGGGATTTCAACAATCTGGGCGTTCTACAGGTCTCTCTGCCGTGACCAGAGATAAATTCTGGGCATGCCTTGATGATAACTTCATCCTTTGAGAAGTGGAAGGAGTAACAATGACAACTGCTCTTCTGGAGCTGCTTCTAACTAACCAGGGAGAACAGGCTGTAAAGTAGAATTGACAGGAGCCTTAGAGGTAAGTGACAATTCTATTCCCCAACACATAACAGGGAAGGAGAAGGAAGTCAGGCACAGTCTGAGGAGAAACTTAGATTTGTGAGAGCGGTTTTAAAGAGTTCAGGGAAAGGAGAGGTGGGATCAAGTGAACTAAAATCTTGCCAGAGGGATAGAAACCCAATCCCACTAACTGTTAGTGCCTTCCCTCACACATTCCTTTCATTCTTCAGTTTAGTCGTTTCAGTTATGTCTGACTCTTCATGACCCCACTTGGGGTTTTCTTGGCAAAGATACTAGAATGATTTACCATGGCCTTCTCCAGCTCATTTTACAGATGAGGAAACTGAGGCAAGTAGGATTAAGTGACTTGCCCAGAATCACACAACTAGTAAGTGTCTGAGGCTGGATTTGAACTGTGTTTCATACCCATAGTCCTCCACCTCTGCAAAGAAGGGAGGGAGATATATTCTCACAGCTTCTCTTTGGGGGTCAGGTTTGGGTATTATAATGACACGGTATTTAGTTTCAGTTTTTAACTGTCCTTTCCAAAAAAACCCCAAAACCCAACCCTGGTTCAAATGGATTTACAGGTGAATGGTATGAAACTTTTAAAGGATAATTAATACCTGTACTAATCAGTGTACTAGTAAATGTTTAAAAACTGACTCTCCAGGGAAAAAAAACGTACTTGTGATATATGTTTAAGTATAATCTTCATTAACATTTTCTCCATCACTTTCTGAAGTCTAGACCAGGGATGAGAGGCCTCTGGCCTCAAGATAGTAGGTTCCCCACCCTAAGAAGGCAACAGATCAATTTCTGATTTATAGCCATTTCTAACTTCAAAGGTGTAAATGTTCCACTGAAATTTTAATAATTAGCCCCTGTGAGCTGGTGCTTAATGGTTCCAATACACCCCTGCCTATCCTACACAAATTATTCTCAAAAACTAGGAAGGAAAACACTGTCAAGCTCTTTTGATGAGACAAATTTGGTCAGATAAAGTAAAGAAAGAGAACCACAGACCAATGTCATTAATGAATACCAATTGAAAAAAATTTGAATAAAACCCATCTCAGATTTTGAAAACGACAACTACAGAAGATGGAAGAAAGGGCAAGTAACTGAAGAGGAATTTAAAAGAATAATATAGTCTTGTAGAATCGTCAGCACTGTTCAAGTCCAGAATGCCCCAAAGCCATTGAGGAGTGCTGGGAAGAACAAAAAGCCTTTAAAAACAACAACAACAACAACAACAAAAAACAAACAAACAAACAAAAAAAACCCCAAACTATATTTCAGGCAAGGGCAGGATCAAAGAAGAAACTGAATGACTGCTTTGGGTGGATGGGTTGCTGATAATATATGGCAGAAGAAGCCTGAACAACTAAGCTCTTAATTTGCTTCCATTTTCTATTCCAAAAAAAATTACCTAGAAAATAAAGAACAAGAAAGGTTAACAGATATGGAAACTAGAGATAATTAAGGAGATGGTAAGAAAGCACTATATGGAGAATGGGAAAGGAGCCCTAGGACTGGGGACATGACTTGGAAAGCTCTTGAAGAATGGGAGAGGTGTTGCAGGACTACAAGAAGGCAAATGTTTTCTCCAAAAAAGAGAAGATGGAGTCTGTAACCTATAGACCAGTTAGCTTAATTTCTATTCTTGGCAAAATTCTAGAACCCAATTTTAAAGGGGTGGTTTATGAGCTTTAGAAATGGAAGCTGTATGGATAGAGTGCTGGCCCAGAAGTCAGGAGGTCCTGAGTTCAAATCTGGCCTCAGACCAAACACTTGACACTTACTAGCTATGTGACCTTGGGCAAGTCATTTAACCCCATTGTCTAAACATAAAAATAAAAATAAAATAAAATAAAAAAAATGTAATCTGTAATCGCTAAAAGCTAACATAGCTTCATCACGGATGGATCATCTCAGACTAACCTCATTTCTAGTCTTCACTTCCATCAGAAAGTGAAGGTCCCACCCCTGTGACTCTGGGCTCCAGCTGATGAGCATTCACTTTATCACACCTGGTTTCAGACCCATTATAACACCTTCTCCCTGCCCCCCCCCCCAGTTTCCATTCCATACCCACCCTACTTTCCAACTTTAGTGTAGAGAGCAATAATCAAATTGACACTGCCATCTCTGGTAAGAACATGTCACTCAATTGCCCTATGACCCCATTCATCATTTTCTCTGACTTCTCTGTTCCAAAAAACTCCCTGGCAACCATTCCCCCTATGTCTGTTGTTCCTATATGTGTGCACTTAGCACAGTGGCTGGCACCTAGCAGGCACTGAATAAATGCTTGTCAACTGATTCTCTATGACTATTAGAATGGAAGCTCCTTGAGGGCAGGGACTGAATTGCTTGCTTGTATTTGTATCCCTAGTCTTAGCACATTGCCTGGTACAAAGTAAGGGGCTTAATAAATGCTTTTTCATTCATTCATTTCCTTTTTTGACAAGATAACTAGACCTAGGGATCAGAGAAAGTTGTTGATGTAGTAGTATATTTAGATTTCAACAAAAAATTTTATAAAGTCTCTCATGTTATCCTTACGGACAAGATGGATGGGATGGGCACTTGTTGATAGCATTCAGCTAGATTCTGAACTGCTTGAACAACAGCCCAAAGAATGGTCATTAATGAATCAGTGTCTATATGGGGAAACATCTCTAGTGGTATGCCTGAGGAATCTGCCCTTGGCTCTCTACTGTTTGAAATTTTTATTAATGATTTGGGTGAAGCCATGAAATATATGCTTTTAAAATTTGCAGATAGTATGAAATCAGGAGGTATAGCTAACATGTTGGATATCAGAACCAGGGTCCACAACAATCACTACGGGTAAAAGGAATGAATACAATTTAATTATTTAATTTAATAAGGATAAATATAAAATTCTGCACTTGGGTTCAAAAATATGCCTCATAAAGACTGAATGAGAGAAACATGGCTAGATAATAGTTCTTATGAAAAAGATGTGGGGTGTTTTAGTGGACCACAAGCTCAATATGGATGATCTTTAAAAGGTAATTGACACCTCAAGCTCAATATGGGTGATCTTTAAAAGGTAATTACAAAGCTATTTAGTTACAAAGCCAGGGCTCTCCTGATTCCACATCCAATACATTATACTAAAAGTACATTATACTTTTGCAGTACATTATACTAAAAACCCACTGGGCAAGATCTAGGAGGTCAGGTCACTGATATCTTATAGCTTTCTTGTTGCCTCTCTCCCACAAGAGTCAGATAGGCCCCAAGACCCAACTAATTGCTTTACCCTTTGGGAGGATGAAACAAGCCTACCTTTCCATTTTTGGAACTCAATTTGGCACTGATCTCTCATACCAGGTACACTTTCTAGAAGAAGTGGGAAAAGAGAGGATATGCTATATACTTACGCATTCATTGGTACATTTACAGAGTGCCTGTTCCCCTGAAGGCCCTGTGCTAGGAAGTATTCTTTAGGAAAGTTGGAGGTCTAAAAAGTGCTTTTCGAACCAAGAGTGTTCTATCACAGTCTAGTTCCTTCTTAAGAGTCATATGGGCCTGGGGAAAAGGTCTCACTCTCAGTTTCTTCATGAAAAGGTTGAAAAGCCGGTGTTTGGATCATTCCTTGGGGAAAGTCATCACCATCAGTGGCCTTCTTTTCTCTGACTGCTTTTAGCACATGGAGACTGGATGAAGGAAAGGCATCACTGGCTCTAGTTGTCTGTAATTGCTTCTATTCAGTTAACAGCATGTACCCTTTGGGCCTCAGGGTGTATCTCTTTAGAACCAAAACATTTTTATAAACAATTGGGGCTATAGAAGAATTCCATCGGCTTCTGGATTCGCAGACACCCACGTTATTTTTCCAACATGTTGCACTGACTCAAAACCCCCTTCCCCATTTTTTTCTTTCTGCTATGAGCTAATTTTCTCTCTAATTTTTAAAAACCCAAATATAAGGGAAATTTCATTTTCTCTGTTCTGACTCATTTACAATTAAATACACTTGTACCCATCTGGGTCTGTATACATCTGCATACATTTGCTATATCACATCATCCTTTATATTTGAGGATGCGGCTGCTGTTTGTTATTTTTGTTTAGCAGTGTTGAGCTGGCTACGAAGATCAACAGGAGATCCTGTCATTGCCACAGGGCATTTGTGTGGTCCAAGCTTTGGTGGAGGAAGCCTGGGAGTGTGTGTGTGGCAGGTGGTCTCTGTAGTTCCATGTCTTAAAGGCACCGATAACTGCTCTAAGAATTGTTCTCTCTGTTCTTCTCTTTGAAATGGGGCAAAGTCCATAATGCTGCTCATTGGCAGATGGGATAGAATGTGTAGGGGGCTTATCACAGAAAATGTGTCATACAAGTGTTGCCGCCATTTCAGTTACATCCCCTCATCCTCAAGGAGGAGTGTGGAGCTGTCTCTGCTCTTCGGAGGGGATGTGGTAGTGTGTGTGGGCGCCTGCCTCACCTACGTGCCTAAAAATATCATGTCACTGTTTCCTACCACATTTTTTAAAAAATGAAGTTACGTTGAAAAGATATTCAGATTTAATGAGATGGTGGAGCTTGTCAGCACATTTAAGACTTTTTTATATCATTTCATTGAATAATTTCGCATATATACATATATATGTACATAGCCAACAAGAATTATGGTGACTCAAAAAAGTAAAATGTCTACTATTGCCAATTAAGAAAGTTAATAAAATTGAAATGTTAATTGAAACACACTGGTTTCATATTGATAGATGATATTTTCTGGGAAACTATAATTGGACAGTGGAATCTTGCTGTCAGACAAGATTCAAATCTACTCTTGTGAGAAGACACAGATACCCTGTGAATTGATCCAACAATTCTAAAAAGCAATTAGGAATTAAGCTTGAAAAAAAGTAACTAAAATGTCCTTCCATGACCTTTGACACCTGACTGCTAGACATATATATCTCAAGGAGGTCAAAGATAGTAAGGCCTCATATATACCAAAATATTGATAGCAGAACTTCTTGTGGTAGAGAAGAACTGGAAATAAAGTTGGTTCCCATCAGCTGGGAAATGGCTAAACCAATTATGGTACTTGAATATAATGAGATATTACTACGTTATAAGAAATTACAAATATGAAGAATTAAAGAAATATAAAAAGACTTATGTAACACAGAATGATATAAACTGAACCAGAAAAGCATTATACACAACCCTACAGTATAGATCAATACAACAAACCTGAATGCTACACAAGTTTCTCTTATAAAGGTCCATTTCTATGATATATAAAAAACTGATTGAAATTTATGAAAAATAAAAGCCATTTTTTCAATAGATAAGCAGTCAAGGGATATGAATAGCCAGTTCTAGAGAGAAGAAACCCAAAATATCTAGAGCTATATAAATAATTAGAGAAATGCAAATTAAAGCAACTCTGGAGTTGTACTGTATACTCATTAGATTGGCAAAGTTCAAATACGCACAAAATAAGATAATGACAAATGTTGGAGGGGCTGTGGGAAAACACTGATATATTGTTAGTGGAGCAGTGAATTGATATAGTCATTCTGGAAAGCAATTTGGAACTATACCAAAAAGGTTGCTATATCGTACATATGCTTTGACTCAGTAATACCACTACTAGGCCTAGATCACAAAGAGATCAAAAAGAGAGGAAGGGAAATATCTATATCTATCAGCCCTTTTTTTTTGTAATATCAAAGAAATGGAAACTAAGGGGGTAGCCATCAAATGGGGAATGGCTAAACAAATTATGGTATGTGAATATGCAGTAGAATATTATTTTGCTGTAAGAAATGATGAAAGAGACAGTTTCGGAGAAACCTGGAAAGACTCATATGAACTGATGCAGAGTGAAGTAAGCAGAACCAGAACAATTTATAACAGTACAACATTGAAAAAAAGAACAACTTTGAAAGACTTAAGAAGTTGGGTCAACATAATGACCAATTATTTTTCCAGAGGACTGATGATGAAAAGTATTACGTACTTCATGTCAGAGAGGTGATGGAATAAATATGCAGAATATGACACATTTTTAGACATAGTCAGTATGGGACTTTGTTTTGCTTGATTATGCATATTTGATACAAAGTTTTTGTTTTTCTCATTTTTTTCTTTCTGTGTGCGCATGTGTGTGTATGTGTAAGATAATAAGGAAAAGAAATGTTTGATAATTGAAAAAAATTAAAAACTGAATGATATGAATTATAATGACCAAGCTTGACCTAGGAAAAGAACTGAGAAACCACATCTCCTACCTTAGGGGTAGGATGGAAGGGAGAAACTACAGGTGTGGAATATTGAATATACTATTAGATGTGCTCAGTGGATTGGTTGGTTTTATTGAGTTGCTTTTCTTGCTCTCTCTTTTTAAATCTATTTTTGAAAGGATGGCTGCCTGGATAGAAGAGAGAGAAGAATGTAATTGGAAATTAATATAACAACAAAAGGTATCAACATAACTTAAAAAAAAAAAAGGACGGCTCCAGATTCATTGATCTTTTTAAATTAAACTTTATTTTTTCTAAGTCAGCAAAAATCTGCTTTCTTTCCCTCCCATTACTTCCTAAATTGAAAAAGAAAGAAAACTAAACCCCTGTTATAAACTTGTATAGTCAAAGCAAATTTCCACATTGGCCATGTTCCCCTCCCCCACTCCCAAAAAAGTCTGACTCTGCTCTCTCTGTTTTATTTCTCTCTGTAAGGAAGTGGTTAGCATGCTTTATCATTAGTCCTCTGGAATCATGGTTGGTCATTACTCTGATTAGGTTTCCAAAGTCTTTCAAAGTTGTTTTTATTATTGTTATTGTATAAATTGTTCTGGTTCTTCTCACTTCACTTTGCAGCAGTTCCTATAAGTCTTCCCAAGTTTCTCTTAAACCATTTCTTTCATTATTTCTTACAGCATAATAATAATCCATCACATTTCTATTCCATAACTTGTTCATTCATTTCCTAATTGATAGGCAGTCCCTTAGTTTCTAATTCTTTGTCCTCTGAAAAAGAGCTAGAAATATTTTTTGTACATCCTTAAGAGTTTTTTTTTTACTTAGAACTAATCCCTCCCTTAATCTACCTTTCCTCTAACTCCTCCTTCTCCCCTTTCCCTCTTATTTTCCTGTTTAATGAGATATATTTCTCTACCCAACTATGTAGTGTATTGTTTCCTCCTTTGACTAGTTTAGATGAGAGTGAGATTCAAGTGTCTCTCTCCCCCTCATCCCTTCCTCTTTGTTTGATTAGTCTTCTACTCTGATAATGTGAGATAATTTTCCCTAACCTTCCTTTACCTTTCTTCCCCTAGTATATTCTTCTCCCTCCTCTTTCCATTCTTCTTTTAAGACATAACAGGACCACTCCCAGGCCTTCCGTCTAATTAGGCTCCCTCTATGACTCCTTTTGATGGATTCTGAGAGGACACGTGTATCATCTTCCCAAATTTGAATTTAAGCAGCTTATCCTTATTTAGTTTCATGATTTTTGGTTCATGTTTACCTTTATATGTTTCTCTTGACTCCTAGGTATGCACTAAAACTTCTATACAGCTCTGGTCTTTTCATCAGAAATGCTTGGAAGCCCTCCATTTAATTAAAAATCCATTTCTCCCTCTATAGGATTATACTCAGTTTTGCTGGGTAAATTATTCTTGGCTGTAAGTCTATATCCTTTGCTTTCTGGAATATTGGATTCAAAGCTCTCTATTCTTCTATAGAAGTAGCTGTTAAATCTTGTGTGATTTTGATTGTTGATTCCTTAGTATTTGAATTCTTTCTTTGTAGTTGCTTGTAGTATTGCAGTTTGACCTGGAAGCTGTAGATTTTGGTCATAATGTTCTTGGGAGTTTTCATTTGGAGATTTCTTCCCGGAGGTAACTGTTGGATTTTTTAAATTTCCACTTTGCCTTCTGATTCTAAGAGATCTGGACAGTTTTCTTTTAAGATTTCTTGAAATGTAATATCTTGGCTCTTTTTTTTTTGTCATGGTATTAAGGTAGTCCAGTGATTCTAAAAGAAATTTTTTTCCCTCAATCTATTTTCCTGGTCAGTTGTATTTGCTATGAAATACCTTATTTTATTATATTTTTTCAGTCTTTCGACTTTGTGTTAGTATTTTTTGTTATCTTGTGGAATCATTAGCTTCTATTTAGTAGGTTCTACTTTTTAGGAATTTTGTTGCTTGGAGAGGGTTTTGTACATCTTGTGCCACGCTGTTAATTCCTTTTCCAATTCTTTTTTTTTCCCACAGCTCTCATTTCTTTTCCAATTTTTTTCTCTAGTGCTCTTGTTTCATTAGTATGAACATTTTAAAACTTGTTTTTTTTAACTTTTGCTTTACTTCATGCAGGAATTCCAGTTAAATTTGTGCCTGATTTTTGTTTTTCTTTGAGGCTTTGTTTGTAGATCTTTAGAGTCATTCTCTCCTTCCTGATTTGTGTCTTGAGTGTGTCTGTCACCATGATAGCTTATGATGGTGGGATACTTTTTTTGTTTGGTCATTCTTCTAGCCTACTTCCTAACTTTGGACTCTATGTTAGGGCTAGGCTTTATGTACTTCTGAAGCCAAGGTCTGGACTGGTCCTGATGCTGTTTTCTTGGGCTATTGGTTGTTGTATTATTCTAGGATCTCAAGGTCAGCTCAGTCTAGGGACCTGTAAGCTTTCAGCACTCCCAAAGTAATGTGATCCAAGGCAAAATCTGATCACTGTCCACCTTGCCCTGAGCTCTGCAAGTTCCTGATATGGATTTGGGTCTGAGCTACAGGCTCAGGGCTTGCCACATTTGAAGTTCCAGTAGATTGCTGCTGGACTCAGCTACTGTCAGTCATCTGGAAAGCTCTGTTGGTTCAGAGAAACAGAACCGCTAGCTCTCCTTTCGGCTGGGATTCCTGCCCTAGCTATTCCACTTCAGGCTTCAGTCTGAGCTAGAGGCTATAACTGGGACCCTGCTCAGCTCCTAGAGTCAGAGCTACACAATCACTGCTTGTTTCTGAACTCATTCCTAGCTTGCTACACAGACTAGGGCTCGCAACTGCTCTGAAATGGTTCAACAGGTCCCCTCTTCAGTCCTTCCTGAACCTATGACTCAGAACTGGGTAGTGAATAAGTGATAGAACTGCCAGTTGACATGTGTTCCTGCGCTTTGCATAAGTTTAGTCCCCTTTGTGCTGAATCTGGGACCTTCTGTTGCCCTGCTACATAGCCTCTCCCTGTGCTGAAATCCTGGCCAGCCCCCATCCCTAGTGTCTGCAGACCTTTCTCTCTTTGCCTCCCCATGCTTCCATCTGGGCTGAAAAAAAAATGACTCATTGTGATTTTTTTTCCCTTGAATATCCTGATCTGCATTTGGTCTGATGTATTTTCTAGATTTGTTTGAAGTTCTTTTTTGGGGGGGTGAAGGGAGCTCACTGTACCTCTTCCTGCTCCTCTGCCATGTGGCTCCATCTCTAGTGGATTCATTCTTGAAAACTTGCAGCGGGACCCCAGATTTCATGAAATATGATTCTGCTTTTGCTATATATTGGCTATATTGGCCTGGATGAGGCACTGAATCTCTCAGAGCCTCTGGCAACTCTCTTAAGATTGTAAATTGCAGAACAGTTGCTCATCTGCATTGGTAAAAGAAATTTTCTCACTGTAAGTTTGATATAGTATTGAAAATCACAGGTCTAATTAAAAAAATAGTTGAACAGACTAGAAGAGATGTCATTATATTGTGTCACATGCATCCAATGTGTCTTTCTCTTATCTGGGAAACAAGCCAGTGTTAGCGTCTGCTAGCTGAGACATCTTTAGGGTAAGAAACGCTGCCACCATCGCTAACCAATACTGCTTGAATAACTTCTTTGTATTCGGCCTTGTCCTAGACTTACACAGGGCAGCTAGGTGGCCCAGTGGATAGAGTGCTGGGCCTACAGTCAGGAAGACTCATCTTTCTGAGTTCAAATCTGGCCCCAGACACTTACTAGCTGCATGACCCTGGGCAAGTCACTTATTCTTGTTTGCCTCCGTTTCCTCACCTGTAAAAAATAAGCTGGAAAAGGAACTGGCAAACCACTCCAGTATCTCTGCCAAGAAAACCTCAAATGGGGTCACAAAGAGTCAGAACACAACTGAAAAACTACTTAACAACAGCTCAAAGCAATCCAATTTAATAAACACTACCATGGGCAAAATGCTGGAGATAACAGAACAGAAAAGAAGGGGTTATATTCTACAACACTACAGGGATTCTTAACTTGGGGGTTTGTGAATTTTTAAAAAAAAATATTTTGAGGGGGCAGCTAGGTGGCACAGCGGATAGAGCACTGGCCCTGGATTCAGGAGGACATGAGTTCAAATCCGGCCTCAGACACATAACACTTATTAGCTGTGTGACCTTGGGCAAGTCACTTAACCCCATCGCCTAGCCAAAAAATAAAAAAATTTTGAGGGGCAGCTAGATGGCACAGTGGATAAGCACTGGCCTTGAAGCCAGGAGGACCTGAGTTCAAATCTGACCTCAGACACATGATATTCACTAGCTGTGTGACCCCGGGCAAGTCACTTAACCCTGATTGCCTTGCCCCACCCCCCCAAAATTTTTTTGATAACTCTATTTCAGTATAATTGGCTTCCTTTGTAATGTTATGTATTTTATTTTATTAAAAACATTATCCTGAGAAGGGATCCAAAGGCTTCCCCAGACTGTCAAAGGGTCCAATGACGTATAAAGGGTTTAGATTCCCTATAATAAGGGGATGGCACAGAAAGAAATGGGACAGCTAGGTGGCTCATTGGCTAGAGTGCTGAGCATGAAGTCAGGAAGACTCATTGGTGACTTCAAATCTGGCCTCAGATACTTACTAGTTATATATCCCTGGCCAAGTCATTTAACCCTGTTTGCCTCAGTTCCTCTCTTCTGTAAAAATGAGCTAGATAACATTGTGTGATGATCAACTATGATAGACTTAGCTCTTCTCAGCAATACGATGATCCAAGACAATTCCAAAAGACTCATGACGGAAAACGCTATCCACATTCAGAGAAAGAACTACAGAATCTGAATGCAGATCAAAGCATACTATTTTCACTTTTTTTTGTTTGTTTTTCATGGCTTTTCCCTTTTGTTCTGTTTCTTCTTTTACAACATGACTGATGTGGAAATATATCTAACATGATTGCACATATATAACATATCAGATTCCATGCCATCTTGGGGAGGGGGAGGTGAGAGAGGGAGAAAAATTTGGAACTCAAAATCTTATAAAAAATGAATGTTGAAAAATTTTTTTAAAAAAATGAGATAGAGAAGGAAATGGCAAACCACTCCAGTATCTTTGCCAAGAAAACCCCAAATGGGGTCATGAAGTCAGACAAGGCTGAAAAAATGACTGAACACCAACTGGAAAGAAAGCAAGAAAGAAAGGAAGGAAGGAAAAGGAAGGAAGGAAGGAAAAGAAACAAAATTTACAGAGTAATAAGATTAAATTTCAATAGAAAGAGAGGACTAATAAATAGGATGATCAGGAAAAGTCTAGTGTAGCAAGTGGACCTTGTACCATGTTTTGCTAAGGATTCTTAAGAGTTGAAGGTGAGGAGAGAGAGCATTCCAGGCATGAGCGACCACTTGTATAAAAACATGTAGACAGGAGATGAAGTGTCCGGCATGAAGAACATCTGGCAGGCCAGCTTGACTGAAACAGAGATTGCATGAAGGATAGTAATATGAAAAAAGACCAGAAAAGCATAGGGGATCCATGTTGTGGAGGACTTTAAGTGCCTTACTGAGAATTTTTTATTTTATCTTAGAGGCAATAGATAGCCACTGACTGTCGTTAAGAGCGGAGTAACATGGTCAGACCTATTGTTTTAGAAATATTAATTTGGCAACTGCATAGCATGGATTGGAGATGGAAGAAACTAAATCATACTGTTGTTGTTGTTTGTCCTTTGTTCTCAATCACAGAGAACCATGACATCAGGGAGGTGATGCCATGACATGCAAGTGAAGTGGATTTAAGTGGGAGAAGAAACTGGAAGTAGAAGAGGAAGCCCTTCCAATAGTCTACACAAGAGATGGGTCTGTGTACAAAGTGGTTAAATGCTCTTTAAATCTTGATTAGTGCAATATTGTTTTAGATTACTTCCAAATCCTTTACAATAAAGGAGGTCCTTTTAGCCCCATTTGTACAGTATTTGTTTGTTCCAACTGGCCAGAATTAAATATTTGTGTAATTTTCTTATATTCCAAGTGTAAATTCTAGCTTATATTAGGGATATTTTCTTTCTCCTGTTGATATCACCTTTCTATCTCCCACTCTTGGCTTATATTAATGAGAACCCTTCCTAACACTGTAATACAAATTACTATGAATTTTCTCTGCTGGGGTTTCTCGGGACCAAATTTTGCTATTTTGGTCCCCTTATCATCATAGTCAGTGGGAGCCAGTGATAACCCTCAGCTCGGCTCCCTTTAGAGAAGTGGGTTGCTGAGGGACATTGCCAACTCCTAGGAATGGAGGCTGGCTTGTTTGAAATAGTTCAAGGTGAGAGCAATACTGCTAAGCGCAAATAATAGCAGGGGAGGGGGATCATGGCCTCATATTAAGAAAATTAATGAGAAAGAACAAACTGTTGAAATCTAAGCTGAATTTGTACTGTACTATTCTATGTCAGGGCCAGACAGGCAAGAGTGGCTGTACTCCCTGGTGTGGTCCACCCTGAAGGCATTAATAGTTCAGTGCTTAGCTGAATAAGTCAGCCTTCAAAATTCATGACCCTTGCAACACCTCCTCAGCTTAGGCCCGTAGAAAATTTGTTAAGGAGGAAGAGAAGTAATGAGCAGACTCATGTCATTTAGTAACCTGGCTCTCACTCAGTTCAGTGGCATAAATTATCCTAAAAGACTCACCAAAAAGGATTTCATTGAGGGCATGAACCTCATTTAGGGAGCTCTGCGTGGCCAGATAGTGCTTGGTACATTGGAGGGGGGTTGGTAAATATTAAAAAATGATGATGATGATGATGACAGTCTTCTGTGATTATTCTGAGAAGAGAGCAATGCCAGACTCATAGGTAGCTGCCTTGAAGAGCAATTAATTTCGATTGACTCTCCCTGTGCCTTGATTAAATTAATAAAGCTGCTGGGCTGGCAAGGACCGATGGAAGGATCCAGAATACAGGAATGATTTTACCTTTCCCAATTGGGCTGCGGCTTTATGGAATAATAGAATGGTAGAGCTAGAAGGGACACTAAGAGATTATTCAGTCAAGCCCCTTGCTTCTAGCCAGGATGGAATCAAAACCCACAGAGACAAAAAAAAAAAAACAAAAGCTGCCCAAGCCTCCACTGTAATCTTTGCTGTCCTCAGCATGTCCAAGGGTAAAATGGAGGTATAAAGTTCCAAGCAGAAATCTCTTCCAGCTCCCTCCCAATATATATATATTTTCCCAAATTTCTAGGGTTTGACTTTTTTTTTAGACTGTTGTCAGGCAACAGAAGCAATGAATGGAGACAGATGACTCATTAGCCAATAGTTCTGAGCTATAAAATGTATTAATTTATTTCGGCTGCCATTACAACGCAGCAATCCCTATTCTGATAGCCCTTTTCACATCCAAAAAAATCATAAAAGGCCAAACCAAAAATAATTTTTAAAACACTGAATACAAAGAGCCAGGTTTCCATAATAAAGGCCCAAGAGAAGAAAAAACATACCCTCCTCCCTTCTCTTTTTAAAAGATTTCTTTTTAGAGACAACTTGGGCTGTCACAGCTCTTTTTCCATTTCTCTTTCTCCTTTTGTTATTAGCAATAATAACAGCCCCAAAGCAGCATGTTTGTTTTTATGTACAAATCTTTGATAGTATCATGGAGAAAGAATTGCTGAACACCCACTGTCAACCCAATTTAAGAGCAAAATCTAGATTGAGATTTCTATGGAGAGAGTTTTTAAAAATTAGTTACATGAATAAAAAAAACTCTTACATGTCTTCCAAAAATGTCAGGGGACCAATTTTGATTCTTTTTATTTAACATTTAGCTCACCATCTACACCAATCAGCTTCCTCTATTAGAGGGGGCTAGGAAAAGGGAGCCAGCTAGCAGCATAAGAAACCTACCTGCAAGTTCTTACTGTATGATGCTAAGTGAAAAGATAAAAAATGAAGAGCATAAGAAGAAAGCAAATATCAAAATCCATTCCACTCTTATCTACCTCCATTTTTTTTTAAAAAAAAGCTACTTTGGGTACAAATGATGGTTTTTGGACAAAAATAAATATCAAGATGTTATAGACAGATAAATGATCTGGCAGCTGGTCCCATTTCCCTGATGGGAAAGTCAGGATGAATACAGTGGTGCAGGTCACAAAGAGGCATATCTTCCATACCAGGCTGACCTCATAAGTCAGTTAAGATCCTGAAAAATTCATCTTTTTGTTCTATTTCTTTACTTCTTCAAGGCTGGCTGGCTGCCCTACAAAGTCATTGTATCTCACCTCACTGGGCCATCCTTTTATTCACCTGGTTAACTCACACTATTACAGTGCATAGATTTAAAAGCTTTAAAGTCATTGAGTTAATCCCCATGTTTTACAGAAAAGGAAACCAGAGCTCAGAGAAGTTAACTGATTAGTCCAAGGTCACCTAGGTAGTAAGTGGCCAAGGAGGGATAGGAACCTAAATCCTCTCACTTCAAAGTTCTTCTCTAGTGATTGCCTGTCATTACAGCAACTGTCCTAAACCTTTTCACCTCTCTGAATTTACTTCTACCCTTCCTTTCTCTCAGTAGAGGAATTCACTTCCTACATTACTGAGATGATTAAGGACATCCATGGGAGAATCCTCATCTCCCCTTTTACACACCTCAGAACTGTTTTTACCCAGCCTGTTCTCTTTTCTTTAGGTCTCAGATGATGAGGTAGCCTTCTTTCTTACCAAAGCTAGTCCTTCCACTTGTGCTCTTGATCCAATCCAATTGATATTTATTAATCACCTACTGCATAGAAAATATAATGTTAGGTCCAGGGGTGTGGTGGGAGCAATGTCCTAACACCTTGTCCCCCATGTAGGTTGGGGTGGGTTTTCCTTAAAAGGCTACAAAGCTGTGCCTGGGAATTTGATTGGCCCAAGGGACTAAGAGCTCAAACTATATATCCCTTAAGGAAACTTCCTATTATCCTCTGGCCATATTGATCTAGGTCATTTAAGGGCATAAAAAGGCCCACCTATTTGGAGTAGGGGCCCTTCAGAGTTGGCAGATGCCCCAAGGCCACATAAATCACAACACCCTGCCCTGCTGACCAAGCACATTTCTATATGGAATTTCTATATGTTAAGTGTTAAAGTATACTTGTTGAATATCCTTTTTAAATTTTTCATTTTAAAAAAAGTAACAAACATCTATTTTGCATCGCTCCCCATTAGAAAAATATCGAAACCCTGTAACAAATATACATAGTCAAGGAACAAATTCCTGAATTGGCCTTGTCCAATTCTTAATTTCTTAATCTGTACCCTGAGTCCATCATCTCTCTGTCAGGAGGTGAGCAGCGTGTTGCATCATAGGTCCTCTGGAATGATGACTGGTCATTACAATGATCGGGGTTCTTGAGTCTTTCAAAGTTGCTTGTCTTAAAAGTATTTTCTTTTCTTTTCCTATTCAACAATTGCTAGAGATCTATCATATAATAAAAATAATAATTCTAGCTAAGATTTATAGAGCACTTACTATGTGCCAAGAACTGTTCTAAGCACTTAACAATTATTATCTCATTTGATCCTCACAACATCCCTAGGAGGTAGGTGCTACTATTGTTCCCTTTTATAGATGAGGAAACTGAAGCAAACAGGAGCTAAATGATTTGCCCAGGGTCATACAGCCAGTAGTAGCTGAGGCTGAGTTTGAACTAAGGTCCTCCTGACTCCAGGCCCATGTTCTAACTACTGTGCCACCTAGCTGCCCCTTTTTCTAAAATTCTATTCAGGTTCTTAACTTCTTTCTTGTTTATTTTGTCTAAATCTAAAAAGGATACATTGGGGCTCCCCATTATTAAACTTTTACTGTCTATTTCTCCCTGTAACTCATTTAGCTTTTAAGTATTTGGATGCTATGCCATTCAGCACATATATGTTAAGTACTAATAGATTGTCTATGGTACCTTTCAGCATAGGGTTCTCTCCCAGTTTATCTCTTCTAATCAAGTCTATTTTTATTTTACCTTGTCTTATATCATGGCTGCAACCCCTATCTTTTTAATTTTAGCTGAAGTAGATTAGATTTTATTCCAGCTGTTTATTTTAACTTTGTGTGAATCTTTATGTTGCAGTTGTGTTCCTTGTAAGCAAAATATGGTTATATTATGCTTTTAATCAATTCTGCTATTCTCATCTTTTATGGGAGAGTTCATCCAGTTCATATTTACAGTAATAATAATTAATTGTATATTTGCCTCCATCCTATTCACTTTTTCCTCTCTTTGCTTCCTGCCTCCCCTTTACAAAGAAGAGAGTGGCGAGCAAGAAAGACTGTGCTCCACACCAGCATTCTATACTTGACACAGTATGCTACCTTTTCTCTTCCATCACTAAGACTCTAATCACAAGTTCTTACCCTTTCTTTTAAGCCCCTTTTCATTATTCCCCACCCATGGTTAGGGTTTATTTTGCTTATTTTCCCTTTTACAACCTCTTTTATTCCCTCTTTCTGTTTCCCTGTTGAGTGAAATGTATTTCTGAACCAAGCCTGGAGTGTACATGTATTCTACCCTCCTTTGACTAGCTCAGATGAAAGTGAGATTCAAATGTCTCCTGCTCCCCCAACCCTTTCTTCCTTGTTTGTATAGTCTTTTACTTGCACATCCTTTATGTGTGATCATTGTCCACACTCCTCTTCCCTCCTTTTTCCCTGATATTTTCCTTTCTTCTTTAAACAAAATTCCCAGGCCCTCTGTCTAATTTAACTCCCTTCCTGGCCTCTGATAAGAATATGGCTCTGAGGGGACACTTGCATCATCTTCCCCTATTATAATGTAACCACTTCATCCTTGTTTAGTCCTTTATGATTACTCGCTCATACTTAATTTTATATTTCTCTTGACTCCTATCTTTGTATTTCAAAATTTCTATTCAGCTCTGATCTCTTCATCAGGAATGCATGATAAGTCTTCTTTTTCATTAAAGGGCCATTTTTGCCCTTATAGTACTATACACAGTTTTGCTGTGCATGTTATTCTTTGTTGTAAGCCTATATATGTTGCTTTTTACAATATCTTATTCCAAGCTCTTCACTCCTTTCATGTGATACCTGCTAAATCTTATGTGATCCTGATTGTAGCTCCTTGGTACTTCAACTCCTTCTTTCTGGATGCTTGGAGTATTTTTTTCTTTGACTTGGAAGCTATGGATTTTGGCTATAACATTCCTGGGAGTTTTCATTTTAGGTTTCCTTTTAGAAGGTGACCAGTGAATCTTTTCTATTTTATTTTGCCCTCTGGTTATAATAAATCTGGGCAGTTTTATTTCATGATTTCTTGGAACATGATGTCCAGGCTGGTTTTTTTTTTCTATCTTGGCTTTCAGATGATCCAATAATTCTTAAATTATCTTTCCTTGATCTGTTTCCCAGGCCAGTGGTTTTTGTAATAAGGTACTTCTTGAATTGGACTTTGTGTTAGGGCCAGCATCTATAAACTTCTGAAGGGAATGCCTGGGCCACACTTGATCTTGTTTAGTATTCTTTGGTGCCCTGCTTTCTCTGAATGGTGAGTGACATATTCTTCAAATATCTCAGGGGCAGCTCAGCTTGGGGACCTGCAAGTTTTCAGTGCACCCAAAGCTATCTGGATCAAAATGAAGTCTAATTGCTGCCCTCATGGTCTAAACTTTGCAAGACCCTAAGCTTTGGTTCTGGGCAATACACCTTCTGCCTTACCCCTGGCTGGAGCTCTAGGAGAGTGCTGCTGGCTTAGCCAACACAGCTAGTTGAAAGTCTCTGTAGATTCAGAGTGACAAAACTGCAGATTCGCCGTTGGTCTGAACTCCCCACCCTTGTTATTCAGCTACAGACTTCAGACATTACTCAGCTATGGTTTTGCCTTTATTCTTTGATTTTATTACATTAGACATAATTATTATTTAAAATTTATTGAGGACGTATTTCCCTAATGCCACATATTACCATTAGCATGTACAAACCTTTAGAAAAATTCTACCTTGTCAATTTAGACTCTACAAGTGATCCCTTGCTTATCCATTTAGATTGAGCAGTTAACATAGTCCAAGGGGAAACCTGAACAAAGGAAAAATACTTCTCTTTTTTACAGTTGGGAAATTTTAGAAAGTGAATGAGTCTTTGGGCTTTTAATACTTTCCTGGATATAGAAAGAATAATTGAATGCTGAATAGATACTATGTTATATCTTCATGCTATCCAAGGCACATATGTTTTTGAATATGTATATGTTTTAAACCCACTTTATGGGTTTAGGTTTACAAATGGGATGTTGATATCTTCAGAGGTACTTCATCTGATATTCAGTCCTTTCAGTTGTGCCCAACTCCTTGTGACCCCATTTGGGGTTTTCTTGACAAAGATACTGGGGTAGTTTGCTATTTCCTTCTCCAGTGGATTAAGTCAAACAGAGGTTGTGACTTGCCCAGGGTCACACAGCTAGTAAGTGAACTCAGATCTTGCTGACTTCAGGCCCAATACTATTCCACTTAGCTGCCCAAGATAGAAGGTAATACTTTTTACATGGTCTTGTGGTTTGAACAGCCAGACATGCTGCATGTGTGTGGATGTTTACCTTCATTTTTCTTTTTAAAAGAGTAACATGATCCTTCTATTAAAAAAAAAATTAGAATTCTCAATCTAAACACCTAGAAGGAGTATTGGATTTGGAGTCAGAGGACCTGAGCTAAAATCCCACATCTGCTATTTATTACCTCTGTGACTTTGGACAAGTTGCTTAACCTTTCTGAGCCTTAGTTCCTCATCTGTAAAATGAGAGTGGGACTAGATGACCTCAAAGGTCCCTTCCAGCTTTAAATCTATGATCTCATTAGCATAAGGATAGCTCAATAGAATATGCAATTAGATCGATTTCTCTTCTAACATAGCAACTCAAACTCTTTATCAACCCACGGCTTTCCTGTCTCCTTCTTCCACCCCACCACACTTGTAGGATCACAGATTAGAGCTGCTAGGAACATTGCTAGCAACAATCTACTTTCTCCTTCCTGCGTCTTTGTGAAGAGAGTGAAAGAAGAGGACCTGAGTCTAATAAGAAGGAGTAGGATGTGGTATAAGTGACTTGGAGGGATTTGGATAAGAAAGTGTGTTAGAGATTGAATTTGGGGAGGAGAAATCTGGCAAAATTTAAGAGGAATTGGAAAATTTTTGAAGAATAATATCCAGATCTGAATTCTGACCCAGATTCTCCTTCCAGGTTGAAGAGGGGAAAAAAATCAAGGAGTATATAAAAGGACTAAGGAGGATTAGGGAGTAGAATTTGAACAAGCCCACTACAGACACAGAAGGAGAAACTTTTGGGCTAGAAAGCAAGGGAATAAGAAAAGATAAGTGGAATGATTGGAGGGTAAAGCAGATTACTGGAATGGATAGAATGGGGGCAAATTGGTGATGCTTTATGGATAAGGCAACAGCAACAACAAGAAAGCTGAAGACCTCAACTATTATGGAAAGTAGGGAAAATTATGCAGTGACTTGCGTCAAGCGTACAATGCTTGTATTTCTGCCCTCATTGAGGGGATAGAATCTTTTATCCAAGCTCATACTGATCTCTGTCCTAGAAACAATGTCGAAGGGACAATACTAATGCCTCTCCATATGCCAGGTTGTTAGAGAGAATGAATTGTTCCTAAAGGAAATAATCAATCAATCAATAAGCATTTCTTACTTACGATGTGCCAGGAACTATTTTAAGCCCTGGGGATGCAAAGAAAGGCAAAAAGAGAAACACATTCAATGTTTGTCTCTCAAGAGAAAGCTGGCTTCCAAGAGCTTAATGGAGACAACATACAAATAAATAGGGAAATTCAAGATATATACAGAGTAGATGGAAGATAATTCCTTGGTGACCTAGAAGAGATTGAAGATTATAGACTGAATGGGGGTGAAAGAGGGCTGATTTGCAGGAGAAGACCAGAGGGAAGGCATCAAAGGTGCAAGTAGAGGGATTGGCCTTGGCAAGGAGAAATCAAGAAAGGCTTCTTGATTGGACAGGAGTGAAGGATAAATTAGTGGGGTCTGATGTCAGAGGGACGTGAGTTGAAAAGGAACACTCAGTAGATGACTTCCTTGTTTTCAGTGAAGTATGAAACCAGGTCCTCAGCTATCTCAGAGAGTGAAGGAGGGAATGTTGTTAGAAGCTTTGGGAGAGGAGAGTTTTAAAACATCCTCTGTGTGGGTAGGATAGAGAATCAATACACAAGGAGTAAAAGGATCATCTTGCCAGGTCAGAGCTCAGTTGGGATTAGAAAACACAAATTTGTAGTGGACACAATTGGCAAAGTTTTGTTACTTCCTTCAACTCTGTTCAGCAGTGCATGAATGGGGTTTGGCAAGCTGTGATCAGCAGTAGGACAAAGGGATAAGAGGTTCCCAAATAGAAGAGAATATAGAATTGAACTGGCTTGCCAAGGGGTTGAGATTGGGGATGAAGGAGTACAAAAGTGATGGCCTGAGAAAGTGTTGAGGCGCGGAAGGATAGGAGGTCTTGGTGAAGACAAAGAACAGGGGTAAGGATCTAAAGGCATGGGGAAATGATTTAAAGAATTTAAAGAATGATTTAAAAAATTATCAACAAAAGAATTCTAAGGTTATATATAGAATATAGAAGATAGAAGTGGAACATTTGTCAGTGATAGCAAGATCAAAGGTGAGATTATTTTTGGGTAGCTGAGGTGGAGTAGAGGAAAGTTGTTGTTGTTCAGCTGTGTCTGACTCTGTCAGACACACTGCATCTGCACTGCACTGACCCCAACTGGAATTTTCATGGCAAAGATACTGGTATGGTTTGCCATTTCCTTCTCCAGTTCATTTTACAGGTGAGGATACTGAGGCAAACAGGGTAAAGTGACTTGCTCAGGGTCATACAACTAATAAGTGTCTCAGGTCAGATTTGAACTCAGGAAGATGAGTCTTCCTGACTCCAGGCCCAGCCCTATCCTCCATGCCACCTCACTGCCTAATGATAATACTAATACTAATGAATGTTGTTCAGTCATTTTCAGTTATATCTAACTCTTCATGACCCTATTTGGAGTTTTCTTGGCAAAGATACTGAAGTGGCTTGCCATTTCCTTCTCCAGCTCATTTTACAGATGAGGAAACTGAGATAAACAGGGTTAAATTACTTGCTCAGGGTCACACAGCTAGTAAGTGTTTGAGGTCAGATTTGAACTCAGGAAGATGAGTCTTCCTGATTCCAGGCCTGGAACTCTATCCACTGTACCAACTAGCTGCCCAGAGTAGAGAAATAGATCTAGAGAACTGAGCAGCTTGAGGAAAATGGAGAAGCTGGAAAAATGAAGAATTTGAGGTAATATCAACACGTATATTGATGTTACCTCAAAATGGGGCAACAGTTAAGGTGGAGAAAAGACTATGAGGCAGGCACTGAGTCATTTAAAAAAGGATGGAGAATGACCAGAAGTAGGTAGACGAGAAAAGGTTCAGAGAGAGAAAAAAGGGAATCTGAGGTTAAGGAGGGGAGATCTGACCTTTGTCAGGTAGGATTGGAGAGTGGAAGAGTGTTAAATGGGAAGAAGGGGACAAGAAAGGATGTTTATATAATTAGAATATAAAAATACACTTGACAATATTCCTGAAGAAGAGGGAATTGGATGCTCTAGGTTAGGAAGAGGAGGCTGCTTGTTGTCGAAAGAGTAACAGAGTAGACCCAAAGAAGGTACTAGATCCAGTAAGGTCAGAAGAAGGAAAGATGAGTAGTAGTTGTTGGGGGTCCCCTGCTCAAAGATACTGAAACAGCAGTTGGTTGCCCTGATAACACTACAGATGCCTGCTGTCTTCCCAAGGCACGTGCTCAAAACATAACAGAGAACCTCTCTGCAGAGAACCAAGGCTCATCAACACAGATGACAACTACCCATTTTCTGGTGATTGATACAAACATGATTGACACTGCCAGAAGAAACCTGAAAAAGCATTGCCAGTAGTTATGAAGTCTTGGGAGAGAAACATACAGGTTGTGTTTGCCTCGCTATTGCCCATTATAAAAAAGGAATGCAGAAGAGAAAAATTAATTTGGGAAGTGAATATCTGGCTAAGAAGGTGGTGGTTTGAAAGTGGGAGTTGGCTTTCTAGAGACAGCTAGGACATGTAGAGGATAGATCACTGGTCTTGGAGTCAAGAAGACAGTCCACATCCTGCTACATTTTCTTTCTAGCCTTATATTTGACCTTGTAAGCCTCAAGTTCTTTATCTGTAAAATGGAGATAATAATAGTACCTATCTCAAAGGATTATTTTAAGGATCAAATGCAATAATATAAGTCAAGTGCTTTGTAAACCTTAAAGACTATACTATTCTCATGGAAAATTTGGAGAGATGTGGCCTAGACAATAGCACAACTAGTGGGATTCAGAACTGGCTGAATGACCAAATTCAGAGTAGTCAATAATGGTTTAATGTTAACTTTACAAGTCTCTGGTGGAATGCCCCAGTGATCAGTGCCATTTAACATTTTTTTTCCAGGGGCTTTAATAAAAGCATAAATTCCAAGTTGTTAACAAGTAAATAAGCATATTAGGCACCTGCTATATGACAGGAACCGTGCTAAGCCCTGGACATACATAGAATGGGGAAAAAAAGTCCCTCATCTCAAAGAACTCCTTGTCTAATGAGAGAGACAATATGCAAACAATTCCATATGAACAAGACACATTCAGGATAAGTTGGAGATGATTTCAGAGGGAATGCACAAAATTAAAGACAACTAGGAAAGGCTTCTTGCAGAAGGTGGCACTTCAGATAGCATGCTCATTAAATTTGCAGATGACACAAATCTAGAAGGACCAGCTAACACATTAGATGACAGAGTTAAGATCCAAAAAGATCTTTCCAGGCATAAATACCAGGCCTGAATCTAATAAATTAGAATTTAATAGCTATCAAAGCAAAATCTTATATGTGGGTTCAAAAGATCTATTTCCCAAGCACAAAATTGGAGTGTCATTGATAGCAGTCTCTCTGAAAAAGATTTGGGGGTTTTAGTGGACTGCAGATCCAATATGAATCAGCTGTGTGAAATGGCAGCCTAAAACAACAACAAATAAGATACACAGAGAGGCATACCTTCCAGGTATGAGGAGGTCCCATTGTGCTCTGCAGACCACTGCTGGAGCATTGTGTTCACTCAGCATCTTAGGAAAGAGACTGATATCTTGAAAGAAGGGCAAACAGGATGGTGAAGAGCTTTGAGTTCATGCCATGTAAAGCTCAGTCAAAGGAACCGGAGATGTATAGACTAGAGAACAGAAGACTCAGGGGGCCATGATAGCTGTATTCAAGTATTTGAAAGGCTATTATATAGAAGCCGGATTAGATTTATTCAGTTTGTCCCCAGAGGACAAAACTGGACATCATGGGTGGAAGCCACAGAGGCAGATTTAGACTTGATAGTAGGGAAGTTTATCTCTTCAAATCCAACAATTAGAACTACCATACATGGAAGTATTCCGTGTATGGCTAGTTTTGGGGGATTGTGAGTTCCCGCTTATTGGAGTCTTTTGAGCAGAGGCTGGATGTCTACTTTATAGTAGAGACTCCTATTTTAGGGGTCTCATTTTAGGTATGGATTGGACTAGATGGTCATCAGGAACCCTGATAACTCTAAAATTCTGTAACTCCATGATTTGAGTTGTTCTTATCATGCATTCCAGAGCAACAGGAGACATCCTTTGTAGGGCACGGTTTATTATGCCTTGCAGTGCTCAGGATGAGCATAAGCAAACAGATGCTCAGGAAGACAATTGTGGTTCATGAACCAACTTCTGTTGCAGTTGATGAAGTAGCTAAATTCAATAAAGGATCTGACAAGATTCTCTAACATGTATACATCAACATAGACCTTGATGCCAGGATGAGCTGAGGGAAAGACAATGAAAAGTATGTTGGAAAATATGGTTTGGAACCAAGAAGTGAATGAGGCCAAATATTTGTGTTTACAGAAGCCTTATGCCTGGATATCTTGAATACTTTCTTTTTCCACTTATAAATGTTTTATTGATGGTTTTTTAAAAAAATATATCAGTGTCACTTCCAAACCAATCAATGAATCAGCACTTAGCACAGTGCCTGGTACATAGTGGGGACTTAAATTTTTTTATTGACTGATTGCATCAATTTATTTATTCAGCACCTACTCATTATGTGCCAGATTCCTCCTCCCGACAGAACCTTCCCTTATATAGTTAAGCACAACAAATCAACACATTAATCATCTCTGAAAATGTAGGCATCATTCCGTACTTATAGTCCTTCACCTCTTTGTCAAGAGGCAGGAGGCATGCATCCTCATCAGTCCTTTGTAGTTATGATTGGACACTGCATTGATCAGAGTTCCGAAGTCTTCCATTGTGGCTTTCTTTCACTTAAATGTAATCAACACGCAAAGTATTCTGAGTCTGCCTGCTTTGCTCTGTATCAGTTCACCTAAGTCTTCTCAAGTTTGAATACTTTCTAATAGGAAAGTGTTGGACGTAAAGAGCACTGAACAATGCCACAAAAAAAATGAAACTGACTGTAGCTTGATAGATTGGAAGTGCTTGGTTACTGATGTAGAAGTTATTTCAGAATCATTTTTTTGCATGCAGTCACATCATTGACTTGTAAGAGCAAAAGTTGAATCAATACCAAACTAAAAGAAATGAAAAATGTGAAAGGAAGTCACTGTATGTGATTTCAGTACCTCCAACCCATCCTGTTTCAAGGAGCTATGGACTTCAAAAAGTGAGGAAAAGATAAAAAGTAAAGGCACTGACTTCATCACAATTACCTAAAGAAGTTTAGTTGTTGTAAAACAGTTCATAGGATCATAGATTTTGAGCTGGAAAGGACCTTAGTGATAAATCTCATCATTTCCTACCCTGATGCCCTCCTGGACTTCATGGGAATCTCAAGATAACACAGGATATCAATAGCCCTGAAACTCACACCTCTTCAGCACCCCTGCTCCAGGAGTTCCTCCCTCCCTCTGATTAGAGATGGTGGAAGGTAGACAGTAGAGAGCCACTCCCAGATCCTGTGTTCCTGAACTTCATGGGAATCTCATCATTCTGATTCTGATCATATTAACCTTCAGACTCATGTCTTCTCAATGCCCCTGCCCCATGGGTCCCAGGAAGGCTTTGATTTGAGAGAGTGGAGGGTGGACTATGGAGAGTTTCTCTCAGATCCTCCATTTAAGGAGGGTGCCCAAGACAGTCATCTCATTATTTCCCACCCAGTTGCATTCTTGGACTTCATCATTCCCCTACCCATTACCTGTGCCCCCCTTCCCCTTTTAAGTATATTGTCTTCCCTCATTAGATTGTGAGCTCCTTGAGGGCAGGGACTATCTTTTGTGTATCTCCAGACACAAAGGTTTATGGTGCTTAATAAATCTTTAATTGATCTATACTAACCCCTCATTCTATAGATGAAGAGAATGGGAACCAGACAGATTAAATTATTTACCTAATATCATATTGCTTGCCCTCTGAATGGGTAGGGAAGGGGATGGAGGAAGGGAGAGAAACAGAATTTGAAACTGAATTTTTTTAAATGTTTAAAAAAAGGAAAAAGAAATATTTACTCAAGTTTACTCAGTAGGTGGAAGTCTAGGGATTTGAACCTGGGTCCTCGGATTCCAAAGCCAGGTCTCTTTTCACTTGTACAAGCTCTCAACATAGTTTGCAAACTCTATCTTCTTTCTTCTTTTTTAAATGGGACATTTGCCCTCCTCCAATCTTGTGCTACCTTCTCCATTCTCCTAAAATTTTCCAAGATATCTGACATTGACTCAGAAATCACATCTGCCAGTTCTCTTGGGAGCTATGTATAAAGTTTATCTTACCACAATCAGGAGCTAAAAGAGCCCAGAAACCACCTTGGCTAACAAACACTATGTTTATTTGCCAAGTTGAGAGGCAGAGAAACCAAGGGCGACATTGGTTTGGAGTACAAATATTATGGAGGAAGATTACATGCAGTTTTCTCTTTAGAAAACAGTAAGAAGCAGTTGAAGAGAAAACAAGCCTTCAGAGAACTTGGCATGAGACCTAACTAAGTCAGATCATCAGGAGAACATGTGTAGAGGACGTTCAATTCAGTTCACAAGCATTTATTAAGCACCCACTATATACCAGACATATGGTAGATGAAGCTGGAAGGAGAACAATTAATAAATGTGAGATGAGACAGACCTTTAACATGGTAATCTATTCTCATCAGCAACAATACTGTAACCATTTCACTCGGACCTCACCTATCTAGTAATAATACACATACACACACACACACACACACACACACATATACTACATGAGGAAGTGACATTGGCATTCAAGAAGATGAAGTTGGGAAGGATGGCTAGATCTAATCAAATACAGAAGATATCGATGCTGCATGTGACACATTTTAATGGTACTAGGGATCAATTTTGAAGATATATCCGAGGCAGCTATGTGGTACAGTAGATAGAGTATTGGACCTGGAGTCAGGGAGACCTGAGTTCAAATCCATCTTCTGACATTTACTAGCTGTGTGACCTGGGCAAGTCACTTAACTTCTGTCTTCCTTAGTTTCCTCCTGTGTAAAATTGGAAAAATAATAGCACCTACCTCCCAGGGTTGTTGTGAGGATCCAATGAGATAGTATTTGTGAAGCTTAAATTGCTAGCTGTTACTAATATTAATCTCTCTGTAGCCTCTCTTTTCTTTAGGTTTTCATGCTCTCCAGAGTTTCATCCTATTTGTCTGACCACTCTTCATTCTCCCTTGCTGGATCTTCATCCAAGTTGGGGCCACTAATAATGGGTGTCATCCAAGGCTCTGTCCTGGCCCCTCTTCCTTTTTTCCTCTATGCTATTTCACTTAGTGATCCCATCAAATCCCATGGATGATTCAAGTATCATGTCTATATAGACAATTCTCAGATCTGTTTCTCTAGCCCTAAACTCTTTCCTGACCTCCAGTCTTACATCTCCAACTGCCTATTAGAAATTTCAAACTGGATGTCTTGTAGACCTCTTAAACTCATTAAAATCAGTCTAGAATTGAATTAAAAATAAATAAATAAACAAATGAAATTGAATTCAGTATCTTTCCCCCAAACCTTCCCCATTTCCTAACTTCCCTGTTACTATTGAGAGCACCACCCTTCTCTCAGTTACCCAAACTCACAAACTTGTTGTCATCTTCAATATGACTCTTATTTTTTTTTTACCTCCTATCCAATCTGTTGTCAAATCCTATCAATTCCCCCCTTGCAACATCTCTCAGATATACCCTTCAATCCTCTGACAACTGCCATCAGCCTGGTGAAGGCCCTTATCGCCTCATTCTTAGACTATTGTAATAGCCCTCTGGTTGGTCTGTCTGACACAAGGCTCTCCCCACTCTAGTCCATCTTCCACCCAGGGGTTAAGGTGATTTTCTAAGGTATAGGGCAGACCACGTCAACCCCCAATTCACCAAACTTCAGTGGCTCTCTATCACTTCTAGGATCAAATATAAAATCTTTTTTGGGGGGGGAGGGGGGCTTCCTTTCCAACCTTCTTACTCCTTTCCACGTACTCTGCAATCCAGTGGCACTGGCCTCCTGTTCCTCACACTGACAGTGCATTTTCACTGGCCTCCTAGTTTCCTTCTCACCTCTGCCTCCTAATTTCCCTGGCTTCCTTTAAATCTCAGCTACAGTTCTGTCTTTTGCAAGAAGCCTTTCCTGGTCCCCCTTAATGCTTTTGCCTCCCCTCTGAGATTACCTCCAAATTTAACCTGTCTCATCAATTAGATTGTCAGCTCCTTGAGAGAGGGGACTGTTTTTTACTTTCTTTGTATCCCTTAGGGCTTGATCCAGCGCCTGGAACACCAAAAGTGCTTGATAAATGTTTATTTACTTGACTTGATAGAACTTATAATAAGAATTATGATAGTTTTCCCACTTACTTCCAACAATGAAATTTGTTCTGCTCCATAAATTCACATGTACCAAAGCTGCTGTGCACCTTTAGGCTTTGGGGACCATAGCTTTCCCCGTTGTCTACTCTCCTACCCAAAAGGGCTCAAAAGCTCAAATGAGAACAGAGGCCAGGGAAGTGACAAGATGGTTGGGGGTATTAGCAGTCTCTTAGAGGTTCGTGGGAGTTGGCAATTAGATTCTACTTGAATCCCTCAACAGTGGTAAGTAGCTTTTGTTTCTATGTGGGCTTTGTCAGGAACGGCTATTTGCCAATCCAAAGCAGCAGAGTAAGGGTCTATCCTATCCACTAAGCCTGGTATAAATAAATAAAGCCTCACTCAGGTGACCGCAGTGAATAAGACCCCAGAGCACCAGCTTATGCTTAAAAGGCAGTTTGCTGCAGCATATGCCATGAGGTCTCCCCACAGAAATAACAAATGGAGGGCAGGTGAAATTTTTCCAGGGACCTGCAGAGAATGAGCTGTGGTTGTGCTTTTGCTGGTGACAGGCAATAACTATGTATTTACAGAGCACAAGCTAGTTTCCCTAATAGAGGAGAAGGTGAAAGGGCAGAAGAATGCTCCTATATTCCAGCTCATCAGGAAGAATGAAATATTCCTGGAAATAAGGTATGAAGTGCTTCAAGGAGAAAACAAGAAAGATGTAGTATCCCCTCTGAGGTACACCATGTCCACCCCCAATTGGCACTGGCAAGTTGGGTCCTCTGGAGGACAAGTTACCTCAGGTTCAAGGAACTCTGTGTGACTGACTATTCATTTTTTTATATTATATTATATTACATATATATGTATATACATAAATATATACACATACACCACAGCTCATGAGCCTTCACTAGGGTGTTTACCTTTTGTATTCAGCCAAAGGACACAATCATTCAGGGGAAAGGCATTGACTGAAATGGACCAGTGGGTACAGGAACAATATACAGTATCAACTTTCACAGGCATCAGTGGGAAGAGTGATTGATTCTTTTGAGTAGGCAAACTAGGCCATCTTTTGCCTCCATTCTTACCTAGCCTGAGGTATAGAGCAGACCATGTCAACCCCCAATTCACCAATCACTGAATGGGTGTTGCTTCAGACAAACTGAGACCCCAGCTTAAAAAGGCCAAGGTCTTCCCACTGCATCTGGGGCCATTGCCAGTCATCTTGACCTTTGTCTAGCCACTGGACTCTGATGACTTTGGAGGAGAAAGTGAGGCTGATGACTTTGCACAGCTCTGCCTCCCTTAAATCCTATTTATTTGCAAGTCAAGACAACACTTTCCCAATTGCATTGGTCCTCTTTTAGAAGAACAACAGCAAACAGTGGGTACAGTGGACTAGCATAGAGTTTAAAGATGTGGAGAGATACATGCATAGGGAATAAAACCCCTGTGTCTAAGGCAACTTGCATCCTCTCTCCCCAGCTTCCATTCTCTTTTCCCCTTATATGCCCCTCCCCCCCAGCACAGAAGGGCTTCTCTGCCCCCACCCTGTGGCTGTCCTATATATCTTATCATTTGATCTTCATAGAAAACTTTTGATGTAGGTGCTGTAGGTATTATTATTTCCATTTTACAAATGAGGTAACTGAGGATCAGAGAGATCAAGTGATTTGCCCAGAGCACTTAGTAAAAGTAAAGGAAGCAACTAGGTGGCTCAGTGGATAGAGAGCTGGGCCTGGAGTCAGGAAGATCTGAGTTCAAATCCAGCCTCAGACACTTATTTAGCCATGTGACCCTAGGCAAGTCACTCAACCTCTGTTTGCCTTAATCCAGTGGAGAAGGAAACGGCAAACTATTCCAGTGTCTTTGCCCAGAAAACCTCATGGACAGCATTGATGTGCCATGATCCACAGGGTCATGAAGAGTCAGACATGAGTGAACAATGACAAGTAAGAGTAAAACTCTGGAACTTCTTTAGGTGTTAGGATCTCCTCCCCATCCCACTTTTTTCAGCTTCCTTTTTTTTTTTTTTTTTAAATATGTGGTAGGCAGCTACAGTGGATAGAGTGACAGGCCTGAAGTCAGAAAGACTCATCTGCCTGAGTTCATATCTCACCCCTGAAACTTACTAGCAGCGTGACCCTGGGCAAGTCACTTAACTCTGTTGCCTCAGTTTCCTCATTTGTAAAATGAGCTGGAGGAGGAAATGGCAAACCACTCCAGTATCTTCGCCAAGAACACCCCAAGTGGGGTCACAAAAAATTGGACATGATTGAAAACAACTGAACAATAACAAAAATTATAATTAGTATTCCAAAACCACTCCCAACGTCTCTGCTCCCTTAGGAGAATTCACCCAGGGTACATAAGTCTGGGAGGTTAGACTCACCAAACTGATCAACAAGCATTTATTAAGTACTTATTATATGCTAGATACTGTGCAGATAGGAAGGAAAAGAAAGGAAGAAAATAAACATTTATTAAGCACTTACTATGTGCAAGGCACTGTGCTAAGCACTTTTTAAAAATCACTCATTTGATCGTCACAACAACCCTGTGAGGTAGGTACTATTATTATTATTATTATTATTATTATTATTATTCCTCATTTTACAGTTGAGAAAACTGAGGCAGACAAAGGTTAAGTCACTCAATCAACCAACATTTATGAAGCTCCTACTGTGCACCAGGCACTATGCTAAATGCGGGGGATACAAAGAGAGACAAGACAGTGCCCCTGCCTTTACAATCTAATGCAAACAATACACACACACATACACACATATAACATTACATATGTATGTATATATATATACATACACACACACACACACACACACACACACAAAGCAAGCTATATTCAGGATAAACAGGAAATAATTTAAAAAGGAAAAGCACTAAGTTTAAGAGGGGTTAGAGAAGGCTTCCTCTAGAAGGTGGGATTTTAATTGGGACTTAAAGTATGTGACTAGTCATTAAAAAATGACTTGCCCAAGATCACATAGCTAGTGAGTGTCTGAGGCTGAATTTGAATTCAGGTCTTCCTGACTCCAGGCCCAGCATTCTATTCACTGGGCCCCCTAGCTACCTTGGGAAAGGATTTCCTTTACTATTTATGGGCTTGGGTGTGAGTATTTTTTGTTTTGGTCAGGTTAAACAAATTTGACGTCGTGTTAGCCTGAACGGTTGGATGTGAGCTGAAAGTCCTTTTTCTCTTTAGTCAATATCTAGACTTGAGCTGAATGCTGATGTTAGCTGCATCAGCTGTGGGTAGAGGGAAAACAAAGCCAAATTCTGATGTTTCTATGGGAAACCCTGAGTGGTTTATATGAGCCTGAGTGATTTTTTGTGACAGGCCCTCAAGACTGAACCTGTACTGCGTAAACCCAAAGTGTTTCTGGGGCATAGGTTACACATGGGAACAATATCCAAAAAGAAAAGGTAACAGTAAAATCCACGGCCTAGGATGTCTATGCAAAAATGTACAAAATGTGGTAATAAGCTTAACCAGAGATCCTAACACAAAGAGAAAATTTAAACCTCAGATTATTGAGATTTGATGGAATGAGACTCACAATTAGAAAATGTCTCTGGAAGGATTTGCCTTGTTTAAAAGGCATAGAATAGGACTTCTGGTTAAGATGGCTTCACGAATGGTCTCAGAGGAGTCTAGCTCTTACACGTGTATTCCAAGAAAGATCTGAAAAGAGCAGCAGACCAAATTGTGAGCAAGAAACTCAGAGAGAAATTATAGCAAGTACTTTTATCTAGTTCAGGATTGCACATACACACATACACACACACACACACACATTCACACATGAGCTGGAAGTCTCTGGGTACACCTGAAAAGCCAGCTTGAGCATGGGTAAAGAAGCCTGAGGCCTGCCTGTACAGATCAGAGTGGCTTCAGGGACCTCTGAAACCAAAGTGCTCAGATGGGTAGGAACCAAGACGGTTAGAAACCCATATCATTCTGACCACTCTGACTATAGATAGGTACAGAAGCACTCAGACTGGAACATGCTCAGGGCACCAGATGACTGTAGCAGTCTAACTTGAGAGCTCCAAAAAGAACTATAGCCCACATTACATCAATCTGAACCTGGATAATCCAGGAGGGCCTAAAAATGGCCAGAACCCAAGAAATTGAGGTCAAGACCAAATGGGGCCTGACCATCCCTTCCCAGAATACAAAATGGGGTAAACTCTGGCCCTGGCACAAAGTTACAAATCAGGAACAGAGACTAGAGATATGAGTAAACAGAATATTACAAAGACATTGAACACTATAAAGAAATATTGTGGATTCAGAGATAATCAAGAGACAAATCAAGAAAAGGAGAGTAACTCCACAATAATTGTAAGCATAATATCAGAAGAAAAAAATACATATCTTGGCCCTGCAGATTGCAAGGTTTTGGTGGCAAAAGGATGATCATGGATGGAGTACAGGCAGCTTAGTGTGGAGATGAAGGCTTGGTTCTAGGTAAGTAAAGGCAAAAGTTTCTAGTAATATCGGAAGTTTTTCTTTTGAGAGCTCTTTGTATAAACTTTGACCACTTATACATTGGTGAATGGCTCTTGGTCACATATATTAGTTTCTTCTATCTCTTGTTTATCAGGTACTTATCAGAGGTATTTGATGCCAAGATTTTTTAGGGGGCCAATTAACAGCTTCCCTTCTTAACTTAGCTGTATTGATTTTGTTCCTTCAAAACCCTTTTAATTTCATGAAATAACAATTATCCATCTTATATATTGTTATTATGTCTCTTTTTTGTTAAGACTTTCCCCCTAACTATAGCTGTGAAAACTACTTGATCAGATTCTCTTCTAATTTTTTTTTATGGCATTACCTTTTATATTCAGGTTATATGTACAAGTTGAGCTTATTGTTACATATGGTATAAAATATTTTTCTAAACTTACTTCCTGGCGCAGCTAGGTGGCACAGTGGATAGAGCACTGGTCCTGGATTCAGGAAGACCTGAGTTCAAATCTGGTCTCAGACCAGACACTTGACACTTACTAGCTGTGTGACCCTGGGCAAGTCATTTAACCCCAACTGCCTCGCCAAAAAACCAAAAAACAACCAAACAAAAAAACCTTAATTCCTATTGAACTGCTTTCTAATTTTTATAGCAATTTTGTTCAAATAAGGAGTTCTTATGTTTTTCAAACACTGTATTATTAAGTTCAATTTTTATGATTCTTCCTGATCTAGTTTGTTCTGCTGATCAATTTTTTTGATTTTTTTTCTAAGCCAGTACCAAATAGTTCTGATGATTACAACCGCTTTATAATATTACAACTGCTTTATAATATAATTTGAGATATGCATGCATTATTGTTCACCCTGTTTCTAATTTTTTTCATTGTTTTCCTTGATATTCTAGACCTTTTGTTCCTCCAAAAATTTTGTTATTTTATCTAACACTTTAAAGTGCAGTATATCCTTGGTAGTTTGATTAGTAAATCTATAATTAATTTACACAATATTGTCAATTTTACTATATTGACACAGCCCAACCCTAAGTAATGAATAGCCCTCCAATTATCTCATCTTTTTTTTCCTTTAAAATGTATTTTATAATTATGTCTATATATATCTTGAATGAGAAAGACCCATTTTTTAAAAAAAATCACATTCTCCTGGAAATGTAATATTATTTCAGATCAAGGACTAGCACATGTCTAAAACAATCAAAATTTAAGTTAACCTAGTGGGTAATAGAAAGGTCTGATTGGTGAAAGTAGACTCGCTGTTCTAGCTAGGGTAGAGTGATTACAGCTTTGCAGCAAGGTGAAAAATTTTAAGAGTGACACTTGCAATGTTCCAGATAAGCTTCATCTCCTTCAACTCCATGCCTGTGATAGCAGTGATGCCCTCATCCCAAGGGTTCTTTCTCTCCCTTTACCAGTTTAGAAAACTCTTGATTTCCTTGTAAGTGTTTCCTTCTCTTCCAGGACCACATCACACATACATTTACCTTCTCCATCTCCCTCCAATATTTGCCAATAGGTGTAGAAATCGCTAGTTATGGCTCTTGGTAAACTATATCATATTATCAACAATGACTCACATATGAGAAGCGACATAAGAGACATCTTCAAGGACTTGTATGATTGGATAGAAAGAGGAAATGGATGAAAGCATTGGGAAATAGATACTAAGCCTGGTACAGAGGCATAATATAGTAATGAAGAAATATTTCAATTATCTATATATTCACTGGAGTGCTTCCCCCTGTCCCTTGTAAAAAAAAAACAAACCAACCTAACAAACCAAAAAAACCAGCAAGGAATAAATCACTTCTTTGCTTGCCTTAATGACAATTTTATCTTTCCAAAGGTAGAGGAACCAACAAAAGGAAAGTTCTATAAGGGGATCTGCTTTTTACTAATAGAGAGGAAATGGATGGAAAAAATGGAATTTACAGGAAAAGTGACTACTCCATTTTTAATTTCATGTCACAGAAGTAGAGGAAAGTTGGTAATAGTTTGCTATATACCCTAGATTTGGGGAAAGTAAATTTCAAAGAGGTCTGAGGAAGGATTGGTTGGATCCCGTGGACTAAAACCCTATATGGGAAATCGGTGCAGGAAGAATAAGAAATTCTCAAGAATGAAGTTCTAAAAACACCCAGGGAAATAATTCCAATGAGGAGAGAAAATAAGTATCATCTGAGACCAATATCAATACATAGGGAACTCTCTAGCTGACTTAAATATTTTAAAGATATAAACAGAAGATGGAAAAAAGAGCAGCTAAAAAAAAAGCTGAGTACCCCAAGCATGTCACTTCTAAGAATATGGAAACTCAGAATGGCCTGAGGCTGGCAAGAGAATTAAGGAAAATAAAAAGGATTAGTTTTAGCTGTGTTAAGGGAGAGAGGAGTGCTGTCCACCAGGATATCGGTGGCACTCCCTCCCACAACACAAACTGAGGCTGTGGCAAACAAGCAAGTTTTGCTTTCATTCTCTTTCTGCCATATTGCACCCAGTGCAGAGGCCATGAATGGCACTGGGGAGACAAGACTTGCCTGCTTCCTCCTGCTTATCTCTCTTTTCACCCCAGCTCTAAGAAATGGGCCTGGGGGGCTCAAACTGCATGCAGTTTGTCCTCTTCAGTTTCAGGTGCCCAGGTTGATGCTCGAAGGACCAGGAATTCGAGGCATGGTGCCCTTAGAGTCAGGATTACAGGCAGGGTTCTGCAGCCAGCCCACTGAAAGCCAGAGTACCTTGGACTCGAGCCTGAGTCATGTTTTAGTCTTGGAACTGGCACTGTGGCCTATGAGAATAGAGCTAAACTGTGAACCATTTAATGCCCTCCTCCTCCTCCTCAGAGATTGAGGTGGTGCAAGGGGGAAGGGAGATTATGCCTTCTGAGTGTTGGGGCAGTCTGTCTGTATATTTGTGAATATACCCTTAGGAATAGATATGCTTTTATAAAAGCTTGATTGTGTTACAGTCATTTTTGAGACTTGACTAAAAAGCTCCTACTTCTCCAGGGAAACTCCTTGCTGAATATTTTTTTTTTTTACCTTCTTGCAGAAGCTTTTATTTGTTTTTATTCCCTGGACTGCTTTTAAATAACTTTGAGAATTGCTTTTATTTGAAGGCATTGTAATTTGATTTTAGTAAAAGAACTGTTTGTTCAAAATTTTGGGTTCTGAGTGATCCATTGTACCAGATGCAGGATAGCTACCCTTCATGTTCGATCAAAGAAGGAAACTGAACCACTTTTTGCGGTGTATGAGACAATACTAACAAAGAAATGAAAGAAGGCTGAGCTACTCAATTCCTATTTTTCTTCTTTTTTCTCTGCCAAGGGGAATCACACTTTGGCTCAAAAAATCAACTTCAAAAGTACAGGATGAGTAGAAAAGTAGTTTGTCTAGGGGGGAAAACATTCAGGGATTTTAGTGGACTGCAAGCTCACCACCAGTCAACAGTGAACTGTGGCAGCCCCCCAAAAATTAATGGAATCTTTGGCTGCATTTGGAAAGGAATAAGAAAGTAATAGTCCCTCTATACTGCCCTGGTCAGACCACGTGTGTAGTATTATGTTCAGTTCTGGACATCATGGTTCAGCAAGGATATTGATCAACTGGAGAGGGTAAAGAAAAGGGCAACCAGAATGATAAAGGGCCTTGAATTTGCATCATATGAAGAACAGCTGAAGGATCTGGTAATGTTTAGCCAGCTCCTTCTGGCTAAAAGAGGAGGAGATTCAAGGGGGATGTGACAGCAGTCTTCTGAAGGGCTGTCACATGGAGGAGACTGCTTTTGTTTGGGCAGAACCAGGAGCCATGGGAAGAGGTTGCAAAAAGGCAACCCTTTGCCATGAGGCACCCCTCATGTTGGGGGTGGGAACCCCAAGGATCAAAGCCGTCCAAAAGTAGAATTGGTAGCTTTTAGAGATGGTGGTTTCCTTCTCCTGGAGGTCTTCATGCAGAGCCTGGGTGACTACCTGGGCATGTTACAGTGAAGATTCCTCTCAGGTATGGGTCGGGTTAGATGACTACTAAGTTCCCTTCCAAATTCAAAATCTGTGATTCTGAGGGGAAAAGGTAGGATAATCAAGTGGGGTAATGGATAACAAATTGACAATCCTAGTATTATCTTGGTATACACAAAATGTTCCAAGAAAAACAAAAACAGGGGAAGGTGTTCAACAGACTGGGTTGATGATATTCAGAAAATTAATAAAAAGACAGACAAGATTCCCACAAGTTGAGAAGGCACAGATGGGTGGTGATATGCGTTGTGAGAGCACTCACATTAATGTGCATTCCCGATCCATTGAAGCACTAAAGTGTCTTAGAGTTCCAAAGTGAAATACTCTGTAATGTCTGATGGGGAAGATCTTTACCAGCTGGAAGGATAGAGGAAAATTTCATGAAGATGGTATTTAAGCTGTTTTTTAATTGAGGACATTGTAGGCATGGGACAACATGGGGGCCTGAAAATGCCATGTATATTTGGGGAACAGAAAGTAGTCCATTTGGGTTGGAATATGGAATGCATAGAGGTAAATAATAAAATATAAATATAAAAGGTTGGGTGGAGTCAGATTGTGGAAGACCATGAATGACAAATGAATGAACTTGAACTTTACTCAGTAAGATAACGGAAAGCCAATAAAAATTTTGAGCAGAAGAGTGATATAACTTGATCTATGTATAAAGAAGATGAGGAAGAAAGTAGTATGAAGAATGGTTTTGTCTCCTTGCTCCATTGATCACTCCCCATGTCTCATCCATCTTCAGTCTCTTCTTTATTGGCTGTTTCCCATCTGTCTACAAACATGCTCAGATCTCTGCTATCCTAACTCCCAGCAAAAATATTTTTCTTTGATCCTGCTACCCCCTCAAGCTATTATTTTATTTCTCTCTTTCCCTTCACTACTAATCTTCTAGAAACAGTGATTTACATTTTGCCTTCACTGACTCACCATCTAATCATTCTTCAGCCCGTTGCAGCCTGGCTTCTCATTCTGCTGAAATTTCAATCTCCAAAGTTCCCAATGACCTCTTCAAGGAAGGAAGCTGTGAGAAGAGGAAGGTTCGTCCTATCTGATAGCATCTCTTTTCTTGTTTTCTGTGACAGTCTTCCCCTGGCCTGTCTCTTTTGAGTGATTGTGATTTCACTGAGGAAATCCTGAAGCATTCCAGAGCTCAATGGAGTCAATACAGTCATCTGCAAGAAAAGGAGACTCCATTCATATCCTCCACTGGTTCACTTGTTCTCAGTATCCTATGTTGTTTCTTCTTTCTTTCTAGGTTGCACGGTAATAGAGTGCTGGGCCTAGAGTCAGGAGGACCTGAGTTCAAATCCATCCTTAGATACTTACTAGTGGTATAACTCTGGACAAGTCACTTAATGTCATCTGACTCAGTTTCCTCAACTGTAAAATGGGGGTAATAATACCATCTACCTCCCAGGGTTGTTGTGAGGATCAAATGAGATAATATTTGTAAAGCACTTAACACAGTGCCTGCCACATTGTAGCAGTAGGTGCTTAATAAATACTTCCCTGCCTTGTCCTGCCCTGCTCTCCCCTTCCTTCTCCTTCCTTCCCCTTCCCTCCCCTCTTTCTTCCTCTTATTTTTTGGGGGACTAGGCAATGGGGTTAAGTGACTTGCCCAGGGTCACACAGTTAGTAAGTGTCAAGTGTCTGAGGTCACATTTGAACTCAGATCCTCTTGACTCCAGGGCCGGTGCTCTATCCACTGTGCAACCTAGCTGTCCCCTCTTCCTCTTATTTTTTAAGCCTGGGCATCAATCAAGACTTTGTTCTAAACCTTCTTCTCTAAGTTCTCTTCTTTGGTTATTTCATCCATTGATATGTCCTTAATTTCCACTTTGATGTGAACCATTCTCTAATTCTGTATATTCAGCTATGGTCTCTTCTCTGAGTTCCAGTCTTGCATTTTGAACTACATATAGGGCATTCCCATGGGCAGCTAGGTGGTGAAGTCAGGACAACTCATCTTCATGTGTTCAAATTTGGTCTCAGACACACACTAGTTGTTGTGTGACCCTGGGCAAGTCACCTAACCCTGTTTGCTTCAGTTTCTCATCTGTAAAATGAAACGTTGGGGAGAGATTCTTAGAAGGGTACATGGATTGGGACTTAGGAAGGTGGGTGGAGAGGATGGGAGAAGTGTTGAGGGGCAGGTGAAATGGGAGGTGGAAGGGTGGAGGGGAAAGATAAGGTAACAGGGATACAGTAAAAAGAAAGGCTGAGAAAGAAAATAGTGAGTAAGAATAAGATGGAGGGAAATTCACAAACAATCATTATAACTTTGAATGTGAATGGGATGTTTATAGAAGTTCTCTTTGTGGTGGCAAAGAACTGGAAATTGCAGGGATCCTCATTAATTGGGGAATGGCTAAATGGGTTGTGGTATATGATTGTGATGGAATCCTACTGTGCTGTAAGAAATGATGAACTCAATGATCTTAGAAAGGCATGGAAAGACTTGCACAAAATGATGAAGACTAAAGTGAGTAAAACCAAGAGAACAATGCATACAGTAACAGCAATATTGTTTTAAGAATGATTAAGTCATTTTAACTACTATAAATACACAAATTAAAAATAAAGGACATATAAAGAGAGACACTCTCTGCATCTGGAGAAAGAACTGATAAATAGAAGTATGTATAAAATAGTTTTACATATATATACTCATTTGTGTCTAATGGTAGCCATTTCTAGGGTGGGGGAGGGAAGAAAAAAAGGAAAAATAATAAATTTACATGATAACTTTGTTGTATATTTGGAGGGAATAGCAAGTTGTACATGGTAGATTTGCAGTTTCACATGCAATCATCTTTTTTACTATACAGTGTTACGGAAATACTTGTTTTGTTCCTTGAATTGAAAATAAAATAATTTTTTAAAAAAGAAAAAAAATGGACTGGAGAAGGAAATGGCAAACCAGTCCAGTATCTTTGCCAGGAAAACCCCAAATGGGGTCATTAAGAGGTAGACATGAGTAAGCAACAACAACAACATAGAGCATTCCTACCTTAATGTCCTGCTGGTACTTTGAACTCCGTAAGTCTAAAACCGAATTCCTATTAGCCCTACAAAATCTTCCTCTTCCCACCGCTTCCTTATTTTTGCCGATAGTTCCACCACCTGCCTAGCCTTGGTACCTTAGAGTTGTTTATGACTCTTTCCTCTTCCTCACCTTCTGTACCATGTGCTGCCGGTGCTACCTCCAAAATATCTTTAACATCTGCCCTCTTTCTTCCCATTACCTCTGCTACCTCCCTAGTTATGTCCCTTATTAACCTTTTTCCTGTACTTTTTTAATAGTTTCCTTCCTGGCCTCTCTGATTCCAGTCTTTCCTCTTTACAATCCATCATTCACACATATGCCAAATTAATCTTCCTGTTGCCCATGTCTGATCACATTATTTTCTTATTCAAAAAGCCCAGTATTAATCAGTAAGACAGACTCAGACTAGCAGCCTTGGTTTATCTTCTTGAAAGTTCTTTGTTATTAAACCAGCTCTCTCTATACAATTTCACATTCTGTTGTTGTCCCAGCATATCTGCTTACTGCCTATAGGATAAAATAGAAACTTCTTACTGCCTCTTTGGCTTGGGAAGAGAGTGAGGCTGACAACTTTGAGCAGCTCTGCCTCACTTACATCCAATTCGCTGGCAAATTAAAACATCGCCCTAGTGATATTATTGGTACCCTTTTCAAATGAAGGTCTGACAACAATATCAGTCCTCCACAATCTATAGCTAACTTGCTTTCAAGTCAATTCAATTCAATAAGCATTTGTTTTTTAAATGTTCTTATCGATATATTTTGTTTCTTAACATCAGCAGTTTCCATCCCATATAACAAATAGTATTTTCTTTTTGTTAAATTTTTAAAAATATTTTAATTAATTAATTTTTAGTGTTCAACATTCACTTCCATAAGATTTTGAATTCTAAATTTTCTCCTCTCCTTCCTCTCCCCCCTCCCCCCGACTTCAATCTGATATAGGCTCTATATATACATTCATATTAAACATAACAAATAGTATTTTCTAAGATAAAAAGTGAAAAGTGAAAAAAAATTAGCATGACTGATTAACACATAGAAAAAGTCTAAAAATATATACAATGTACAACACTTGTGGATCTCCCACCCACCTCTGCAAAGTGGTGTAATGGGAATGTCTTCTTCATATTTCTTCTTTCTAGTTATGTTTTAACAAGCATTTATTAAGCACACATTTTATGCCAGGAACTTTGCTAAAAACTTAAATAGTTCCTGTCCTCAAGGAGTTTACATTCTAATTGAGTGAAGATATAACAATACATATACACAGACAGGTAAATACAAGGTAATTACAAGAGAGGCATTGTATATAAACAAGTGGGAATCACCTGCCAGCAAGGGGCCTTGGTTATATGTGTCCCATTAACAGGTATGGACAGGATATGGCCCTTGAATTACCACTTGAAGGGCATGAAGTATTTTGAGAGAAAAGGGGGAAGAGGGAGTACATTTCAACCATGGAAGACAACCTATCCAAAAACACAGAAGTAGAGAACAGAAAGCCATATATGGGGCATAGCCAGGAGGCCAGTTTGTCTACATTTCATCCACACCAACTAGTTTCCTCTTTTAAATTAAATTCAGAGAAGACTGCAATAGACGACTCAGTTATCTGACTGATTTTGTTTCCCTTATATTATAGTTATTTATGTATGTGTCACATTCTCCTATTTTTTTTTTTAGGTCCAATAAAGTAGGAGCCTATCTTATTTATCCTTGTTTCCTGCCTTAGGACCCAGATCTAGGATCTCCAGATAGTAGGCGTTTAATGAGTGTCTATTAAATTAAATGACTCAATTTTTAAGGAACTTACAAATGCCATTTCTTGAGAAAACAGAAGCACAATATTTCTGCAACTAGTCAGTAGGCATTATCTATGAATTGGTCTAGAGAAATTTTAGGTAGGCAGACAGAGAAGAATATAGCTGGACATATGCTAATCAAAGTATTATACCACATACATTCTATTTGCTTTAATAGAATAAAGATAGTTATCAGCCGGTTCAGCTTTAGAGAACACATAATGTGGATAGAACTGAGTCATTTCCAGGATTCTGTATACAGTATTTTAAAGGAAACATCAGTACTATGGTGAATAAACTGGAGCCTTGTTTATGACACCAAAATAATCAAATCTATGAGATACAAATATTTTAACCAATCATATAAATAACCTTTACAAGGAAGGGATGCATCTGCTGGGGAGGAAAGGGGGAAGGATATGTAAGAAATGGTGATTATTAAAACAAAAGATATCAATAATTTTTTTTTTTTTTGCAATTGGGGTTAAGTGACTTGCCCAGGGTCACACAGCTAGTAAGTGTGAAGTGTTTGGTCTGAGGTAGGATTTAAACTCAGGTCCTCCTACTTCAGGGCCGGTGCTCTATCCACTGCACCACCTACCTGCCCCTATAAAATTTTTTAAAGGAATAAGACAACAAACAGAAAAAAAAGAATGCAGTTCAGATTCTTCAACTCTGTAGCCAGTCTGATGCTTCCAGCTTCAGTAAGTATCAATAAGATGTCAAGTAAAGACACTGTGGTTCTTACCTACAGTGGAGGTCTGGACATATCCTATATCCTGTTGTGGCTGAAGGAGCAAGGCCATGAAGCAGATACCTGCCTGGCCAACACTGGACAGAAGGAGGACTTTGAAGAGGCCAGGAAGAAGGCATTGAAGCTTGGGGTCAAACCAGGTTTTTATTGAAGATGTAAGTAAGGAATTTTTTTTTGGAGGCAATTGAGGTTAAGTGATTTGCCCAGGGTCACACAGCTAGTAAGTGTCTGAGGCCAGATTTGAATTCAGGCCCACTCAACTCTTAGAATAGTGCTCTATCCATGGAGCTGTCCTATAAGTAAAGAATTTGTGGAAGAGTTCATCTGGCCAGCTGGCCAGTCCAGTGCTCAGTAAGAGGATTGTTACCTCCTGCGCATCTCCCTTGCTAGATCCTGCATTACTCACAAACAAGTGGAAATTGCCTGCCAGAAAGGGGTCTTGAGTATGTGTCCGATGGAGCTACAGGAATGGGGAATAACTAGATTTGGTTTGAGCTCAGCTGCTACTCTTTTGCCTCTCAGATTAAGGTCATTCCCTCCTGGAAGATGCCTAAATACTATAACAAGCTCAAAGGAGGTAATAACAATGGAGTATGCCACGCAACATGGAATCTCAGTCCCAGTTACCCCAAGAGCCCATGGACTATGGATGAAAACCTTATGTTCAACAGCTGCAGTGGCTGGAATGCTAGAGAACTCCAAGAACTAAGCATTGCTGGCCTTTACAAAAAGACACAAAGGTTCCCAAAAGCACAGATACCTTAGAGATTCAACTCCATAAAGGTGTACGAGGTCAAAGATAGTAATTCTCACTCATGTCCTTGGACTTCTTTCTCTCCCTTAATAGAATTGTGAGCAAACGTGAGGTCTGCTTGATTAACATTGTGTAAAACTGCTTCATCAGGATGAATCCTACAGGTTTCTATGAGATCTCAGTAGGAATGATCCTCTTCTAGGCTCATTTAGACATCCCCACTATAGTTGGGGAGGAATGTAGGTGTACAAATTTCTGGCACAACCCAGAGTATGAGTTTATCCACCAGCATATTGTTAAATCTCAGTCTTTAGTATATTGTTATATTAATATATCATATACTAATATAGCATATTGTTAAATCTAAGTCTTTAAGGGCCAGGAATACAAGAGTCAAGAACCTTCCCAGTCATTGTACGATGAAGAGCTGGTGAGCATGAGTGTGGAGAGTGATTACGAGCCTTCTGATACCACTGGCTTCATCAATATCAACTTCCTTAGGCTAAAGAAATATCATTGTCTGGAAAAAAAAAAAAAGGTCATTGCCAAATACACTAAGCAGCCATCAACAGTGTGGAGCCTGATTTCCCTAAGTAATTGCACTGAATGTCATGGCATTTTGAGAATGTCCTTTGTTCTTCTGGGTTGCAGCTCAGCCAGGCATTGTTTTATACCCCTGTCACAAGCAGAAGTGGTCAACAAAGGGAGTAGAAATTACTGCAACTAGTCAATAGGCATTACCTATGAATTGGTCCAGAGAAATTCTGGATGGGCAGCAGAGAAGAATATAGTTAGACATATGCTAATCAAGGTACCATACCACATACATTCTATTTGCTTTAATAGAATAAAGATAGTTATCAATTGGCTCAGAAATTACAGTAATAAGAACAACAATAATAATTATGATAAAAGGCTACCTTGGAAATGGTGTATTGCCTGGGGGAAAATATAAAACATTTTTAAGGGGCATATAATGTTCAGACTTCCATTCTAAGTCCCAAGTCACATATGAAATACATGGATAAAAAACAACTCCTAAAAGCACTTTATGATCATAACTAATTCATCAGATAATGGACACATGGTCATTACATATCTAGTTGATGACAGAAGCAGAAAAAAAAAAACCCTGGCTCTTCATTACAGACTTTATATTTTTAATTCATTCAACAAACATTTATAGATGTACAAAGTGATGTGAAAGATATAATGACTAATACGGTACAGTCTTTACCCTTGAAGGGTTTACAATCTAACAGGGGAGATACATAACTATAACTATAATTCAGTAATAAATACTGTGAGAATATCATGGCCCTGGAGGGGCAGTAGAGATGACTTGCAAATATGAGGCCCTCAGGGGAGACTTCATAGAGATAATGTGAACCTAAGCTGTTCCAGGAATGATGAGGGGAAGGGGCAAGAGAGAATTCCAGACAAAGGGATCAACCAGAGTACAGAGGGTATTGGAAATAATAATAGCAGCAGCCCATACATTAATACAGACTTTTAAGGTTCACTAAAAACTTGCAATAACCACATAAGAGGCAATATAGTATAGTGAATAGAGTGCAGAATTTGAAATGATGAAGATGTCAGGATCTTGCTTCAGCTGTGTGATCCTGGGCAAGTAACTCAACCTCTGTTAGCCTCAGTGTTCTCATTTGTAAAATGGGTATAATTACAGCATCTATTTCATAGGGTTGTTGTGAAGACTGAATGAAATAATCTATGTAGAGTACCTGACACATAATAATTGCTTAATAAATGTTTGTTAACTGACTGATTGGTCATGATCCTCCTCTATTCAAATATAATTTATGGGTCCCCAATACATATTCAGGGTGATAAGTCTAATATCTCCCAGCATTCTTCTATCACTTGAATTAGGTCTACCCCTCCTTCTGCATGGATTAGCTTTCTTTAAAGAGAAACAAAGTAGTCCCAGGACTTGATTTTCCCTGAGTTTCTTTCCTTATACCCCCAACATGAGGTAGGCCCAGGCCTTTTCCTCTTTCCCTCCTGTGACCTGGACTGGCTATCCCTAAAAGGAAACAAAGCTGTACACAGGACCTGATTGGCCCCTCGTTTTCTGATGCAGCTTCCTAGTCATCTAATACTTTAAAAAGTCCCAGACACGTGGGGTTGGACTCCCTCCAACTTGGTAGATTTTTGAAGGCTGTGTGAGTCACCACGTCTTTCACACTCTCCTGCCCTGATAACCAGACTTGTTTCAATAGAGAGAGGAGGGAGCCTGTCCAGAGATGTGAAATGCCACTGTGGCCTTATTGCATTTCTTTGCTGTGCTAGGAAAAGTAAACCTCCTTTTGTTAACTCTTTAATGACTCGAAAATGCTTCATTTCATCCCAACATTGAACCTGAACTATGAATTTTGGCATTTGAATCAACTTCAATATTGCATATGGTTCCAACTCCTTTGTCTCACATTGAAGAGCATTCATAGTCTGTTACCACCCTACCTTTCTAACTTTACCTCATATTACTCTCTTTTTTGTATGTGAAGTTGTAGATATTATTTATAGCTCGTATTTTTAAAAACTACATAACAAATTCAATATATTAGTTCCAAAGCTATCCTGCTTATCTGTCTTCATTCTGTTCTCTTCTGTGCATTTTAAAAAATATTTCTGTAAGGTATATCTGTTATCCATGTAAGTTATGTTTATATCCACATGTCTTTGAACTAAATGCGGCTTTCAGGGAGGTGTGAATAGATATCTATGGAATCTTGCCCGCCCATTTCCAGGACAAACTTTGATTCCTGCTTGGATGGGAGCAAGAGAAGGGGGCCATAAGGGTAGCCTCTCAGCTCTTCTCAGAGAGAGAGGTACCAGACTAGAATTATATCTTTCTACCACCCACCTCCTAAACATTATTAGTCTAGGGCAGGGGTGGGGAACCTTCGGCCTTGAGGCCACTTGTAGCCTTCTAGATCCTTAAGTGCAGCCATTTGACTGAATCCAAATTTTACAGAACAAATTAAGTTTGGATTCAGTCAAAAGACTGCACTTAAGGATTTAGAAGGCCACAGGTTCCCCACCCCTGGTCTAGAGAAATGATTTTTAGGTTGAAGTTGCTTATCTAGTTGCTGTCCTTTAAAGGCAAAGGAATACTCTAAACTTATATCCTAAGGCTTGATTCCTTCCAACCAAATGTTAGTTGCACAAAAGACCATCACAAATAACGAAAAACAAATAAGTACATTTAAACAAACAGAAAAAAAACAGAAATCAAAAAAGTTATATAGATTGAAATATATAAGACCATATATTGAATAAATGAACTTTCCTATTGGAAGCAAGATATCTCAGTTCAATTGAGAGGGAGTCACAGATCTAATCCAAGGGGAAATTCCTCAAAATATCCAGGGAAGCAACTTGGAAATCAAGGACATGTTGGTGGGGAAGAATCCTTCCAAAATCTGTTCACTTTTTCTCTGAATTTCTTCCAGAAGAGGGTCTTGTGTCCTCTCTTGAAACAGGAAGGAAGAATATGTCATCTCTCAAGCTTTCAACCCCACTTTACCTTTCACATAGGCATACAACATTGAGTAATCATTCCCTCTACCAATAAGGATAGTCTTACGCAAATGCACCAGGGTTGAACCCCAGGTTACATTCCATTGACATTACACTCACTCTCTCTTTCTTTCTCTCTCTCCCATTCCCATTTTCTCTCTCTCTTTCTCTTTTTTAACCTTTTGAGGCATCACTATCACTACCTTCCTTTCTCCCACCCCCCAACCATAAGCTTTCCCTTGTAACAAATAAGTGTAGTCAAGCAAAACAAAACTACAGATGGGCCATGTCTGAAAATTTATTTAGTCCATCACTTTTTCTTTTTTTTGTCACAGCTTTTTTTTATTAATTTATTTTGATTTATCAATAATTACTTCCATATGCTTTTGAGTTTAAAATTTTTTTCCCCCTTCCTCCCCACCACCCTCCCCAAGACGGCACACAATCTGATATATACATTTACATTCATATTAAACATATTTTCACATTAGTGATGTTGTAAGTAAAAATTAAAACCAATAGGAGGAACCATCAGAAAGAGGAAACAAAACTCAACAGAAGAGAAAAAAAATAGCAATTCAACTTCCATAATTCTTTCTTTGGATGTGGATAGCATTTTCCATCACAAGGCCTCTGGAGATGTCTTAGATCCTTGTATTGCTGGGAAGAGTTAAGTTTATCATTATTAGTCATCACACAACGTGGCTGTTATTGTGTACAATGTTCTCTTGGTACTTCTCACTTCACTCAGCATCAGACCATACAAGTCTTTCCAGGTTTTTGTGAAATCAGACTGTTCATCATTTCTTATAGCACAATAGTATTCCATTACATTCATATACCACAACTTGCTCAGCCATTCCCCAATTGATGGGCATCCTCTCAATTTCCAATTCTTTGCCACCACAAAAAAAGAGCTGCTATGAATATTTTTGTACATGTGGGTCCTTTTCCTTTTTGTATGATCTCTTTGGGATATAGCCATAGAAGCATCACTTCTTTTTCAAAAGGTGGGAAGTACGCTTCTTTATTAGTCCTATGGAGTGAATGGTCATTTAGAGTTCTTAAGTTTTTCCAAGCTGTTTTTCCTTACAATGTTGTAGTCACTGTATAAACTGTTTTCCTGGTTCTGCTCACTTCACTCAGCATTAGTTTTTACAAGACTTCTCAGGTTTCTCTAAATCCATCCCTTTTATCATTTATTAGAATAATATTAAATTACATTCACAGTATACCAGTATGTGCCCAGCCAGTCCACAATAGATCAGCACCCTTTAGTGTCCAGTTTTCTGATATAGCAAAAAGTGTTTATACATATTTTTTATATGCATGAGACCCTTACTCCTTCCTTTGAACCATTGACTTTCTTGCTCTCTGACTATCTCCACAGCCTCAATAATTGCCTAGTCCCTAAAATGAGAGTCTGAGTCTTAGAGCTTTAACCCTTTCACCTCTGGAACCTTTTCCTTGCCTCTGCCCACCTTCTTTCTCCTTTCCATTTGGTTAACTGTCTCTCTCTTTCCACTATATCAAGAAAATTCCAGCCATGCTTCACTTTACTCATCCCTTTCCAGTCATTCCACAGCCCTTTCTTCTCTCTCCTCTTTCTAGTCCTGGAATCATGAGCAAATAAACTCTGTAATTGTTCTTGGATGATGTGGCAAGTAACTCCCCTGTGACCAACTCACCATTGCTATGACTTTCAGAACCAAAGTTTCTCTCCCAGGCCACCACTCCCATTTTACACAGGTCATAAGTGCTTGTGGTCCTGTAATTGATCCTTCCCCTCTTAGCCTGTTGAAATACTGCCTAGACTTCAAGTGCAATTCAATTATCATCTTCTACATGAAGACTTCCCTAAAAACTTCTCAAAGATGACTCTCCATCCTACTCCCTTGGACCTCAAGTAAAACTTTGCTTTGCATCTTTCATGATTTTGGGGGGTATTATAGTTGATACTAATAATATATATGTATATATATTATCTAATACATTCATTTAAAATGCAAACTCCTTGACATCAGAGACACTTTGTTTTTCCCAGCCCCTAATCCTGGTCTGCACACAGTGGGATATTAATGAATTTTTGTTGTATTAAGTTGGAATATTTATGTCTCTCTAAGATATCCCTTATACCTTAGAAACTGGATTGGTCACCAGGAGTTTTCTTGTGCCTATCAAGAAAAATCATAGTATACTTATCCTTTCCATATTTGGGGGGGAGGTCTTGTGCCTGCACACAGTGGCGTTAGGGGTGTGGTGCCCCTGTGATCTGGAAAATTCCCATAAAATGTTTGGGCTTCCCTTTGTACCAGAGAAGTCTGAATTTTTTCTTTTTCTTCTATGGGGTATTTACAGTACCTTATTGTAAAATTTGGGTTGATATTATATAGTCCTATACATATATTTTATATATTTCTGAATTTCTAAACTTTTTCTGTGTCATCTGTAGCTGCCACAAAACTCCCCCCAAACTCCCTTATCCCAACCCGTGATATAGCAAAACTGTGACGGGAAAAGTCTTGATGTGGAGGGAATAACTGTATAATGGTAGGAAAAGTGGACTTGAAATCAGAAGATGGAGGTTTCAGTGCTGTTTCTACTGATGAGTATGACCTTGGATAAGTCTCTTAACCTCTCAAGGCTTCTACCCTCCATTTCCTCATTTATATAGTGAGAAGTTTGGACCAGATCAGGGTTTTAACCAGGGGTCCATGATTTTTTTGAGTGTTCTGATAACTGTATTTCAATATAATTTAAATGTTATAAATTCCTTTGTAATCCTATATATTATATTTTATGCATTTAAAAGCATCATTATGAGAAGGGGTCCATAGGTTTCACTAGATTGTCATAGGAGTCCATGAAACAAAAAAAGGTTAAAAAAAAAACCCTGGGCTAGATGAAACCCCTTCCAGTTTTAACTACTGTGAAAGATTCTCTTCTGTAAAGGGGATTGGATTGTCTTGAGGGACATTTCATCTTGGTTGTGACAATCTAGATAATTGTCCTTGGTCCACTACAGAATGAACTTTTTAAGCCAGCAGAATATTTATATCTACCAGATACAATGTGTTGTCTCTCTTCTTTGGACAGTGTTGGAGACACACTGGCACATTTTTATTCTTTGGATTTCCCTTTTTTAGACTCCAAGAAGACCATTAACTGCCTTCACCCCCCAACACACACTTTTTCAATAACATTACTTTGGACATGCTACACTACAGCTGAGCACATTATAGCTTTCTTTATTACCTGTTTCACTTCAGAAATGTGTCTTCCTAAGGCCAGGACACAATCTGGTGGGATCAACATTATCCATTTACCTCTACAGCGGATCAATCTAATTTTCATTGGGAAGAGGACTGGATTTGGACTCAGTGAACCTGAATTCCAGCCTTGCAACTTAATGGCTATGTGATTTGGGAAAATCAGGTCATCTTTCTAGGCATCAGTTTCCTTATCTTTAAAATGGTTAGTTCTTTGAGGTCCCTTTTAGCTCTATGGAATTTAGGCAAAGTACTGAAAACTATAAGGCAGCAGAATAGAAGGTACTTTTGGTAGATAAATTTAACCTCAAGGGAAGAAAACACTTTAAAAAAAAGTTTTATTGATGCCTTTTAAAAAAAAAAATCAGTCATTTCTCATATCCTCCCTCCAATATCCCATAAGCCCTCTCCTGTAACAAAGAAAAACAGTTATGAAAACAAATAGACACAGTGATCAAGTCTGACAGTATATGTAATATTCTGCATCATTTCAGAACTGTAGTTCCAGACCTCTTTACCCAAAGGAAGAGGGTTCAGTACTTAATTTCTACTCCTCAAGGGAAAAGTAAAAAAAAATTTCAGAATTTAAAGACCTTTTCAAGTCCGTAGGGGTGCTTAGCATATTGTTTAACATAAATGCAATAGGAAGTCAATTTGTAGCAGGAGACTCCATTCCTGGGGTCATTTTCAAGGAACATTTGCTTTAGATTACATTTCCAGCATGCCCCATGGTTTCAAGTGTATGGTAGGTGCTTAATAAATGCTTGTTAACTGACTGACTGAAATGATGGCATTTGACATTACAATATGGCAGTGGTACATGGGCAAGTCATTGGATTCCCCTGAGCCTCAGTTTCCTCATGTGTAAGGTGGGGTGAATGATATTAGTAGTTCCTACCTCATAGGGTTGTTTTAAGGATCAACTTTGATAATATTTTGTCTTTAAGGTGCTGTATTGAGCCTTATCTCTCTTTACTATTACACTTGGTGGTCTCATCAGCTTTCATGGTTTCAATGATCATTTCTTGCTGATGACTCTCAGATCCACTTGAATAGCCCTGACCTTCTCAGAACTCCAGACTAGTTTCTCCAACTGCCTTTCAGACATCTCACAGTGGGACATTCAGATGTCCCACAGACATCGTGAACTCAAACGTCCAAAACTGAATCCAAATGTCCAAATCTGAAAATTCACTCCCCCAACTCTCACCCCAATCTGCTCCTATTCCTATTTCCCTATTACTGTCCGGAACACTGCCATCCTCAGTCACCCAGGCTTGCAGCCAAGGTATCATCCTCAACTCCTCTCTCCCTCACTCTTTGTATGCAATCATTTCTCACGTCCTGTCATTTCTACCTTTGCACCATCTCTCGAATATACTCTCTTTTCTTGCCAAACGCTACAGCTGTCCTGACCCAGGCCATTATTACATCACACCTGACAATAGCCAGCTCGTTGGTCTCCGAGGCTGAAACTTCTCCCCTCTCTAATCCATCTTCCACTCAGCTTTCAAATCAATCTTCTAGGTGTGACCACATCCCGATCCCCGTCATCTCCTTTTCAATCAAATCAATGACTCCCTATACCTCCAGGATCAAAAATGAAATCCTATATTTGCCTTTCAGTCTCCTTATACCTCACCCCCTTCCATTTACTGTAACATCTAGTGGCATTAACATCCTGGCTGTTCCTCCCACAAAAACAACTCTGAAATCAGTTTTCACTGGCTATCTTGAATGCCCAGGACTCTCTCCCTCCTCATCTCCACTTCCTAACTTCCTTTAAATATCAGTTAAAATCTCAGCTTCTGCAAAGAAGGCTTTCCTGGTCCTTCTTAATTGTTACAACTTCCCTTGGAGATCACCCCCCAATCTATCCTGCATATATCTTGTTATACATAGTTTTTGGCATGTTGTCTCTCTCATTAGACTTAGCTCTTTGAGAGCAGGGACTGCTTGTTTATTTTGACTTTCTTTGTTTACCCAGTGCTTAGCATAGAGTCTGACACATAGCAGGCATTTAATAAATGTTAGTTGACTGATTGACTTTCTCTGGGTTAGTGGAAAGAGTGTTAGATTTGATGTAAAAGAGGTTGTTTTTGTTTGGTCGTGTCTAACTCTTCGTGATTCCATTTGGGGTTTTCTTGGTAAAGATAATGGAGTGGTTTGCCATTTCCATATCCGGTTCATTTTACAGATGAGGAAACTGAGGCAAACATGGTTAAGTGACTTGTCCAGGGTCACATAGGTAGTAAGTGTCTGAGGCTGGATTTTAACTCAGGAAGATGAGTCTTCCTAACTCCAGGACCAGCATTCTATCCATTTCGCCACCTAATTGCCCATGTAAGAGAGGGCCTGGGTTCAAATCCTGATGAGATTTACTACCTGTTTGAGCTTGGACAAGTCATTTAACCTAACTTCTTGGGGCCCCAATTTTCTGATTTCTAAAGTGAGAGGGCTGGATGTGATCCCTTTCAGTTCTATATCTATAATCCTAACATAAACTCTAAGTTTACTTTGAGCCCTAAGTCTATGATCCTACCCCCTAATTTTTAGTTTGCAATGGGACAAACTTGGTGGCCAATATGATGCTTAATTTAAAAGGATAATTTTCATGGATTTTTACATTGTCTACATTTCTTCCAGGATCCTTACTCATTCAGAACCCCAGAGAGCCATCTCTCATAACAATACTTTTTTTTAAAGAGAGGAAAAAGAGAAAAAAAATTCATTAAAACCAATGAACACATCAAAAAAGATCTGTCATTATGTGCAATGTTCTACCTTATGTACCTCCCTTCACCCCAATCTCTACAAAAGAGGAGGGGAGATGAAGATATGTTCTTATACCTCATTTTTGGGATCATAATCATTCTTTATAATTTCATGACATTCAGTTTCAGTTGTTCGGTGGTGATTGTTCTTTCCATTGACAACGCTGTAGTTCTAGATAATTGTTTTACTGGCTCTGATTGCTTCACTTTGTATCAATTCATCCACAGTCTTTCTATGTTTATGTTTATCATGTATGCCTTTTTTTTAAAACATATATTGTTGTTCAGTTGTATCTGACTCTTCGTGACTCCATTTGGGGTTTTCTTGGGAAAGATAATGGAGTGCTTTGCCATTTCCATATCCAGTTCATATTACAGATGAGGAAACTGAGGCAAACAGAGTTAAGTGACTTGCCCAGGGTCACACAGTTAGTAAGTGTCTGAGTTCAAATTTGAACTCAGATCTTCCTGACCATTGTGCCATGTAGCTGTAATAAATTTATTTGGCCATTTTTGAACTGATGGGCATCTACTTTGTTTCCAGGTCTTTGCTACCATAAAGTGCTAATATAAATATTTTGTTGCATAAGGAGATGTTTAACTCTCAAATAAATTTCCTTCTTGTGAGAACATTCTATCAGAGTTGTAATGCATCATTATATAATGAGTAGCTTGTATTCAAGTGGTGGATCAAATAAGAGAAATGGCAGGACTTCCACTACAACCCCTTCATACCTCCATAGAGGTAGCTAAAGCTAGGGCACAGAGCAGGTTAAGCTCTCCTCTCACCAAACTAAATTGGGAAGACCTTATGCAAAACTCCAAGTGAAATACAGTTTTCTTCAAGGGAATCCTTTGTTATTACTTGGTAAAAGAACAATAACACCAAACTCTCCCTGAATCTAAAAGACAATCCTGCCCAACTGTCGGTTATCTGATCAGTTTGGTAGGCTAGTACCAATCTTTTTGGTTATTCTGAAAAGCAGGAGGCAGAATTTCACATTTAGTGCTTCACATTTTAAGATCTGCTGTCAGTTTTAGGGCGTATCAAGAAGTGTGGGGCCACTGATTCCAGATTTGCCACTCCTTGCCCTGACCCATGTTGTGAGAGAAGATTTTTTTTCTCTCTTAACTTACAGGGCAATATAAATGTGAGTTCTTACCTCAAGACTCAGTAACACTTTTCTGAAGGATTCACTTTGGGAAGAGAATATGCCCAAAGTGTCCCATGGAGACATCTCTCCCAGCTGTTTAGCACAGTGCCTGGAACATGCTAGGCGCTTAATAAACTTGAATTGAATTGGGATAGGCAAAGGAAAGCTATCTGAGCTCCTACCCTGCACCTGGCACAGAGCTCCTAAGGGGCGGAGCCTGCGCAGAAGCCCCACCCTGAGACTCACCTGAGCTGGGCAGCCAGATGACTCATGACTCACCTTCCCTACCCCCCCATCCCCCTCTCTAAGCTCTTCCAGGGATTAACTTCTCCTCCCTTTTCCCCTTTAATCTTTTCCTCCCCACTTCCCCACTCCAGGGGACTTTTCCACTCTGGGACTGCGGTTCAGGGCTTGGGGAATTTATCTCAGGGGAGGACCCCACCGCGTCGCCCGCGCCTCCCAGGGAAATGTGTATAGTTCTCTCGTTCCCAGAGTAGAAGAGGGAGAAGGCGCGGGGCGGGAATGGCCGGGAGCGGCCGCGGGGGAGGAGCCGGGAAGAGCGGCGAGGCGGGGCGGCCACGGAGGGCGGTGCAGGGAAGAGCCCGGCGCGGGGCGGGGGGCCGGTGAGGGGCCGAGGGCGGAGGCGCGGGCCACGGCCCATTTCCTCCTCGGGAGTCGGGACGGGAGACAAAGCGGCGGCGACGGCGGCGCTCGGCGTAGGGGCCTTTGGGATCCTCCTCCTCTTTCTCCTGCGCTCGCACCCCTCTCACCGCAGGTAACTCCCGGCGCTCCCGCGTCTCCAGGCCGGGGTCCCTCCGAGCGCCCCTCCTCCCCCGCCATCACCTCCCGGCGCCCCACCACGCCCCACCCCGCCCCGCGACCCTCCTGCGGCTTCCCCTGAACTTTTCGGGGCGCGCCGGGCGGCGCCCCTCCCTGCCCGGGACGTGCGGGGGCCTCGGCGGCTGGGCGCCCCCTGCCCCGCCGCGCCCGGGGGGGGCTTGGCCCGGGGAGGGCTTGGCCCGGGGAGCTGGGGGGGGCGGGGAGGGGATCCCAGGCCCGGCCCGGCCCAGCCAGGCACTTCTGTGGGCAAGTTTGGGGCACAGAGTCCCAGGGCTGCCCCCGCACGGGCCAAGTTTCCCAAGGCGTCCGAACTAACTTTGTTAAGTTGTTGGGCTCCGCCGAACCCCCTTAGCCCCCTGCGCCCCGCCCCCGCGGTGGGGGAGGGGGCGCCGCTCCGGGCGTCCGGGCCAGTCACTTCCCTTTTGAATAATTCGCATTTTATTCCCGGGGCGGGGCGGTGGTCGGCTTGCATTGATTGGATTACTTTCCAAATAGTTGGATTGTTCTATTTTTTTTCCGGTGGTTTCTTTTTCCTCTCCCTTTCCTTTCTGCCTCCCCCACCCCGAAATATCCCAAATCTCGGTGGCGGAACTCAGCTTCCACTTCCCCGAGCCATTTCACCAGTGAAAGTGATTAATTAAAAAAAAAAAAAAATTCCTGGCCCGCTTTAAAATTTGAGAGTCTGATCCATTCATGTTTTTTTTTTTTAAGCCTTGTAAATAAAATGTACCACACCCATGTGGAATCTAACTTGGATTGTAAAAGTACTCCCAACTTTTTATGCTAATTAATAGGACAGCGTTTAAATCTCTTGTTTTTTAATCGTAGTGTGGAGAGCGACTAATGGATAATTGATAATTTTGTAGTTGGATGATTAAAGTTTGCCTGTAGTCTTTCAGACAAAAATGAGTTTCTTAAGCTAAATGCTTGTATAAACGATGTTTTCCCCCAACTTTTTTTTTCTGAGCTGAATTTTCTGCATTGCAGCTAAATAACATGAGTTGAAAACTTTTGTCGAAAGGGTCACATCCTTTAGGGAAGCAGTTTTGATGGGGCATGGGGAGGAATAGGGATTCCATTTTTTTAAAAAAATACTGTACTGATTTAAAAACCTGCCCATACAGGTTTGCCTCACTTTAAGAAAATTCCATGTTAAAAAGTATATAATTGTAAGTTATTCAAATAGTAAATATTGAGTACCTATTATGTGCCAGTAATAATAATAATATTTGTTTATTGCTTTACGGTTTCCAAAGTGCTTTCTTCACAATCCTATGAATTAGAAAGTGGAGGTGAATTATTCCCATTTTACAGATGAGAAAAAAGGAAAAGTTACCTGCTTGTGTCTGAGTCCCAGTGAAAACCTAGGTCATCTGTCTCAAAGTCCAGTGTGCTATCCATCCAGTGTGCTGTGCTACCCAGCACTAGACTACATGCTATTGGGGATATAAAATAAATATAAAATGTCATCTTTACCCTTGGAGATAGTGGTGTTATTGCCTCTGGACTTGTCTATAACAAACCTTATCAAATCACTTCCTGTTCAAAAACTTTCAATATCTATTCATTGACTACAAAATGCAGGAAAAATTCCCTAGGCTGGCATTCAGAATTCTCCATAATAGGACATACTTCCTCCTCCTTTTAAACCTTTTCTTTTTATGGGCCACTTGTACCATCCATTCCAACCATGTGGTATCCTTGTCATTCACAGTTCAGAGTTGTGGTGTATTTGAAAAAGGGGCTTAACAAGTTAGAAAACCTGGGTTCAAATTCTGACTACTTAGCCTTATGATAGGCAAGTTCCTTTGTCTTGGTGAGACTCACTTTTCTCATCTTTAAAATGGGAATAATAATTGCAATACCTGATTTATTCTGGGGAAGGTTCTTAGTAAACCTTAAAGCTCATTAACAAAGTATGGACCACACCCTTTATACCTTTTTTGCTTTTCTCTGTGTAGAATGCCCTTTTTTCTTATCTCTTTCTGCCTGATGAAATTCTGCCCATCTTTCAAGAGCCAACTCAAATGTTGACATTTACATGAAGTCTTCTTGAATTGGAAGTAATCCCTAAAATGCCAGGACACTTTACTCCTCATGGCATTTTAAAAAATAATAGTAATTTGTGTACCTGTCTTATCTCCCATATATAAACTCTGTCTTTGTTTCTGCCACATCACTTTGCAGATAGGCATTCTATAAATATTTTAATGAAAAAATATAAAGTCAGTAACAAGCATGTTTTTTTTCCTGCTGCTGTCATTGACTGAACATGTGATGGGTTGTCTATTATCTGATGGATTGCTTATGATCCTAAAGTTCTTTTAGAAATTGTTTTTATTATATATGAAAACTTTTTTATGAACTTTACAAACATTGCTAGTAAGAAAGTGTCTGAGGCTGGATCTGAATTGGGGACTTGCTGACTCCTAGTTCAGTGCTCTCACCAGCTGCTTAGGTGCTTTGTGGGCATTCTTTTCCTTGTTTGACATCACTATCGCTGTTTTTCTTTAGAACAAATAGGACTAGTTTAGCAGAAATAGATTTGTATTTGCATTGGTTGTTCCTAAATGAAAACTTTGGGACTCAGATTGAGAGTCTGAACATTGTGTTTTATTTTATAACATTATACAATTGATTATATCTATTCATACTTTTATTTTTAGGTGTGATGAGTAAGCTCCAGTTCATTCCTCTTACTACTGTCTTAGCCTTTGGACCATACAGAATACTTGCTAGGATATGTTTTGGTCCTCAATATGTATTCATATGATCATGGATTTAGAGCTGTGAGGTGATCTTCAAGACTGTTGAGTCCAGTGTCTTCATTTTACAGATGAGGAAATAGGCCCAGAGAAAGGGACAGGTAGTGACGGAGCTGAGAAACTCTAGTTTCTTGTCTAGTACTCTTTTCTATAACACCACTCTCTAAAGCAAAACCAATGAATAACTTGAACATTTAACTCTCTTTATGTAGTCTATTCAAACAGGTAGAATTTGGTATGGATTTTATATAGTGCCTTTGTTAACTTATGTTCAGATATTTTCATTTCTGTCCACGAACACCTGGTACACTGTACAAATTTATAGGTTATTTACCTAAACCAGTTGCAGAAATGCTATGCTTCTCTTTTGTAAAAAGTTCCCTAAAACTGAAACATTTAATTCAACATGTATTTATTAAACAGCATTTATTTGAAGAAATCTGTGCCAAGTTCTGGGGAAGATAACAATGATTAAATAAGATGGGTTACTACTTTATTGGACCATAACATCTCCTAGGAGCATGTAACACATATATGAGTAACGAAAAAAGAAAGTGGAACATGACATATAAATGGTAGAAAGAACTGGGAAAAGGGTTCAAGGAGGAAGCGGCATGGGGCAGGTTAATTTTTAAGATTTTAAGAGGGAATGCTACTTGAGTACTTAAAATTAGGGGGAAGGAAGAGAGGAAAGGAATATATATGAAACATATATGAAATTTTTTTGTGCTTTCAGTGTTAATTGGGAACTGTTATCTAAACCTCTACTGACATTCAGAAAGCAAAAAAAATATACTTGGTCACAAATAAGAACTAAGATGCTTTAAAATATTTTTGTTAATTTGAGATTGATTTTAATATAGGAGATGTTAAATGTTTTACTTTCTATAGTAGTAAATTCTTCCATTTATATAATGTTTTATAAATTTCAAAGGACTTGAACATGTCTTCTTTTTTAAGCCTTAAAACAGCTGTGTGTTGGAGGCGTAGGGAAGGTAGTGTTGTCCCTTTCCTACAGATTAAAATGTTAGAACATGACTGGGAAACCTGGTTTCCAGTCCTTGTTCTTCAGCTAATTAATTAGCTTTGTGACTTTTGGCAAGGGAGGCTTAGGACATCAGTTTCCCTGCCTGTAAAATGAGAAGATTGTACTAACTGATCTTTGATGCTTTTTGTAGTTCTAAAAATTCTGTGGCGAAACCAAGGTCATCAGGTAGTTATTGATAGAGCTAGCAATAGGCCCTTAACTCCCGAACCTTTGTTCTTTTCTTATCACATTCAATTGGAAAGAAAGTCAACTCAGTTGTAAACCTCATGTTGGGTGTGGTGGTGTGTGGGTGACAAGGTTACTAGTCTCATGTATAAGCTTGATATGTAATACTGAGAAAGGTGCACCATTCACTATATATGTGTTGGTCTTGGTGGCTGTGTGATCTAATCTGCAGTATCTGGTATGACCAAGCCTTTTACTTTAAAGATCTACATCCGTAATTATTTGAGGCCATAGAGGCGATGACAAAGGATTGAACATAAGGCAGGATTTAAAGGTGTATTGCATATATGTACACACACACACACACACACACACACACACAGAGTCCCAAAAGTCTTAGTACCTTTAACAGAAGTTCACTAACTGAAGTGTCATCCTTAAGTCTCCTGTGGCGTTCTGTCTCCCAACTCTGTCAGACTTTGCCTCACAATCCATGAAAAAAACAAACCAACAAGTGCTCGTGTAGCTCCTCTCTCCATCATCTCACATCACTCAGATGTCTTCTGTACTGACTTCTCTTTCATCCTAAGACTCAACATGAAGAAGGGGGCCTTTTCTAGGCCAAGGCAAATGGCTCTACATTCACCTTTGATCCCTTTTCCTCTCATATTATTCAGTAAATTGTCCCCTCTCTTAATCCTAATCTTCATTAATCTTTAATGCCTCCTTGTCTTTTGGCTGTTCCTTGTTGCCTACAAACAAGCCCTTGTCTCAAAACTTTCACTTGGTCTGAGCATGTCTGCTAGCTGTTGGCCTGTATCTCAACTCCCCTTTTTGGCTAAACTTGAGAAATCCATTTACACTTAGTGCTTTCACTTTCTCTCCTTTCACTTGATTCTAAACTCTGCAATCTGGCATCCAACCTCATCATTTCAATAGAAACTTTTCTCTCTAAAGTTATTAGTATTCTCTTAATTGTTAAGTTTAATAGCCTTTCCTCCATTATTATTCTTGAAATCTCTGTAGCCCTTGACACTGTTAATCACCCTCTTTTTCTTGATCCTTTCTAGGCTTTCAATGCAGTGTTCTCTCCTGGTTTGTATGCATTCCTGTCTGACTGCTCCTCAGTCTCCTTTGCTAGATCTTCTTCCATGTCATAACCACTAAATTCCTGAAGGGTCTGTCCAGAGTAGCTAGGTGGATACAGCTAGGCCTGGAATCATGAAGAGCTGAGTTCAAATTCAGCTTCAGACGGTAGCTCTGTGATACTGGGCAGTTACTTAACCTCTGCTCCAGTTTCCTTGACTATAAAATGGGGATAATAATAGCACCTTCTTGACAGGGTTGTTGTGAAGATCAGATGATAGTATTTCTAACTTGTATTTACATGTCTGCTCCCTCTCTTCTCCTATCTCAGTTGGTGATCTCATCAGCTCCCATGAGTTTGGTTATTTCTAATGCAGATACTTCTAAAACTATATCCAGCCCTAATATTTTTCCTGAGCTACAGTTTTGCATTACCAACTGACTCTCCGACTTAAAATCAATATAACCAAAACAACTTATTGTTTCTCCTCTCCCCCCCAGCCTTTCACTCCTCCTACCTTTCTATTACTGTCTAGGGTACCACCATCCTCCCAGTGCCCTAGACTCGTAACCTTAGTTTCATCCTTGGCTTCTCACTCTCACTCAACCCACATATCTGATCTGTAGCTAAATCTTGTCCTTTCTACTTTCACAACATCTCATATATGTCCCCTTTTCTTCACTCACAGGGCCACCAACGTGGTGCAGGCACTCAAAATTTCATGCCTAGACTTCCGGTGCTTTTTGTTGTCTCAAGTCTCTATTCACTTCAATTCTTTTTCCATTCATTTGTCAAGTGTTCTTCCACAGATCTGACCCTTCCCCTCCTCTAGTAGATCCCTGTTACCTCCAGGATCCAATATAAAATCCTCTTTTAAAATAGTTTATGACTTGACCTCTTCCTACCTTTCCATTCTTTTTTTTTTTTTAAAAGTAAGTTTTTGTTAATGTCTTTTGTTTCTTACATAAGCATAGTTGTTTTTGGTATCCCTTCGCTTCGCCCTCTGGGAGAAGCCATCTAATGTATAGATTTTTTTTTTTTAAGAGGAAAAAAAAAGGTCAACACAACTGATTGATACATTGAAAAAGTCCAAAAACATGTACAATGTGTAACACCTGTAGACCTCTCACCTCCACAGAGGGGTAGATCGGGATGTCTTCTCATAATTCTTCATTTGAGCCCTACTTGATCTTCATAATTTTATTAGTTCACTTTTGAGTTTTTTGTCTGTGGTTCTTTCCATTTATATTGTTATAGTTCTTGTGTGTACTGTTTTCTTGGATCAGCTTGTTTAATTGTATAATTACATATTATATAATATATGTATATACAGTTGATATATCTTATATACCAAACCCTTATCAGAGAAGTCTGATACAAAATTTTCCCATTTGACCACTTCTCTTATCCTAGGTGTATTAATGTTGTCAGTGCAGAAGCTTTTCAGTTTCATGTAATAAAGTTATCAATTTTATCTTTTATAATTGCCTCTATCTCTTGTTTGGTTAAAAATTCATCTCCTTCCTAAAGCTGTGAGAAGTATATGATCTACTTCTCTTCTAATTTTTTTATTGTATTATCTTTAACATTAAGGGTGTGAGTTTTTTTAAGAATAAATTGTGGAATATAGTGTAAAGTGTTGATCTAAGCCCGATTTCTGCCAGACTGCTATCTAGTTTCCCAGTAGTTTTTAATCACAGTTTTTTCCCTAGGTATTTTATGTTTTCCATTTTATCAGAGAATAGGGTATTCATTTCCACTGTTTCTGATTCTCCTTTTTCTAGTTTGCTCCATTGATCTATCTTTATTTTTTAACCAAGACCAAATAGTTTTTGATTGATGACTGCTAATTTATAATATAGTTTGAGATATGGAAGTATTGTTCCCCTTCCATCGCTGTTTCTTTTCGTCATTTTCTTGACATTCTAGTTTTTGTTTTTCCCAATGAATTTTGTTAATTTATCAAGTTGGATAAAATATCTTCTTGGTAATTTGATTGGTATAGCATTGAAAGTATAAATTAACTTTGATAATATTGTCATTTTTATTATATTGGCATGGCCTGCCCATGAGCACTCAATATTTTTTCAGCTGTTTAAGTTATTCTTTATTTCTTTAAGGAACACTTTGTAATTGAACTTAAATAAATCTTTTTGTGCTCCTTTCCAGTCTTCTTACACTTTACTCCTCCCTATATACTCTACAGTTCAGTGATAATTAGTTTTCTTTCTGAAACATGACACTCCATTCTCCCCATTCCATGCCCCTTCATTGACTGTCCCCATGCCTTTAATTCTCTCCCTCATCTCTGCCTCATGGCTTCCTTTAATACTTATGTCATATCCCTTCTGCCGGAGGTCTGTCTTGCTCCCCCCAGCTCTTCCCCCACAACTGCAAGTGGCTTCTTTCTGAGATTCTCTTCCATTTATGTACCTAGTTATTTGTGTATTATCTCCTCCTTTAGAATATGAGCTCCTTGAAGGCTGGGGTCATGTTTTTGTCTTTTTTCCTATCCCTAAGGCTTAGTGTAATCCCCAAGCTTATTGTAAGAGATTAAGGCTTGTTGATTGACTGATATCTTATTTTTGTCTTGGCCTTTCCTTCTCTACTATAAAGGAATGAAATGCAACCATTACCAGTCTTATCTACTCTCCTAGTGCAGGGAATTAACAAGTGTTTATAAGTATCTACTGTGGCCAGGCTATGTTCTAAGTAAATAGTCCCTCTTATTCTGCAGCTCACTTTCTGCTGGGAAGAGAGACAATTTGTGCATAATTCAGTGTATACACAATAAATACGAGGTAATTTTGGGGGGAAGGTATGGCAGCTCAGGGCTGTTAGGAAAGACTTTCATATAGGAGGTGTTTGAATTAAGCTTTGAAGGAAGCTGGAAATTCTGACATGGAAGTGAGGAAAGAGTGCTATTCCAGGCATAGGGACAGACAGCTTTTTCTGTTACAGAGGTAAGAGATGGAATGTCATGTGTGAGAAACAGCAAGAAGGCCAGTTTGGCTGAACTGAAGAAAGTGTGAAGGTGAGTAGTGTTGACTAAGCCTTGGAAAGCTAGGTTGGGGCCAGGTTGTCAGGGGTTTTAAATATCAAAGGAATTTGCATTTGATTCTAGAGGAAATTGGAAGCCATTGAGTTTCTTGAGCCGGAGAGTGATATTGTCAAACCTTTAGAAATATCAATTGGGCATGTGTGGAGGATGGATTGGAGGGGGAATATATTTAAGGCAGGGAACCAAATAAGGAGGTTGTTGGGGTTAGTGATAGTGTGAGTGGAAAGAAGGGACCAAATGCAAGGGATAATAGGGATGTAGAATCCATAACACTTGGCAGTTGGTTGGATGTGTATGGTGATAGTGAGGAGTTGGTGATACTTCCAAGGTTGTAAATCTGTCACTGGAAGCATGGTGGTGCCCTTCAAAGAAATAGGGAAGAGGGTTGAGTTATAAAGTTAGACATCTAGTTTGAAATGTCCCATAGGTGGCTATATATACATATAGGCTTCATGGTATCATGGAAAAAGCAGTTGTTTTTGAACTCAGAGGATTGGAGTTCAAATCGATTCCATTCCCTGTCAGTTCAGATCTCATCTCTGCCACTCACTAAACATAGTACGTTGCACAAGTCTCTTAATTTCTGTGGGCTTCATTTTCCTCATCTATAAAATTGGTGGTGATGTTGGGGTTGTTCTAGGTGGCCTCTAAGGCTCCTTCCATTCCTGAATCTGTGATCCTGAGATCTTGATAATTGAATCCAAGGGAACTGATAGGTCAACATCAAAGTGTAGAAAGAGGAGAAGGTCTAGGGCAGAACTTTGTGGTCTGAATAAACCATTTTCTTTTAATGCATGGATGTTATTTATGAGAGTGTTTTTTGAGGTCATCAGCAAGGACTTTCGTGAATATATAGAGGTAAATTTTAGGAAGATTATTAACAAGTTGGAAAAATTCAGAGGATAGTGACCCAGAATGGTGAAAGAGGCCTCTATACTTTAGAACAGTGAGTTGAAAGAGCTGGAATTACTTGGTCTGGAGAGAAGACTTAAGAGGGGAACAGAGTATTTGAAGGACTTTGGCACAGGGATTAGGCTGGTTTTCTGCTTGGCTGCAGAAGACAGAACTAGGAATAACAGGTGGAAGGTGCAGAGAAGGTATCCAAAAGTGGAATGGGCTGCCTCTTGAAGTCCTGCAGTGATTCTTCAGCTGAAGGGTAGATGGATGTTGGGACTTCTTTACAATTCCCACTTGGACTAAATGACTTATTATAAGGTCCCTTCCAACTCTGAGATGGAATGGAGGGGGATAAAATAATTAAGTGTATAGTACTTAAGATTGCCTTAAACTACCATTTTTTAAAATAACATTGTTAATATACTATAGCTAAACCTTTTTACAGAGTAGGAAATTTCATTCATATAATTTTTGCAGGACCAATTAATTCATAACATTAAGTGGGATACACTTGTACCTTTGGGAAAGGTTCCTTGAGGCATTAATTCAAGAAATATGTTGTGGTATCACAGCATTTATTTTCAGTCCCAGATTTTGTAAAATGTGAAGCATTGAGGTTTTCTGCATCCCTAATGTTGCAGGCTAGGATTGATTGTAGTCCACTGACAGAACTGTTTGCAGAAGCTTGTGTAGTTGTGGTTTCTACTATGCTTGACTGGTTTTGTTGTATGCTATTCACTTAATGTGAGTTCTGAACTCATTCCTAATCTAAAGTCTAAAGTGTGCAGAAAAACTCACTACAAAACAAATACTTAGCATTGCTATTTCTCTTTAGGAACACTTAAATGTTCATTATTTTCTTTGTTTCTGTTTTTCACAAATATTGAGACATTTCCCCCTTTTGTGCAAATGGCTCCCTAACCCCATTTCTAATGGAGCTTGAAATTAACATGGTGTTTCTATTTACTTGTTGATGTACTATCATCTATCAGAAGTGTTCAATTGGGATTTAATTTATGCTTATTCTATGGCTGCAGGTTACTTCTACAATATGTAGTAAATACAATTATACTGGACACAGTAGTTGTTATACACCAAGTTCCAATATAATTAATTTTAACAACCTGTTACAAAGGGTTTATGGATGGTTTGTTTTTGTTTTTAAGTTTGTCACTTTTTTTAGTCTTTCTAGTTTAATTAAATGGGGGTTAGGGAGGAGTGGATTTACTGATGGAGAAATTATTTTCACATCTAGACCTGAAGCATTTTTCCCCAGGCTTTAAAAAAGTATAAAGCTGTGTTAAGCTTTTTATCCTAAAATTTGGATATGTGAAATTTTATCCAAGATAATATGTAGCTCAGAAATTCTATATTTTGACCTTTTATTAAATACATGGTCTTGTTTAAATGTTAAATGAAAGGTGAATTCTCCGAAATTGTTTCAGAGTAGGATAGGTTAGTTTTGGTTATACGGAAAATAATCCTATTATAATAAATATCAGTGAACTGCTTATTCTGTTACTAAACTAGAATTTATTAAATACTTTACAAAGTTGTTGTTTCTTGAGCTTGTAAATATTTTGTTGTGATGGTGTTTTTGTCATGATCTAACCTATATAAACTGCAGACTTTGCTCGTTTCTTTATCCAGAATAGTTTGCTATCCTGAAGGTCTTCTACTTTACTATTAAAACTTTGACTGTAGTTTGTGCATACACTTAAAAGTGCTACTATGGATAGAACTCTGAAAATACTTTGAATGTGGCCCGTTTACAGTAACGGAAACTATTAATATGCATTGGTAATGAGTTGTTATACCTCATTTCTGAAGAGAGGAGGTATATAGTACTCCTGATATTTTTACATTTGGCATGTTGAATATTTAAGTATTAATTATCTCTAATTATTAAACTTAGAAGAATGGTAGTATACAGTTAGGTAATGGGTGAGAATTGAAAAGGTGAAAATATTTAATTATTGGTATACTTTTCCTGGAGTTCCCTATTCATGGGACAGATTAGAATGTATTCCCACAAATGTTGATGATCTATTATAGTCATCATTTATGTTTAGTTAGGTCACTGTAGTTCCTAGTAAAAAGGGACTATTTTTAGCTTAGAACCACATCATTTTGTAAATGTTCCTTTCAGGGGGGAGAAAAACTAAACTGGCTAACTAGAATGCTAGCTTGATCACTAGAGTAGGGATGTTGCCTATTCATCGTTGTTCCTTCAAAGTTATGTTAAATGTTTGTATTTAAATAGTTGTTGAATTGAAGAAGGAAATTAGAGGCAAATTTTGAAAGAAATCAAAATTCAGATGGAACCTTTAGAATGAGTAAAAAGAAATGTTGCTATGTTTTCTAGGTAACTGAATTTAAGTGTAGTATTTATATGGACTTCAGTGCCCAGTTCTCTATTGTTCTTTCTCTTCATTCCATTTTCTTTCGAGACTTAAGCGTTTATGTTGATGAATATTAACATTATCATATCTCTTAACACTCAGTTCCTCAGTCTGTTGTTGAATGATTTTTTCCATCTTATTTCAGCTGTACATGGGCAAGGTCATACCTACAGTAGATACCTTACTATTTCAATATGTTTAAAAAGTGGAACGAAGAAAAGTTTGTATGTGAAACTGGAGATACCTGTTATATGTAGTTTGCCTTACTGAGTTAATGCAATTGCAACAGAACTTTGTGTCCCCTTCTGAACTTTTTTCTCCCTTCAAGTTGGTTGTCTTATTGGATTCCCTTATTAGAAGTAATCTTTCCCCAGAATCTCATTTAAGCTATTTTCTCTGACCTGCCCTGTGCATTTAACAGTTTTCTTCTTGTGTGACTTCTTTTGTGTACGTGTCATTCAGTTTCCCCTATTCTCAAAACCTTGATGTCACCTTTGTCTCTTCCTTCTTTTTCCTAACTAGTTACCATGAAAGAAACTAATCAGGGCAATTAACAAGCATTTATTAAGGATGTACTATTATATGCCACCCACTATTCTCTGGGGATACAAAGAAAGGCAAAAACCAGTCCCTGTTATTGCTTCAGTAAATATTAGTAGACAGAATAAATCCACAAAATAATCATTTCTTTATATTACTAACAAAAACAACAAGGAAAACATAGAGAAAATATATTCAGAACAACTTCAAAATACATAAGATGTATGAGTGGTAATCTACCAAGACACATAGAGGATTTATAATATAACTACAAAACAGACTTTTCAGAAATAATATTAATGGTTGGGCAATGCCTAATATAATGAAAATTATGATGTTGCCTAAATTAGTCCAGAGATTTAGTGCTATAGTAAATTACCAAGGGGTTACTTTAGGCAGCAATTGTTAGGCAACAATAATAAAATTCATTTGGAAGCAGAACAGGTCAGGAAATGAAAAGTATGAAAGCAAAAAATAAAAATTGAGAGCCTAGTATTATAAGACATCAAATTGTATTATAAAGCAGTAATTATCAAACTTATTTCATGCTGTTTAAATAGAAAGTTAAGTTAAAGACTTGATAATCGATAATAGAAACAAATAGATGAAGTCATTCAGTGTTTGATATACCTGAGAGCTTAAATTACTGGGCAGGAATTCTTTATTGGACAAGAATTCCCATGGAAACTGGAAAGCATTTTGGTAGAAAATAGGTTTAGAACAACATCATAAACCATGGAAAACAATTTCCAAAAGGAAAAACCACAATTGGTTTAGCCATTCCCAGTTAATGGGCATCTACTTTGTTTCCAAGTCTTTGCTGTCACTTTAAGTGCTGCTATAAGTAGGTTGGTGTATATGGGGACTTTATTCTTATCATTACTTTTTTGGGGTACAAGCATAGTAATGGAATCTCCAGGTCATAGGGTATGGATGGGCAAATGGTTTTCTGAAATGATTACTGATTGATAACTCCGCCAACAATGCCCTACTGTTTCTGTCTTCTCACAACCCCTGAAACAATGACTATTCCCGATTTTTATCATCTTTGCCAATTTGCCAAGTTTAAGATAAACCTTCAATATTGTTTTGATTTGCATTTCTCTTATCAATGATTAGGAGTGTTCTGTCATATGTTTTATTAGTTGTTTGCAATTCTTTTGAGAACTGAGTCATGCTGATATTTGACAGCTGATTGGATATATAGTATGAGTAGGGAGTAAAGGTTGCAAACCTATGTGACTGGGAACATAATGTTGCCCAACAGTAAAATAAAAGTTGGGAAGAGGAGAGGTCTAGAGGGAGAAGAGAAATAAAAGATTCTGTTTTGGATTTGTTGAATTTGGGATGCCCTAAAACCAAACTGGGTGAGAGAATCCAAAAGGTAGTTGGTGATGTGGCACTGGAGCTCAGGGCTGGATATACAGATGTGGGAATCATCTGCATAAAGATGATTATTGGACCCACAGGAAATCCCCAAGTAACACAATTAAGAAAGAAATGAAATAAAAACAGGGCCCAGGGCTAACTTCACACAGATAGATATAATGGTATGGAGCAGAGAACCTGTTGACTTCACTGCAGGTTCCTCACCCATGGTTAAATAGTGCTTCACATTTACATGGACCTTTTAAGGTTCCAAAAGTACTTTACATTAAATTTTTTGATTTCCCTGTGAGGTTGGTGAATGAGAAAACTGAGGCTGGAAGACCTTTCCCATCTCCCCTCTCCTCCCCTTCCACTGTTAGTGCTGACCTTCTGAAATAATCTTGCATTTACACTGGAACCATTTATATTATGTGGAACCATGTTGTTGTTTTTTTTTCTTTGTATCCACAGCACTTAGGGTATATAGGAAGCACTTAATAAATGGTTGTTGATTCATTGACTGACCCAGAGATAGTGAGTGTGACTTGAATAAAGATCGAGAAAAGGAAACTGAGAAGGAGCAGTAGGAGTGTGTGAGGTAGGGACAGGGACAGGAATGACAATGTCATGAAAAACTCGAGGAGGTATTTGCAAGGAATATCTTCATTAACAATGTCTAAAGCTGCAGAAGTCAAGAAGGATGGGTGGAGACTGAGAAATAGGCCATTAAATTTGGCATTTAAGACACTGATATTTTTTAAAAGAGCAACATCATTTGAAGGATAAGGTCCCTTTGGGTCTTTTATCTATCATGCAGCATGAACAGGGTTTAAAGAACTTAATTTTAAAATATATGCCCATAAAAATAAAAGGCCTTGCCTTAGTGTAAGTCATGCCCTCTGATTTACGATTACATTCAACCCTTCTGGCATAACTAGGTAATTTTGAAAGCCTTCTCTATTTTTAGTCAGACTGACTCCATAACCTAATGGGGTTATTATCCAACCTTAATTAATGAGTAATAGTAATCAAAAGATTCTCTAGGAGGAGGAGTCATACAGAAGTCTGTTTCTGCCTTACCTACATAAATTAAAACAAGACAATACCAGGCAAGTATAAGTGGCCAGGGAAGTAGAAGAAGAGAAAAGGATTGTAGAAGTAAAAAGGAATGGGGAGGGGAGGAAGTATCAATTCACTGTATCAAAGGATCTGATTATGGCAAAGTATCTCAATTCATGCATCAAACTGTATCTCTTCCTGAACACATTAAACATTAATTTACAAAGGAATAGTCACATCACTTTTAAAATGTCTGCTACTAAAATTTCATTCCACCTCTACTATGCTACTAAATGTTTTTTTTTTTAAATCAAGGTTAAGTTAATGCAATGCTAATACTGTTCATTTAAATGCACATCAGGAAATTTAGAAATTAAAGTTTCCAAAGCAATGTTAACTGCTACATTGTACAAGATACACTATTTTGGAGTATTCTGAGCCGTCATGAATGCTAGATTACATGAACATTAAGTGGCATTAACACAGCTGTGGCTTCATCCTTGAATCTAACTGCTAAAAACACAACTTAAATATTTTAAAATATATGAATATGTATATATACATATGCCTTAGAAGTCTCACTTTTGATCAGATCCTTTGTAGTTCCCCAAACATGCTACCTTTTCAAACTCAGATCTCCAGGGACAAAAAATGCTCCCCCATCCGCAAAGTGTGATTGACTTTATTGACCAAAGCTACTGTTTCCTGTCCCATCCCCCAATGCCCAAAGATTTGAATTAATAGCTTATGTTCAAAGGTTCAAACACTGATCAAAACTAATTTCAGGATAATAAATTTTCCACCTATTCAGGTATTTGCCTAGCTCATGCAAATGTAAGATATTTACATAGAATATATGGTAGATGATCTCCTAAGTGGTTCAATTAATGAGATATCTTTTGTTATTATTGGTACTGGGACATGCTACATTAAAAGAGAAAAGGAAATGGTTACATTTTTAAAACTTTAAATGAGGCTATTTTGCTTTCTCCTATTTTCAATCACTCCTTTTTTGTTTCTTTTTGAGGGACAGCAGATGGAACAGAAATGCTGAAAGTGGTTAACATCAGAAAAATGTGTTGGCTACTGAAAGTACTAAGCAAAAGACAGAAAATGGCTCAAAAAGGAGCATTTTCAGCCAACAGGGCACCATAGTTTAGTGAATGGAAGAAATGCTGGATATGGAGTCAGAGAGCCTGGGTTCAAATTGGAGCTCTATTAGGTTACAGCCTCTCTGGGTCAGTGTCTTTATCTGTAAGATAAGGGGAGGTCAGATTCCTTCTAGCTCTGTATCTTTGATCGTATGAAATAAAAGACTTGGCTGATTCTATGAGATGAAACCTCTTTCCTTTTGTGTGTAGAGAGGAGAAAGGATGTTGTATACGATTATATTTATTGCTTTCACTCATGTCTTTTGTTTCCTCAGTGCAGGGTCCTAGCACAAGATGAGACAGTGGGGGAAAATGTAGGATTTGTAGTCAAAGGATCTAGGTTCATATCCCAGCTTTACCATTTGCTCCATGTGTGACCTTGAGAATCATTTAACACTCTGGAGTCTCAGCTTCTTTATTTGTTACGTGAAGATATTGGAATGACTTCTAAGGTCCCTACCAGTTCTAGATTTATGTTCCTATAATGCCCATTAATTGGGAATGACTAAACCGATTGTGATACATGAATGTAAGGGAATATTACTGGGCTGTAAGAACTGATGAATGTAATGAATATAGAGAGGCATAGATAGGTTTACATGCTCTGATGCAGAGTGGAGGAGAGCCAAGGGAACATTATACATGATTACTATAGATACTGTAAATGGAAAGACTAACAACTACAGAAAAGTCAAAAGTGAGTGTTGCAAAATGACAAAAAACAAGCATGGCCCCAAAGAAGAGAGACAATAAGATATTCCCATGCGATTCCTTTGTCAGAAGTAGGACCATGGATGTGGTGCCTTGTATATATTTTCAGACTTTTTCAATGTATTGGTCATTTTTACTGTTTTTTGTTTGTTTTTGTCTTAAAATATTTGTTACGTGGAATAGCTCTGTGGGAGAGGGATGGACATTGGGAGAAATTCTGGTGGGGTAAAAAACTCTAAATATATTAAGAAAAATTTACTTTAAAAAATAAATAGCCTAGAGAATATAGAATTCTTTGAATCTGCTAAACTCAGTAGAGGCAGGTTGTTGAATGAATAAATTGAGAATGGTGATTGGTTGTTGGAACACTGGGGGATAATGTTTTTGACAAAAGCATGGGAATTGTGGGACTGGAGAAGACTTTTGAGAGTCCCTTGAACATCAAGGAGATCAAATCAATCCATACTTAAAGAAATTAATTCATATTATTCATTGGAAAGAGAAATGCCAAATCTGAAGCTTAAATACTTTGACCCCATAAAGAGAAGATGGGACTCATTGAAGAAGACCCTGATGTTGGAAAAGATTGAAGGCAAAGTGTGCCGGTCGCGCCGTGCACTCTCCTCCTATAAGGAGCAGGCTGCCAGGGTCATACTTACTAGTCTTCGGAGCCCACCCGGATAAACACAGAGACGAGCCGATCAGGAGGTGCAAACACTCGAACTTTATTCAGAGGCCATCACAGCAAGGCTAAGCAGGAAAGCAAGAGCAAGAGAGCAGGAGCAAGAGAGAGCGAGCTCCGACCCCTACCGCCCCTATATACCTTCCTAGCCCCTCCTCCTCAGCCCGCCTACCAGTGAATGATTGTAGGATTAGATACCGGAAGGGGATGTCTGGGGTTAGCGCTGCACCAAGGGAGAGGACATGACAAAGGGAGCTAGGCCCGGATACTGGAAGGAGACGTCTGGGGTTAGCGCTGCACCTAGGGAGAGGACATGGCACAGGAGGCTAGGCCCGGATACAGGAAGGAGACGTCTGGGGTTAGCACTGCACCTAGGGAGAGGACTAGACAAAGGGAGATCGTTCTCTGCTTTCCCACTCCCACGTGGCACAGCCCCCTGCCTCAGGAGCACATGCTCCGGTTACTTCCCCGTATCCTGTTCCTACCCCAGTTCACCACAACTCCACATGGCACAGCCCCCTACCTCGGGAGCGTGAGCTCCGGTTACTTCCTAATATCTTGTCCCTGCCCCAACTTGCCACAACCCCCATGTGGCACGTAGCCAACATCAGACAATCCCTCACAGCAAAGGAGAAGGGGATGGCAGCAGATGAGATGAATAGATAGTGTCATGGAAGCAAGGAACATGAGGTCAGACAAACTTGAGACAGTGGAGGATAGAAGTGGCTGGTGTGTTATATGGTCCATGGAGTCATGAAGAGTCAGACCCGACTGAACAACAGTACACAAGCATGGGACTTTTTTAGTGGCTATTGAATAGAATAAGCCATTCTTGTCATAGGTGTAAATTCATGTAGTGGCTTTTTTTGTTTTTCCAGATAATTTACTTTACTATACTCATGTAGAAATTTTTGGCCTGTTGCACAAACTGGTTTTTATCACAGTGTTTGTTGGGAGTGTGATAAATTGGTTAAATACTTACTGAAAAATTTGCACAAGCAGCACAAAACATGTAGGGTGTCAAGAAGCATAAGAAAGTTGTTGTCCTTAAAGAGTATTGTTGGGGGAAGCAAGAAACAAATATGGGAAAAGCCAGTATCAGATCAATACAGCAATTTAAGATGTCATAACTCTGTGAAAACATCCAAAATTAGAGGCTTTTAGGAATTGGTAGGCATCTTAGAAGTTCTAGGTCTAATGTAGTATAGTGGATAGAGCATTTAATTTGGAATCGGAAGGCCTGGACTTGAATCCCAGTTCTGGATCTCATTACTTATGTGGGGTTGGACAAATCACTTCACCATTAATTAATTTCCTTATTTGTAAAATGAGAGGGTTGTAGCAGACAGTTTCTAAAGTTTCTCTGAACTCTAAAATTCTAGAGTTTATATTCTTTTAACCTAAACCAGTTCCGTCATTTTAAAAGATGAATAAACTGAGGTGAAGAATTTGTACAAGTTCACATTGCTAGTGACCATCTGAACTCAAACCCCATGTCTTCTGACTCCCAGTCCCATCTTGTATGCCATGCTGCCCCTAGGTTTAAAGTTATTATTATTTTACTCTTTTTTGGATTGGGGTCATGTCGAGCATAACTCTTCTGTTTAGTTAAAATAATGTTTGGCTTTACTCCTAGCTGGACTTTTGATTAAAGATTTGAGGTGAGGCAGACTGCTTCAATCAAGAATATTGAAAGACTTGAAAGTAAATGGCCTCAGTAGTTTTAAGTGTCACTGTATTTTCAGATTTTATTATGTTGAGTGAGACTTTTGAATAAACCTTTATGCCTTTGTTTAGCCAAATTCTCCATTTTTCAGTGAGGAGATCCCTTTTGGAGGAAGGGGTTCTTCTTGAAAACCTCATCTGAATGAATCATTGTGTACTAGGGCTGGAGGGATTTCAGAAATGATTTAGTCTAAAAATCTTCAGTGAACCATAGATTTTGTATTGGATAGGCCCTCAGAGGCCATATTGGGCAAACTCTCTACCTGAAGAAGAATCCCCTCCCAAATACATTCTCCCTCCATTAGGAAGTTTTTCCTTGGATCAAGACTAAATTTGCTCCTGCAATTTCTACTGATTGATCCTGGGTCTGCCCTCCAGGACCAAACTGAACAAGTGACTATCCTTCAGATATTTGGAAACCACTATCATGTTCCTCTCTCTCTCTCTCTAAGTCATTTCTGCAAGTTAAACATCCCTAGTTCTTTAACCCCATCGTCATATGACACGAACTTGAGGCTTTTTCACCTTCTTTCTTTTCCATTAGCCAGTTTTTGAATGCTTTCCCTAAAATGTGGTTCTCAGAACTGACCACAATGTTTAAGATACGTTCTAATGATGTCAGGATACAGTAGGACTCTCGCCTCTGGTTGTGGACACCATTCATTTCTTAATGTAGCCTAAGCTTGCATTAGCTTTTTTAGCTGTTAGGACTACTTGAGTTTGTAGTCCATTAAGATCACTCCAGATCTTTTTTAGAGAAACTGCTATTTAATCACATCTTGCTCTTCTTATACTTGTGAAATTGATATTTTTAATCCAGGAGTAAGGCTTCACACCTTATAAGTTTCACCATATTCCCAGTGTTTGAGCTTGTCAAAATGTTTTTGGACCCTTGAATCTATTGTCCAGCATATTAGCTCATCTTCCCTTTCCCCGTTTTCTGTAAATTTGATAAGTATGTGCTCAGTCCCATGGCATCAAATGCATTTTGAATATCTTGAACTGGATGTCCTATAAGCATCTCAAACTCAACTTGCCCAAAACTGGTCCTCTTCTCTCTACCCCTGAAATCCTCCATTTTTCTTAACCTCCTTACTACTGTCTTGCGTACCACCATCCTTCCAGTCATCCAGTCTTGCACCCTTGATTCCTCATTCTCACCCCACATACCCAGTCTGTTGCCAAATCTTGTAATTCCTCCCTTCACATTATCTGTCCTATTTGTCTCCATTTTCCTCTTCCTCCTCCCACTCCCTCCAGCTGCTTCCTTGTTTCTCCAGGTCATCACTCCACTACTTTGACTCTGTGCCTTTGCCCTGGCTTTGCGCTGCCTTCATTTCTAGAATGCACCCTTTCCTCTCTTCTGATTCTTAACTTCCCCAAGGACATAGCTCAAATCCCACCTTCTGTCCAGTACCCCTAGCTGCCGGTATGTTTCCTTCTGAAATTATTTTTCCATCTGCTTATACCTTCACAGGATCACAGCTTTAGACCTGGGGGTCAGAGTGTCGTTTTATAGATGTGTTGCCCAGGGTCACATAGCTAACAAATGTCTGAGGGCAGATTTGAACTGAGATCTTCCTAACTCCAAGACTAACAGCCCTCACGCATGCTGTATTTACCTCATTATTTATGTACTCAATTGTCCATGAGCTTGTGAGCTTCTTGAAGATTAAGCACAGTGTTCTGCAAACAATTGGCTCTTAATAAATGTTCGACTCATCAATCACTCTAGACCTCCTCTCAAGCTGACAACAAAGCATTTATGATTGTTCTTTAGGCTAGTCATTTACTCAGCACAGTGGATAGAGTGCTGGAACTGGAGTCAGGAAGACCTGAATCCAAATCCAGTCTTAGACACTAAACAGTTGTATGACCTTACTTAATCTTTGTCCCAGTTTCCTTATCTGTAAAATGGGGATAATAATAGCTCCTACCTCATGAAATAATATTTGTAAAGCACTTGGCATGGCATAAAAAATATATAAATGATAACTGTTATTATTGGGTATAGTTTACCTTTCCACAAGAAGCACTTGAAAGACTTTGTCAAACCCTTTGCTAAAATCTAGTTAAACTATGTAGCTTTTCCCATACCTGTTAGCCTTGTCAGAGAAGGAGAGGAGCTTAATCTGACATGACCTGTTAGTTCTTTTGTGTGTGTGTGTGTGTGTGTGTTTAAAAAATTTGTAAACTTAATGTCCGCAAAAATAAATGAGTATATAAAACAAGAATGACATAACTTATTCTTGATGAAACCATGCTGACTTTTGGTGACCACTACTTGGCTTTTTTTTTTAGACTTTTTTTTTAGATTTTAGTCTTCCAACATTACTGATGTTGGCTCTGCAATCATATGTGCCATTGTAGTTTATCTGAGCGCTTTATTTTTCAGAAGATGAAGTAAAGACCCTTGCTCTCTCTCAAATATTTGTGGAATGCTCAGGGTACAGTCTATCATTAGTTTTGTTGGGTTTTCTTTGTGTCTCTTCGAACATCTAAAACATTACTTGGTCCCAATTATATAATAAACTAAATAATAATTATGTGTAATATATATCATATATCATATATACATACTATATACATACATACATACATATATATGTGTGTGTATATATATATATAAGCAAACTAAAATTTAGATCACCACTTAAGGTTTACTGGCTTGTAGGTTGACCTGTGCTAATCCCTTTAGAAAATGAATTCTGTTTTTAAAAATCAAAATATCGATTGGAAGTCACAGTATGATTATAGAAAACAAACCTAACTCACTATGAAACAAATTACCTAGGAAACTGCATTTGCTTAGATTGAATGGATTTGTATTAATAGATTGGTCAGATCACAAATTATTGAAGAATAGCTCAACATTAAAGAAAATCTAGACAAGCTCTTCTAGCCCATGTTTGAGTACCAAACCAGAGTTTGTTTCAAGTGCGCTCGCGTATGTGCATGTGTGGGTGTACACATGCGTAAAATTAATCAGTATATTCAAGTAGACCAATATGGACTTATCTCTACAGGATGTAGTTTCACAATCCTACTTTTTAACAGAGTTTTTATAATATAAAAAAGTTGATTCCTTTATAATATTGAGAATGTGTTGAACCCCATTACCATGTAGTGGGGGGTAGAGGAGTTCACTAAGCCTCTATTTTAGTTCCATCATTTTCCTATATTTTAAAAAATAAGGGCTTTACTTTAGGACAACTTTTAAAATTCTAAGCAAAGGTGGAATGTAGAACCCAACACCAACTTCCTGATTTTTTAGTCCATTGGAAATTTGACCCCGTGACACTGTCTGTTAACCTATGCATTTGATTAGGTGTACCCTGAAAATTTTTTGAGTTGTGAGTGGTTTTGACTGGCATTATACACAGTTATCAGGCTTGCAGGGTTTAGAATGAGATAAAATAGTCTATTAAATTTGATTTGTTGTAGACCTGTGGGTGGGGATGGAGATGAGAAGGGAGGAAGGGAGAAAGGAAAAGAGAGGGAATGGATGAGAGAGAAAGAAAGAGATTGTACTAATCTATACATTGTTGAACAACAGGATAAAATTCATTAAGTATTAAAATATTTTTGAAGAAATGCTAGGTGGCAGTCACTTTTAAAGTAGCCTTACAGATAAATAAGATGCTTGTTGTCTTTGCTATTCTAGTTTGGGAGTGGGTTGTAGATGTGCTGCAAGTAGAGGTTGCATTGGACAAGTAAGAAAATGAAACCAAGTATATTGGGTCTCTACTTTTTTGGCCTCCTCAGAAATGTATAAAATAGAATTTTGCTGAATGAAGCATGGTTCAGCTGGTTCAGTCCGAGCCCTCAGGATGCATGGATGCTAAGGCTTAACTAACTGGCATCTTCTTCTGTCTCACTTGCTTTTATGCTGTGATATAGTTAGAATTAAGTTTCCTGCCCCTTATTCCTTTTTAAGCAATTCAGAGAATACATTCATTTTAATGATCTAGTATACCTTACTGCTTTGCTCACTAGCCACTGGACCTTTTAGTGCCATACCAGCTCCTTATCTAAAAGGTCTTTGGAGTCTGGGATCTGGAATTGGAGCTTGCATTCTGCTGCATGTCAGAGCTACCAACCTACCCATAGAACTAAAGATAATGGAAGCTACACATCTCAAGACTGACCCTTGTTATCATCTCTTCTCATGTAGTTGCCATCTCTCTTGGCGGTGTTGCTCTTTTGCCAATACTTTCTCTAAACCATTTTATAATGCATGTACACACTTCAGTATTTCAATAAGTCTCTAATCTCATCAATGTAGGGCATTCCCTTCATCAGTGAAGTTTTCAGCTTATGCATGCCATTTTATCCTGTATCATTCTTGTCTATATTTTCCCATAGATCTACCAGAGAATCTATATAATATAGTGGAGGCCTTCCGCTAGGTCTTTGTGTGTGTTATATGAGTACAAGTGCAGTTGGTATACTAGTTGTCCATCTTTTGTAATTATCTTTTATAATTATCCCTTAGTTTTCACACATTATTAGCTCACCTCCCTTTCAAGTGATACACTTATATGCATGGATCATCATTGGAAATAAGTTATACCATGAAGTCTCTAAATTAGGATTATTCCTCAAATAATGTTATTTTCAAGTCATGAAATCTATCAAGTCATGGATCCATTTTCAGGAATCTCGTCTGATTTTTTTCTCAGAAAAAGAGAGAAGTAGAAGAAAATGTCCAGATGCTAGAAGGCTGGGAACTCCTCTCTCTGATTGTCATATGCTTCTACTAAAAAAAAAAAAAATTGTAATTTTCTGTTCCTAGAGGGGAGGGTGAGAGAAGTCCCCTCCAAATCTGCCTTGTGCACTAAGATTCAGAAGACAAGCCAAGCAGAGGGCATATGAAGAGAGATGGGCTATCCTTATAGACCATGTTGAAGGGAGAGCTCTTACACAGAGTTCCATCCCATCTGATTCTGTCACCAGTCATATTGGAAGTATTCCAAATCACTGGGAACTAATCTGAGCAGTTCTCTAATGTTCTCAGCCACACATAGGGTTCATGTGCTTCTCTGGGAGGTGCCGTGCCCTGAAATCACAACTGATGAAGGCCTCATCAGTTTGATCAGCAGTACTCTTATAGATGTACTGGATCCAAATACTTGTGAGGAAAGCACAGCAATTTGAGTTTTAAAATTTTGGGTCCTGCATTATATATTTTAACACTTATGCCTTTTAAAAATATCTTATTTATATCTATTGTTTTTAGGTCACCTATATTTTCCATCATATCTGCCTTCCCCTCCCAGAAAGCCATCTCTTATAATAGTTAAAAAGAGGAAGAAGAAATTAGCTACCCAACATACTGAAAAAGCTTGTGTTACGTGTGGAGTTCTACACTCATCGTATCCAGCCTCTGCAAAGAAGCAGGGCAAATGTCTTCTCATATCTCTTCTTTGGGGCCAGCCTTGGCCATTAAAATTTCACAGCATTTATTTTCATGTTTTTTTCTTGCTAGTCTCTTCATTTACATTACTGCAGTCATATATGTTGTTTTTCTGATTCTTTTTCACTTTGTCTCAGTTCATCTAAGTGTTACATTGATCCTGTTTCATCGTACTCATAATTTCTTACAAAATTGTAATCATCCATTCATATTCTTCAATTTTGTTTAGCCATTCTCCAAAAGATAGCTAATTTGTTTCCGATTCTTACTACATGCTGCATAATGGGGCCATTTTGCTGTAGATTCTCTTTGAAGTATATACTTAGCAGTGGACTCTCATTGTCAAAGCATATAGACATTTTCAAATAGTTCCAGATTATTTTTGAGAATAATTGGACCAACTCACAGCTCCCCAAATAGTGCATAAATGTCTTTTCTTTCCACAATCCCTTCAGCATTGGCTGTTCTCAGCTTTTGTTATCTTTGTTAATTTATTGGGTATGAGGTGAAATCTCAGGGTTGTTTTGAATTGCATTTATCTTTAGTGATTGAGAGCATTCTTTCATATGGTTTGTTCCTGTACTTTTCACCACTCATTTTTAGGGAATGACCTTCAGAGTCAGTGTGATGTGTTGTATAGATGTCTGCCCTCAAACTCAGGAAGACCTGGGTTCAAGTTTTGCTTCTGATACATACTGGTTGTTTGATCTTGAATAAGTCGCTTAACCTCATTTTTTAAAAGGCAGCTTTTTTAAGACTGTAAATGGCAGGGAAGGTGGTGACCTGCATCGACAGAAAGAGTTTTCCGGTTTAATGAAACCTTATGTTTAGACACTATTCCTATCTTTCTATTTGTTGTCTATATATTTTAGATATTAGGCCCTAATCAGAAAGATTTTATGCAAAATTTTTTTCTTAGTTGACTACTTCCTTTTTCCTAGTTGCATTAATTTTACAAAAGCTTTTTTTTTCAATTTTATATAGTTAAAACCATCTATTTAGTTTTTTGTGATCTTCCCTTTTTTGGTTAAGAAATTCACCACCTAATCATACTGCAAAATATTTTGGAAATAAGTCTACCAATGTACTTGATATAGTACCTGTATAGATAGTTAAAAAATTCTTCTAAAAGAAATAAAGAACAGTTTAGATAGTTGGAATGATATTAAGTGCTCTTGGAAGGGCTATGCCAATAGCATAAAAATGACAATGATATGAAAATTAATTTACAGATCTAATGTAACGATCAGCCCACCAAAAGATACTTTGCAGAGCTGGAAAAAAATAATAAAATTAATTTTAAGGAAAAAAGATCCAAAATATCAAAGAAAATAATAAAAAAAAGGCAGGAATAAAGGGAGAATACCACCTGCAGATCTCAAATTATATTATAAAACAATAATTATCAAATGTATTTGGTACTAGTTAGAAAAAAATAGAATCAAAGGAGCAGACTAGATAAAGAAAAAACTAGAAATAACTGAATCCAACCTTATGTTCAGTAAACCCCAAAACATAAATTACCCAAGAAAGAACTCCCTATTTGACAAGAGTTGATGGGAAAATAGAAAAGAGTTGGCAGAAACTTAGACTTACATTTTATAGCATATGCTAAAATAAATTCAGAATGGGTATGTGACCTGAATATTAAGATAACAAGATCATACCAGAAAAAAATTAGACAAAGAGCAGATCATAATACCTTTCGGTCACCTTTTAATTTTTTTTTCCTTTATGTCACAATCATTTCTCATTATATTCATCCTCCTACCCCCATACAGAATGCTTCCTGTTAACAAAGAAGAATAGTTAAGCAAACTGACCAACAAAACACATGCATCTCATGCCAAGCTTCCTGTCAGTTTGGTTCTAGATTTTTGCTCTTTTATGAAGCATTATTACTTGTAATCTTCTTCCATAATCCTCCATAGGTTTAAATTTTTTTTTTTTTTACACAGATTAGTTTGTATTCCAAAGTGGTGTTGACTTTGGCTACCTAGTCTCTCTGCATTGATTAGTGAAGTAGTTTCTAGACTTCTTGGGCTTGGGCTTCTTTTGATTTAGTTGTGGCTAATGCCTTTGGCAGTTTTTGTCTTTTTCTGCTTCCTAGTTTTTGGCATCAGTAGTTTGGTTAAATAGATCATGTTGAACCTTTGGAAATTTTTCACAGAACTTTTTCATTTTTTATCATTTTTATCCTTCCAATTTAAAGATAATTTTGACTTTTGCTTTAACTAGTTAACTGTATCCAGACAGCTTATTTTGACTTTCTTCTGGATGAAAGTATTAATAACTTATAAGTGTGAGACATCTGAATGGTCAAATCATTTTTCCCTTCAAAATTGAGACCTACTATATAACATACTTTTTGCTATCCTTCCCTCTATCTGTCTTTGCATGGAAGTGACCAAGTGTCAGACTATATACTGATTTGTTTTGTAGGATTTTCACTTATCCTTCTTAGATTTTTCTCACCTTTTTTATCTGCTACAACACATATTGATACACGTACCTCATTTATGTTTATGTTTATACTTCTCATAAGCATAGCAAAACAAAAAGATCAATGTCCCATGAAATCTTTCTTAATGCCTTTGAATGCATTATAAACCCATCTTTGACAGCTCCTTTGTTTGTCTCTATAAGGTGAACTTGTGGGCCATCCTGCTGCAGCTGCCTTTATATCTTATGGTTTTGTTTATCATGAGAATATGAATATTGAGATATTGATCTGGTTGGGAGAGAGACAGATATATTGTGGCCCAGTTTGCAGTTTGCAGTTGCTGTAGAATTCTTTTCAGATCTGCCTTGGATGGTTTTCATTTATGTAGTCTTTAGAAAAGTACTTAAAATGAGAGTTTATTTTGACACGAAACTTAGTGATGATTTGTAAATTTGTGTCTGCTATCCTTGCCAGACTTTGACTGCTGTGGATTTTTTTTTTTTTGGTTTCCAGAAATGACTGCTGTGCATGCAGGCAACATAAACTTCAAATGGGACCCCAAAAGTCTGGAGATAAGGACTCTGGCAGTTGAAAGACTTTTGGAGCCTCTTGTTACTCAGGTAAGAATTTACACACCAGTCTTGCACCTTTATAGTAGTGTCATCTGAGGAGGTTTCCATGTTGAGTCATGTTTTTTGAAGAGCCACAGAATTTTAGAATTAGAAGGACCTTTATAACTCATGTAAACCAACCTGCTTTTTTCTGTAGGTGAGGAAACATAAGCCATGTAGGGAAAAGGACTTAATCCAGGTAGTAGCAGAACTAGGATCAGAAACTAGGTTTTTTGATTCGTACTCCATTGTTCATTCAGTGTTTGGCCCTTATTATAAATAATATAAGTGATAATAGAAATTAAGAAGTGTCAGAGGTGGTACTTTTATACCATTTATGAGAACCACATGATAGCTTTATTCACTATCTCCAAGATGCCAGAACTGTTGTTTTCAGATTTATTTACAGGTAGTGGAATCTCCATTTGGTAAGTGAGACAATTGTAACTTGTTCATGGCTACTCAGCTGAGAAATGTCAGGACCAGAATTTGACAGGTCAGGACCAGGTCTCATGACTGAGATCAGCATTCTTTTCTCTAGAACACATTATGGCCCCTTTACACAAAGTTCTTGAAAGGTTGACCATCACCTACCCAGTTTATGCCTTTTTTGTGTGTAAATATCAAGTATTAGAAGATAGTTAACTAATTAGAAGTGGTAGTTTTGATAAGTCAGTCAGTAAGTAGTAAGTGCCAGGCATTGTGCTAAGTACTGGAGAAACAAAGAAAGGACAGTCCCTCTTGTCACAAGGACTGTAGCTCACAGCCTAATAGGGGAGACAACATGGAAGCAAGATAGAAACAGGTTAAATTGGAAGTGATCAATAGAGGGAAGGCACCAGCGTAAACGGGCACCAGGAAAGACTTCTTGTTACAAATGGAATTTCAGCTAGGATTTGAAGGAAGCCAGGAGGTAGAGATAAAAGAGGGAGAGTATTCCAGGAATGGGTAATAGCCAGTAAAAATTTGGGGAGTCTAGCTGTAGAGTATTTTGTGTGAGAAATAGTAAGGAGGTCAGTGTCACAGGGTCACAGATTATGTGGGGGAATGGGAATGGGATGGGGAAATAAGGTATAAGAAGCCTGGAAAGGTAGTAGAGGGTCGAGTGGTGAAGGACTTTGAATGCCAAACAGGATTTTGTATTTAGTTCTAGAGGTGATGGGAGCATCTTGAATCAGGGAGTGGGTGACATGGTCAGACCTGAGCCATGATAACTTTGACAGCTGAGTAAAGGATGATGGGCTGGAGCGAGGAGAGACTTGAGGCAGGAAGACCCATCAGTAGTCTGTTATAAAAATCTAGGAGTGAGGTGGAAGTGTTAGAATAGAGAGTGTATGTGAGAGTTGTTTCTTTTTAATTATAATTTGTGTTTTTTGATTATCATAATTTGATTATTTTAATCTGTTTGTTACACTTATAGATACCATCATGAATGAAAGGCATTTAACTGAGAATTAATAACTAACTAGCTTTGGTTAGATTATAAAGAATATAGGCATAACTCCCTAGATTATATTAATATGAGATTGAATAGCTTGGGACATTTTTCCCCTCTCCAATTCCATCTCATTAATATAAATTAGTATTTATACATATGAATGTAGTAGGAATTGGGAAAGAGATTTATAGCCTATGAACCCATTTACTGCGGTACTCTGTAGTTCAGTTCTTTCCATTTTTAACTATAACAAGTCTTTAAGCATCTTATGTAAAAGATAAAATAGCTGTTCACTGTGTTACTCAGATGATTAGTATTCAGAGATTTAAAACTTAACATTTTTTATTTCTTTGGGCAGTAGTGTGTGTCTTTTTAAAGGACTCTTGACTAAAGAGTCCTTACTAAAGTAATTCATGTGAATAAACTATGAAAAGAAATTTGTCTTCAGAAGCAAATTTTTAAGGATTAAAAACAACTCCAAATGCTTTTGAAAACTTGGCTCCATCATACCCTCATAAAGTCACATTCTGCTTTCTGGATCTTTGCTTAATGATGCATGGGAGAGATGATGGATTTGACCCTTAAAACTTTTTCTTGCCCTAATGTAAACTTTTAAAACCTTTCCTGGAATGTATCATTTCTGCTTCATCACACTCTGCTGTGTTTTTCGCCTAAGCCACTCAGTTGGCCTAGTTCCTGTGGAAGCTACAGTTTATAACCACTTATTTGAATTAGGAATACCGCTTTTAAATAGGATTGTTTTCTGATATTTTGTGTGAGTGACTAATGCCTGCTAGGAGTTCATAAATGTTAGGTTATGATGTTTTGTTGCTACCTGAGTATGACCTGGATGTTTGTCTTCCTAGAATTTCATTTAAAAGTCTGCAATTTATTCTTTAAATGTAAAACTGTTTTAGGTTACAACTTTGGTAACCACCAGTAACAAGGGACCCTCCAACAAGAAACGAGGTCGCTCTAAGAAGGCCCATGTGTTGGCTGCATCAGTTGAACAAGCAACTGAGAATTTCTTGGAGAAGGGAGACAAAATTGCCAAGGAGAGTCAGTTTCTCAAGGAGGAACTTGTGGCTGCTGTAGATGATGTTCGCAAACAAGGTGGGTGATGTTAATCTTTGGAAGGTAGAGAAGCAGACTTTTCGGAAAACCTTTCCTTTGCCTTCCTTTCTGGGTTAGCTAGTTGAAATGAATGTGCTTGAGTTTTTTAGGATTTTGAGCAGCAGAAATAACTTAAATGCTAGTATCTGTTTTATAGAGACTTGGATTCAGTTCTCTTTGGTCTTTGATGTAACAGATAAATGGAAATTTTATGATTTAGTAAAACAGAAATTGAGTGTATCTGGGATTTACCTTTACCTTAATGTTTATGTTGTAGAACTTCCAACTGGTATTTTGTGGGATTGATAGAATGGAGCAGCTGTCATAAGAGTGTAGAGATTATATGAGTACATCTGCAGAGTTGTGTGTTGATTTAGTCATATAAATAAACACTAGGTTAAGGTTTGACACAAATTAATTTGGGACTTAAAAGAAATTATCCTTTGAGAGACAGAGAGTTCTACAAAAACTGAAATTTTGATTGATAACGCTAGTCCAATACAAATTCAGAAATTTTGATTGACTCTGCTAGCTAATTTATTAGTTCCATGATAATACGAAGTTTGGAAAGGAGGGCTAGCATAAATTTGAGGAGTTATGTTTTAGAAGCTGGAATTCTGTGGTAAGTATTTGATAGTATAATCTTGCACACATTTTAGAAATGGTCTTAGGTTCTATCATCCTAAGGTGATTAAGGGAAAAGTGTATGATTGTCCTAACCCACAACAGATTATACGGATGGCACTGTCCAGAGAAGTAACCAAAAGATTAAATATGGAAAACATTTTTTCCATTGTTTTAACCTTTCCCTAAGTAAAAATCTAAGAATTGTGGGGCATTGTAAGCTGAGTTAATGACTACGTCTAGTACGTATAGTAACAAAAATACTTGTTGAGGATTTGAACGTTTATTTTAAGCAATTTCAGAAGCATAGTTTAAATCTTCTGAGCCCTACATGGGTGTCAGTCTTCATTTTGTTCACCTTTAAATGCTCTTCTAAGTTGCTTGCAATGTGTTATTGCCTTGTTGTTCCTGAGCTTAGAAGGGTTTGCAGGTCCAGGGCCTCATCTACCATAAGTCCTGAATTCACAAGCAGGAGAAGAGCTGTCAGGGCTCTGGAGCTAAAAACATAATCCATGGGCCAGGGTATCTTTAATCAGACTCTTGGGACCCAGTTACCAGGTATTGCTGACTTGCATACCCAGACTGATCTCTCTTTCTTCTCCTGTTTTTTGAGAAAGAATAATCTGATAATTTTCTCCATCAGGGGACTCTTTTTTAAAAAAAAAATTAATTTATTTTGAATTATCAACAATCACTTGCATAAGCTTTTCAGTTATAAATTTTTCTCCCACTCCCTCCCTACCTCCTTCCCCAAGATGGCACACAATCTTATATAAGCTATACATATACATTCCTATTAAACATATTTTCGTATTAGTCATGTTGTAAGTAAGAATTAGAACCAATAGGAGGAACCACCAGAAAGAGGAAACAAAACAAAACAGAAGAAAAAAACAGCAAATAGTATGCTTCGATCTGCATTCAAACTCCGTAGTTCTTTCTTTGGATATGGATAGCGTTTTCCATCGTGAGACCTTTGGAGATGTCTTAGATCCTTGTATTACTGAGAAGGGCTAAGTTTATCAATATTAGTCATTGCACAATGTGGCTGTTATTGTGTACAACATTCTCCGGGTTCTGCTCACTTCACTTAACATCAGACCGTACAAGTCTTTCCAGGCTTTTTTGAAGTCAGCCTGTTCATCGTTTCTTATAGCACAATAGTATTCCATTACATTCATATACCACAACTTGCTCAGCCATTCCCCAATTGATAGGTATCCTCTCAATTTCCAATTCTTTGCCACCACAAAAAGAGCTGCTATAAATATTTTTGTACATGTAGGTCCTTTTCCCATTTGTATGATCTCTCTGGGATATAGCCCAGAAATGCTATTGCTAGGTCAAAGGGTATGCACATTTTTATAGCCCTTTGGGCATAATTCCAAATTGCTCTCCAAAATGGTCAGAGCACTCGAGTGTGGGAGCCTAAGGCAAATGCTGCTTTGTTATCCTATGGCTAGCATACTCCTTTTTGCTCTTCTTGTGATTCAGGGGCACTGGATGATTAGGTAGAAACTCATTTTTTCTGTTACCCTTTTTGAGCCCCTGCTCCTTCATTATGTCCTCTAGGACTCCCACTGTATGGTTAAACTTATCTCTAAATTTGTCTTAGATCTAATCCTTCATTCCTATGTCCATCTTATACTTGATAGCTAGGTGGCTTTGGCCTTGGAGTCAGGAAGAGCTGAATTCACATAATGTCTCAGATACTAGCAGCATGACTTTGGGTAAACCACTTAACCCTTGTGTGCCTCCGTTTCCTCATCCGTAAATTGGTGATAATAATAACATCTACCTCCCAGGGTTGTTGTGAAGATTGAAAGAGAAAATATTAGTAAAGTGCTTTGCAAACCTTAGATCTCTGTAGGAATGCCATTTTTATCATTGTCATCACATCACCACCACCACCACAGTCACTCACTGAACCCCACATAACCTTCAGAAGTCACTATATCCTCTGGGTGACCCTTCTCTCAGCTTCCATGACTTGAATGATTCAGTTACCACCTTTAAGAGGATGAATTTCAGATCTGTTTTTCAAGCCCTAACCTCTCTGCTGACCTTCAGTCTCACATCTCCAACTGCCTATTGGGCATCTTGAACTGATTGTTTTTTATATTGCTTAAATATCCTTATCCCCTATAACAAAGAATTTTTTTGAAGGAAAAAGAAGATTCAATACATTAAAAAAACAAAAACAAAAACTAAAACACCTGATTATGCAGCGTTACACACTTGTGGACCTCTTCTCTCTGCACTGGAGTTGGGGGGAGGTGTCTTCTCATGTCTCTTCTTTGGGACCACCTTGTTTTTTGTGATTTAGCAATATTAATTTTTTTATTTTGTTTTGGTTCTTTCACATTGTTATTGTCGTGTATATTGTTTTCTTGTTTCTGCTTCATTTTGCATCAATTCATGTAAGTCTGTGCTTCCCTCTGAATTCATTATGTTATTTCACTTACAGCACAGTAAGATTTTTATTACATTCACATACCATAATTTGTTTAGCCGTTCCTCAATTTTTGATGATCAGTTATTTTGTTTCCAATTTCTGTCACAAAAAGTGGTGCTGTAAATATTTTGGTGAATATAGAGTCTTACTTTTTATCAGTCCTCCGACTCGAACATTATCCCTTTCATGTATTATGGCTGAAGTCATTCATTCTGCATAATGAACACTGCGAGGTACATGGTATAGTGGGTAGAGCATTGGGCCTGGAGTTGGGAAAACCAGAATTCAAATCTGGCCTCATACATTTACTAACTGTGTGACCCAAGGCAAGTCACTTAACCTCTGTTTGCCTGAGTTTCCTCAACTTTAAAATGGAAGTAACAATGGTACCTACCTCTCAGGGTTGTTGTAAGGCTCAAATGAGATAATATTTGTAAAGCACTTAGCCTACTGCCAGGCACCTAGTAGGTTCTATATAAGTGCTTATTCCCTCCCTTTTCTACTATGTATTCTGATGCTGTGAACTATCGAATTTTGGTACTACTACATTGTTAGTAACCAGCAGGATTGTCGCATGAAATCACAGGGGTTTTCCTTTGTTGGGTTTTTCATAATTGAGCATGGGCTTTCCACTTTAGACCTGAGTTAATTATTGAATTTTCCTTCAGTAAGCTATTGACAAGACAGAGATGGCAACCATGTGGGAACAATATAGAGCATATACTTGTGGGGTTTTTTTTTCCATAATTTTTGACGTCTTTTGTTTTTACATTGCCTATTTTTCTCCCTTGCTTCTATTCTCTCTGCCAGCCATCTCATGTAAAATAATTTTTGAAAGAGAAAAGAGAAAGTGGAATAAAATAAAGTTACTTTATTTTTAATGATAGAACATGATTTCTAGTGGTTAGGGAGAAATTTCTGAGAAACAGAAGTCATAGTTTATCTCTAAAGACATTCTTCAAATAGACTGAAAAGCTTCATGAGAGCAGGGGCTCTATATTACCTAAATTTCCTCCAGTGCCTCCATATAGTGCCTCACACACATAAGATTTAATGTTGGTTGAATTAAACAGAATTAGCTATAGATTGTGGATGGGGATCAGAGGACCAGGAGTCACTCCCACACCATGGGCTTGGTACATAGCCCCATGTGCCTGACACACTAAAAAGCTATCTGACTGCTAATCCAAAGGATGGTTGGTCACAGGAACATACATTTAGAATTGGAAGCAACATTAGAGACCTTCTAATCCAATCTCTTCATTTTATGGATGAGCATACTGATGCTATGGAGTTAAAATGACTTGCCCAAGCTAAAACATGTGGAAGGCATCTGAGGCAAAGGCAGAAGTTTGGCCTTGTGGGCCTCCCACTTTGGAGCCTGGGAGAGCTTAGGTCTTTCAGTAGTATTGGAAAAATATCTTGTTACTGTCCTCTTTGAGTGTGTGGCTCAGTGGTGAGACTGTAGCATGTTAGGGATGTCTGTCATAGTGAAGGATGTTAGATGTTAGAATTTATTCTTTAAATTCTTTTTCCTAGTCCAAATAGCAGAAGAAGAAGTGTGAAATATTTTATCTTTCACTCCTCTCAGACCCATTTATATTCAGTTAAGTGAGTGTCTTAAGATTTCTTTGGATCTTTTCTGCACCTCTGTTTGAGCTTTCATATCATTGACTCACTCAAGCAAAATGTTTCCAGTCAATCAAATTCTAAGTCCAAATCTTAGTTTGTTTATTTTTTTAAACTTATTGTGAGTAATTTGTTGATTCAGTATTGTAATACAGCAAAACTTGTTAAAAAGTGTCTTATTACTATTTTTTTATCTGGAGAGAGATGAGATAGGTATGGGGGGGAGGTACTTCTTAATCTTAAAAAATAGACTTTTAATCTATACCAGTTTTAGTTTATTAGCAACTGTGGTTGACTTAACTAGTTATAGTTGATCTAGTAACTGTTAATGTGTCTTCTGGCAGTATTCAAAATGCCTTTAAACATTTGAAGTACAAAATAATCTAGTAGGATAAAATTACAATCTCTTAAGATATTATCATAAAGTTGTGGGTGAGCTTGCTCTTTTACTAAGTTGGTTTTTACTAAGAATCTTAAATTCTTTTGGTTATGCAACTCTGTTATGGTGAGATTAACAATCTAAACCCCAAGAATAGACTAAATGATTTATGTGGGAAAAGTTACCAAAACTTTCCCCTACTGGTAAATCTGGAATAGGTAATTTAAAGAAATGTAGCAGGGCATTTCAGGGGAAAAAAAGAGAGAGTATATTGATCACATACTGTCAGAGAAGAAGGTTTTGGTTCTGCAGGCATTTTTTTCTTCAGTAACTGACTTGAGGATCAAGTCAGATCAAAGAGTGGAAAAGATGTGAAAATTAATGGCTTATCCATTAGAGATATAGACAACACAAGACTGATGCTATGTGTAGTGTAGGTAGCCTGGAGGATGGGCTGTTAAAAAGAAACCATATTATAATCAAAATAACTCTTTGAGAGTGGAGTTTGAGAGATGGATACTGAAGGACCTGGGCCTAGGTATGTAGAATTCTTGGAATAGGAGGTTTAATAAAGAAAACAGGCAAGTGATCCTGTTTTAATGTCTTATTTAGTTATTTAAATTATGATGCCGGTGAGGTTGGGTTAACAAGGTTGCCCCCCCATCAGCCTGTAAGAGTTAAACATTCATGCAAAAAAAGAGTTAAGGAAATGAACCACAGAACTTTTCTATAGCTTTCTGCCCCACCAATCTAGCAACAAACTGGGCTAACACTTATTTATCATTGCAAACTCCAATATCAGTGCAGAGAAGAGGAATAACGTAAAATCTAAAACTTGTTTCCTTAATTAGGTTTCAACATGATAGCCTAATCATCTTCTGCATTACACCTAATGAGAAATCAGTTGATTTCTTCAAATTCATGTTTTTCCTTTGAGTTTTTTATCAGCTTCTTTCCTCTTTGTATGACCTTTTTAGACAACTGTTTCATCTTTCTGTTTTTGTCTCTTTTCTGGTCTATGTGGCACTTGTCTGATTCTCCTTAAACCTGCATCTGCCCTTAGGTGTTCTTTGACAATTTCCACCTCTCACCTGGAACTCTTCTGTTTCCTGATGTTTCTTACCTTTTCAAAGCACAGAAAGGATTTTTATTATTCTTATTCCCCCAACGTCCCCCCCCTTCTCTCTTTTCTGGTAACTGTGTTCAGAGTAGGAGAATAGGAAAAGCAAAAAGTAAATTCCAAAGAAACATTAACAAGTTGTCAGTTGAATTTTTATGTCTTAGAGCCGTGTCTTTGACTTAAGACTCTAGAGTAGAGGCTGTATTTTCTTTGTCTTAAATTGTGCCAAGAATACTGTCTCCTTTCAAGTCACCAGGCTGTTATAAGCATATGCTGCTTTGCAAAGCTTCATATTTTGGGGTGGGCAAATTGGAAATAGGGGAAGAAAAGGGGAATTATTAAATTCTGATGCCTCCTATCAAGTTGAAATTGCTTTAAATTTATCCTACACATCTTAAACTCACAAATAAATAATGTCATTAGGATACTAACTTCCTAAACTTAAATGAACCAGATTACCTTGGGGACCTTAGCTGAATAGTGCCCCCCCATATATAGATATACACACACTTATAAGTGTATGTATATATATGTATATGTATATGTGTGTATATATATATTCAGTGTGACTGAAGAGTTCCCTTGGGAACCATAATTTTTACTGTGGCACATAGAATTTCAACCATGACACTATTAACATAGTTTCCACTGGTTAATTTTCTTTAAAGAGTGATTGTGCATCAGAATACATGTTGTGCATGTATTTGAATGTGAAATCATTGAAGTAAGTATCTTTCTTTAGAATGTGTCTGGGTAGCAGCAGGGTACCTATGAATGAATGAGGAAAATGATAACATGAATATATGTAGTATTCCATTTTCATTTTTTCTTCCACATTGCCTTGTCAGCGAGAATGAACTGAAATGTCACTGCTGTTTTGGGGGTTGAGAGGTAGATTGTATGGTCCACTGTTTATTTACAGTGTCTACTCTAATTCATAAGGTCCTTTCAGAAATTAAAAAAAAATTATTTTGGAGGTTAGAGAATGTGTGAGATTATGTGCAGGACTGTTTTTAAAAACCAGGAATTCAGTAGTTTTACGCAAATGGTTCTGAGCATTGTCTTTTATATGTGCTGCATTAGAAAATCTTGAACATTTTCCCTTGAAATTATGTTGAGTTTGTGTTTCATTGTGAAATCTACATTTGCTATAATACTTTTTCACATATGTAATTGCTTTTCATCTAAGAATCTATGATTTGCCCATGACAAGGATCTTTCTTTGGTAAATAAAAAGAATAAGGTAGAAAAAAATGTTGACCAGAATAAAGCATTTTAATCAGGTTCTTTATTTAGGAGATTCTCAAAATATAAGTTCAGAGGACTTTGAAGTATAAATAAGCAGTAATGCTTTCCCTACCTGATGGAACTGATTATGTTGTTCTGTGTCTGTGTGGTCTTATAAATGCAACAAATTTAACTTTTAAGTCATCGTGTTTGAAAATAACATTTTCATGCTAAATTCTGTAAAAATCAGTCTAGAATACTTTCATATGGAGTGGATGTTAACTGTATTTTTAAAGAGTGGTGAATTAAAAATCATTGCTCTGAGGCAGTATGCAAAGTACACATAGTGAAAAGGGATGTTTAGACTTGAAGTCAGGACCTTGGTTCAAACTGAGCTCTGCCACTCATTACCCAGTCACTCAACCACTGTCTACCTCACTTTTGTCATTGTCAATCAACCAATGAACAAACATTTAGGAAGCACCTACTATGTGCCAGGCAGCATATTTATATAAGTAAATAAATCAATATATGAGTAAATTATTGTAAAATGAATCTGAAGCTTTGGTCATTTCTTCCCTTGGCTTTGCTCACCTTCAAAAATGGAAGTATTAGGATGGAGTAATTTTTTAGAATACTTTCATGTTAGTTTTTGGATAACTTGCTAATAAGTAGATTCTTCACAGGTGATCAAGTTGTGATTTTTTTTTTAAATAATGGAAATTCTTTTGTCCAGTTTTGGAGTATTTATCTGGAGCTAAGACATACCCTAAAAAAAAAAAAAAAACCTTTTGGGAATCAGAAATTCTAGAATGAGGGCGTTTTGACCATCTTTTTCATGGAGCAAAAAAGGTGCTCAGTTGTTGGGCCTAAGACTTTTGGCAAGAGGTTTGTTATACCTTGCTGTTTGGGTGCTTTATTCCTTCCCTGTCTTCTAGTTTTAACAACTCTTTAGTCATTTTCTAAATGTCAGGAAATAGAGAAGAAAGATTCATTGATTAAGAAGTTTTTCTTTTGGATACTAAAATTTAACACCTCTATTATGCATTGATGATCTTTGCTTTATTCATCTTACCAGGGTTGGGGAACCTGTGGCCTTGTAGGTCCTCAATTACAGCCCTTTCACTGAATCCAAACTTCACAGAACAAATCCTCTTAATAAAAGAATTTGTTCTGTAAATCTTGGACTCAGTCAAAAGGACATACCCGAGGACCTAGAGGGCATATGTGGCTTCTAGGCTGTAGGTTTCTTACCCCTGTTTTACAACCTGTAGTAATAAGTCAGTTTTCCAGTTTTAGGTCTTGGGTTTAGAACTTCATCTACTGACGCATCCTGACAACTTCTGCTTGGGGTTTAGAGAGATTATGTGAGATATCCACAGACTAGATCAAGACCATCTATCCATTCATGTACCACGCTGCCTGTTATCCTCACCACCACCACTATGGCAGAGGCAGTGTGATCATAAGATATGTTCAGCTCCATGACCCTGAACAGGTCATTTAATCTCTCTTAGGGCTTTGTGATCCTGGGCACTTCACTTAGCCTCTCAGGATTATAGGCAGTTTTCAAAGACTACATAATTTGCATAGAAGGTGCTCACCTGCATTGGTAGAGGAGAGTTTTCTCATTTGGGAATTTCCTATGCCAGTGTCCACTCCCTGTTACTAAGAGCTCACATTTATACATTTAAATAGTGCTTAAAGGTTTACAAAGCACTTTGCTCATAAGCAGCTTTGTGAAATAGGCAATATAGATATAATTCCCATTTCATGGATAAGGAAACTGAGATACAGGGAGGAGAAATGAGTTGCCCGTGGTCATACAGCTGTTAAGTGATGGAGTTCAAGTCAGTAAATGCATTTATTCATTGCGGACTGTATGCCAGACCCTGTGCTAAATGCTGGAGTTTAGGCCATCTGACTTGAAGATGCTGCTTCCTGACACTGTTTTTCCCACATCTATTTCATTGTGGCCTGTTTACTACTTCTTATGTACTGTTGCTTTCCAGGCTTCAGAATTTTCTTTTGAACATCTTCCTTGTAAGGTCCCCATTTTTGCAGTTTACCTTGACTTTCCTTGTCCCTTCAGTTAAATGAACCTGGTGGTGAACTGTGTACAAGCTTTTCATTATGTTTACTTTATTTTGTCCTTTTTTGGACGTTGAATGCAGTTTATAGCCCTTGCTAGTCTTGAAGCCCTGATAGTTTAAGCAAGTAGTAAATACTTTGCATGTTCTTAGGCCTTGCTCTTGAAGAGCTGTCAGTTGACACACAGTTCTTATCTCCTAGCCTCCAAAAACTTAATCAGAAGGATGTCTTAAATGTTTTCTTAAGTACATTAAATAAAACCACTAAGGACCTACTATGTGCAAGATGAGAGGCAGCATAATGTAGTGGATGGAAAGTTGGCCTTGGTTCAGCTCTTGCCTCTGACATATAACAGAGCTCTGTGACCTTGGGGCAAGTCAAGACACTTAACCTCTCAGTACCCTCAGTAAATCTCTAAAAGGATAGCTTGCATAGCTATTACCAACCCACATTGGAAAGGGAATTTCATCACCTGAAGTTGCCTATACTAATTATAACAGATTAAGTTATTTTAAAAAATATGTGCAAGGCACTGTGCTAGTTTTGGTAGTTAAACATATTCAGGATAGTTTTAAAAATACCAAATTTGGACGGTTTCTCTTTGAATTCTCAGTGTAGCAAGTTTAAAAAAAAAGAAAAAGCCAAAGACATTGAGCTTTTGATTGTCCCCTTTTTGGTACCTAACTTAAGTCCATTTACACAGTTTGAGAAGGAACTTAATTAACAAGATTCTCCTTTAGAGTTAGAGATTTATATTAATTTCTTTAAAAAAATTTATAGCTTTTGATTTTACCACACTTAGATTTCTGAATATAACACCCTCTTTCATATTCAGCAAGCCATTTCTTGTAATAAAAGAGAAGGGAAAAAAGCACGTCAGCAAAATTAACCAACACATTATCTGAGTTTGACAGTATAGTGTTCTACATCCGTAGCCCCTGACCTCCACAAAGAAGGTAGGGAGATAGAGTTTTCTTATCTTTTTGGATAATTATAATTTGAGAACAATTGGAGTTTCTTTTTCCATTTATTTATATTGCAGTATTCACTGTGTTTTTTGTCTGCCTGCTTCTGTTCTGCATCAGTTGGTGTCTTCCAGGTTTCTTTGAAATCTTCATATTCATCTTTTCAATAATATTTTATTACATTTACATACCACCAAATTATCTTTTTGATAATGACATGATGATTTGCAGAGAAACTAATTGAGACAACTAATAGTTCCAGTTATACTAATTTCTCAAAAGTACACCTTAGCACCTTTTTTCTTGATCTATAGAGCCATCAGGTTTTGATACTTTGAAAAGTAAGTGATATCTTACACTTTTAGGATATACTTTTCTTTGAAACCTTGAGATACAAATACAACACGAAAGAGAAGTATTTTTAAAAGCATTTCTTTAGTTTTTACAATTAGGAAAGGCAAATTCTTCCATTTCCATGATTATGAAGACCCAGATGGTATGATTAACAAGATTGGTTAAAATGGGGTTAAAAGCAGCAAAATAAATTTCATTGTTTATGTAATTTTGAATAGGAAACTTTGTTTCTACATATATTAATGAATTACTTTGGTGTTTTAGAAAAATATGTTAAAACTTCTTTACTTGTTTAGACTGGACAACCAAAGCTTGTGGAGAACTATTTTATTTCTCCTTCCTTGCCCCATTGAGAGGGAAAAAGAAAAAAACCCTTGTAAGAAATGTGTCTAGTCAAGCAAAACAATTGCCTATGTTGGCTATGTCCAAAAAATTGTATGTCTCATTCTGCATCTTAGGTCCATTACCCCTTGTTTGGTGGTAAGTAGCATTCTTCATCACTGGTCCTGTAGAATTATGGCTGCTCATTTCATTGATCAGAGTTCTTAAAGTTGTTTGTTTTGACAATTTTGTTGTTACTGTATAACTTTTTGGAGAGTGGTTTTGAAGAGCTTGGATCCTGAGTCCGTCAAACATGTTTGCCACCCAGTCATTCACCATAACTACATACACTACACAGTATAAATGACTGGGATATTGTAGTATGGGCTTTCTCATCCCTAACAGAACTTCTGGGTGTGTTGTAGGGGAAATTCAGTTTCTAAGAGGTTTACAGACCAAGTGAGTGAGAATTTTAGGGCATGAAGAAATGTCAGAGCCTAACCCTTTTGGTTTTGTATGCAAAAAAACCCCACCAAGGTCGAGATACAAGGCATGAAGCAAATATTACAGAAAATTTTGTTGCTTTGACTGGTCTTGAATACTCTTTTCTGTGAAAAGGTATGGTGAGCCTAGTTGAGCATTCACCCGTTGTATATAGTTTCCCATAAATGTCATTAAACTGTCTGGTCCATACCCTTTTATTTTGTCTAATCCCTTTCCTTAATCCTTTATAAAATAGGTCAAATGGTTCATTCATTGGATAGGTAAAAAATAGTGTTGGAATGTGAGCAGTACCTTTGAGGGTAAGAAGGGACAGCAGACAAGTAGCAAGTATACATTACCATGTGAAAGATTAAGCTCTTGCATAAAAATGGGAAAAATTATTTTTTTTTTCCTGCTTCTCAGGCATGGTTTCTTTTGTGCTTTATTTCTTCTATAATATGGTTAAAAAAAAAAGGTTGAAGTGGGGGATTTCGGCTAATATCTCAGAAGGAATGTCATCTTTTTGCTTTAGTGGAAAGAGTGCCGGATTTGAAGCCAGGAGAACCTGGGCTCAGATCTTGGCTCTGCTAATTATTGCCTGGGTGACTTTGGGCAGATCACTTAATTTCTGGTCTCAGTTTTCTTCTCTCTAAATGAGGATGTTGGACTCGATGACTTGTAAGGTCTCTCTCAACTAGAATTATATGATCTGATGAGAATAATAGACTCTTCAAATCTTAAACTTCTAGGAAGGGACCTTGAAGATCGAGTACAAACTCAGTGCTCATTTCACAGATGAGAAAACTTGGATAGTGCAGAGCAGAGTCAAGACTCCAACCCAGATCTTTCTACTAAGCTCCCAATAGTGCCCCCTTTAAGAAATCATTCATCCCCACTCTGATCTAAGCCTGAATCTCTTCAACAGTATCCTTGGTGAATAAATGATCAACTAGCCCAGCAATCTCCAGTGTAAAGAAACTTACTATTTCTTGAAGCAACTTATTTCCATTTTTGGTTTTCCTACTTTAGGAAGGTCTTCCTTAATGAGCTTGAAATCTGCCTACTTATAGCTTATCCAGTACTAAAACAGCTGTGGAGTGGTTTCCTTCCTCTCCTCCCCCCAATGTCTTTTACTATTTTATCTTGTCCTTGATTTGAACTCCAAAAATTTTTAACTTTAAGTTTAGTCAAGGGAAAGCCCTGAGGGAAGGGAGTGTTGACAGTTGTGATTTCACTGCAGGTAATACTGCAGTCCTGAGAGCTTTGTTATTTATTTATTTATTTATTTATTTATTATTTGCTTATTGTTCAACTGTGAAAGTAGGTACAGAATAGAATTGGGCTGCGTTTCAGTCCTTGCCACTGACTGTGTAATGTGGGGTGAGTTGTGTGCCCTAGTTTTCCAAGTAATGTGTATATGGGTTCGTATTTTGACACTTTAGGAGGAAATGTATTTTATAAAAGAGGTGAGAGCCACCATCATCATATTTCAGACCCTTCCCTGTATAATATCACAGAATTTTTTTTCTTAAACCACTGAGTACCCCTAAAAATCAATTGTATTAATCTGTGTCAATAATCCTCTCATAATGGGGGAAGGTGTTGGGGACAAACATTTATCAAGCATGTTTAATCCTAGTTTAGACAATAGAACAAATGATATGGGATTGTTTTAACCTCTCATCCAATGGCTGTCTTTCTTTACTTTTTCTTTTTCACTATTAATATCATAAACCTGAGACATCAGGGGAGTGGGATGTTGTGGGAGCTGTCTTCAAAGTCAGGGAGACCTGGGTTCAAGTCATGCCTCTGAATACATACAGGTTGTGTAACTGTGGGTAAATGACTTAACCTCTCAGCGTTCCAGGGACTCCCTAAAACTAATTTGCAAAGAAGATGCTTACCTACATTGGTAGAGGAAGTTTCCTTCTCTGGGAGTTCCACATACCAGTGAAATCACAGGGCAGTCTCTGTACCTAATACCATCTGTCAGCAATGAAAAGAAAATACTAATTCCCCTTGTACCCAGGAGCTTAAGAAAATGAGAGCAAGACAAAATTTTCATTCATTGTGCTATGTTCTTCTATTCTCATTTGGACTCAGTTTCCATTAAAGGGTTAATTTGGAGGGTTGACAAGAGGAACAGGAGAAGCTAAAAGGGGGATTGAGAAGGAGATGAAGACAGTCAATTTTGGGGTGGAATGTCTGTATCTGTAAAGTTTTCAAATAAATGTCCTTTTGTAAGTTACTATGTATGATCTCATTTCTCCCCCTTTCCTTTCCAGAGGACACTACCACCGTTAACCCAGGTTTGCAGTCCTGAAATTATGCTTAGTTCTTCCTTCCCCTTAACCTACCCCTCCTATGTAGTCAGTTGTTGAGTATTGTCAGTTCTATGTCAAAAACCTCTCTTTTGTTGGTCCTCATCACCTCACACCCAGACTATCACAGTAGCCTCTTATTTCCCTGCTTCTGCTACTTCTCTCCAGTGTTTCTTTTATGTCTCTGGAAGTAATGAAAACGAGCTTTCTTAAACACAGACCTGACCACGTCAGTCCCTTACTCAAAAATCTTCAGTATCTATTATTTCTAGAATTAAATAGTAACTTCTTAGCCTGGCATTTTAAAACCTGCACAATTTGGCTCCTAGCCATTATTCCAGATCTTTTTCATTTCATTTCCCTTCATGCATTTTGTGTTCTAGCTCAGTTGGACTTCTCTCTGTGCCCTAAACTTGACATACCATGTGTGTACCTTTGCACAGGCTTTCCTTTACCTGGAATTCACTTTCTCCTCTACCCTTTCTTCTTTTAGGGCTTAGCTCAGCTCAGCTGTTAACCTCATAAAGGAAGCCTTTCCTGATTTCCATCTCCTTCATGAAATTATTTTGTGTATTTTTTTGGGGGGGGGGGGAGGTATACATGTTTCATTGTCCTCTTTCCCAGTCCTAGTAGAATGTAAATCATGTAAGAATAAGACCTGGACCATTTCCTTTTTGTCCAGTGTTCTCAGCACCCAACACAGTGTCTTGTACATAATTTATTTTTGAATTGAATTGAATTACATTAGGTCCCAGGGAGGTTAAAAGCCTTGGCTAGGGTCATACAGCTAGTAGGTGGGATTCAACACAGGTCCTCTGATCCAAGTCCAATCATTCCTACCACTATTTAGGCTTATTTCTTAATCACTAAACTTCCTTAGAAGAGAACTGATTGATTTGAAGCTAGTAAAGATGGTTTTTTATTTTTTTTTTTTAAATCTTATTTCTTTTGAACTTAAATAAAATGAGAGTATTTCCATAACGTAGTAGGATAGGAAAAAAAGATTATTATATATGAAACTGCAAGTCTATTATGTACAACTTGCTATTCCTTTTAATATATAATATATACTATATATTAAATATATAATATATATTATATATTAAATATAATATATATTATATATAGTATATAATTAAGTTATCATGTAACTTTATTTCCTCCCCCATCCCACCCATGGCTACCATTAGAGAGAGAGAGAGAGATACACACACATACATAGATATATAGATATAAAACCACTCTATATGTACTTTTATTTATCAGTTCTTTCTCTAGATGTGGATAGTGTCCTCCTTCATATATCCTTTTTATTTGGGTATTTATAATATAAATTTGGGTATTTATAAGAATTTTTTTCACCATCTCTAGTGCTACTCAGAATGTCAAGCAGATTTTGTCTTTGTGTACATCTACAGTAATGTGGATGTGTTCAAATTGACCTTTATCCCAACCCTGATGTGAACCATGTTAACTTATGAATGAAGGAATGAATAAATGAAAGGCACTTAGTAAGTACTTACTTTTGCCCTACAAATGAAGTAGATAAGAGTCCTTAGTGAAGGATATCAGGTTCTTTTATTAAAACTGAAATATTTTTGCACTTAAGGATACTGGGATAGGTTTTGTTCTAACTGGAAAGCCTTTTGAGGTGAGTGTTGGGTAACTACAAAGCATTTATAAATGAGTTAATTTAATCCTAGCAAATAGTAATTCTACAAAAAATTAATATGTGAACCCAGGGGGGTAACATTTTGCTTTGTATGGATGTTGTGCAACTGAATTTGATAGGCTGCATCAAAGTTTTCCTCCATTTGACTCTGAACTAGTCTACCTAAGAACTCTTTCCTAAATTTGTGTTATTGGTAAGTTGAACTATAGGGATTCATTTGGAGGTAGCCAGAAAGGGAGAGGAAGAAGAGAAGGGGTAGTGAAACCATGGTTTTCTAAGCATATGATATATGTGGTCTACCATCTAAAGTTACATTATATCTATTCATTTATTCAGCAAGCATTTACTAAGGAGTTGCTTTGTGCTAGGCTTAGGAGAATTGCGTACAAAAACAAAACAGTACCTTTCTAGAGGGTAGGCATTGGGAAAGTACAATAGGTACACAGTTATGTGGGGAAAAGCCTCAATAGGCTCTGGGGATTAGCAAAGGCTAAATAACTGTAGCCCCGGTTCTCCAACCTTCTGGGATGAACTTTGTGAACTCGGATTAGTTCTTTAACAGCCTACAGTTTGTCCCCTAGCCTGAAAAAAGCCTTAGATTATGTCAGAAAACCTACATTCAAATCCCATTTTTGTGATTTGTGCCAGTTCTGTAGCCTTGGTCAAACCCTCCCTGGGCCTTAATTTCCTTTTCTGTAAAATGGGAGGGTTGGACTAGATGACCATAAAGGCCCTTCTTATGCTAAATCAAATGCCAATTTTGCTAGTACAAATGACATGACATATGCTAACAAGGGGAAAATGGATAGATAATAGATAGATGGATAGCTGGATAGATATAGTCAACAGTCCTGAGCTGTAGGTTGCAGAGGCTGGACAGCTCTAAAATCCTTATTCAAATAAGCTAGCTTATTGTGGAAATTTTTTATTTAGAATTGAAGTTTTAAAAAAGTTTTTGTTATCCAGATCTACTCCACTTAAATGTTTACTTTTCTGACCCTTATAATAGGTGATTTGATGAAGAGTGCCTCTGGAGAATTTGCAGATGACCCCTGTTCTTCAGTGAAGCGTGGCAACATGGTGCGAGCTGCCCGCTCCTTGCTCTCAGCTGTTACCCGGTTGCTTATTTTGGCGGACATGGCAGATGTCTACAAATTACTTGTTCAGCTGAAAGTTGTAAGTGCAATGCAACTTTCTGTAGTGTGATATAGTATTAAAGCTGTTGGCTGTTGGCCCAGCAGAGGAGGAGAAAAAGTACACTTCATCATCTCTTAACCATTTAATTGGTTCTTACCACATTCTAGCCTGGAATGTGTTTCATTTCCAATTCATCCTCTACCCCAAATCTATCACTTTATGATTTTTCTGCTTTAGTGTTTAACTTAGTAGTGTTATAGTACAAATGAAATAATATTTGAGGTTCATCCTCTTTCACAGGTAGGATTTCATTTGCATATTATTAGTTCCTGGAATTGAAAAATCTCAAATTCAAATTTCATGTGCTTGGGTAGAGGGAAAATAAAACATTTTCTCTGGGAAAAACCTGAAGTTTATTGTCTTGCACATAGTAGGTGCTTTATAAATATTGGATTGTAACAGCAAAAACCTTGACTAGACTTTAGATAGCTGTTCATTTTGAGAGCTATTAAAAGCAATCTGAAAATTCTAAGACGCCGGATTATTTAACTGCTAACTTGAGCTATTTGCATGTTTTGCAGGTGGAAGATGGTATCTTGAAACTTAGAAATGCAGGCACAGAGCAAGATTTAGGCATACAGTATAAAGCCCTAAAACCTGAAGTGGATAAGTTGAACATTATGGCAGCCAAAAGGCAACAGGTAAAATGATTGTATGTGTATTGAACATTATTTTGTTATTAGCCAGTGGAAAGCAACAACTTTGCCTTGTTTTCTAAAGGTGTCGTGACTAGTAAACATATTTAGTACACATCCTTTCAGTACTATGCTAGTAATAGAGCTGTAGTTAAGTCTAATTTGTTTTATGCTACTGTGATATCATTTATTTATTTATGCCAATTTCACTTTAATTGTCCCAACAGTTTCAGACAAAGAATGTGACTAGAGATGGAGCAATAGTAGGAATTGAGGCATACTCAATTAGTCATTCATCTGAATAGATATTGGGTTATGATTGAAATTGGTCATATGGGGATGACATCAACAAAAAAATTGCTTCTTCCTGAGGGAAATTGTTTTGTTACTTTTGAAGTACACTTCTTGTCAATAGATCATTTGTAATGCACTATAAGCAGAACATGAGCGTATATTTCTGTTTCTCAAACCAGGCCCTAAGGGCCATAGCATTTGGAGTTTTGCTTCTTTTTCTTTTTCGTGTCCTTACTGTCAGATGTTAGGCATTTGATATTTGTGTCCTATGGGGTGAATGTGCATAGTACTCTCAACATGCATGAATCCTAGCTAGTTTCTGTGTAGAGATTTTGTCAACTTGAATGGTTATACTAATACTCAGTATTTGCCCTTTCCCTTATTTCTTAGAGAAAGCAGTTGATTACTTAAAATTTTTATGATGCAGTAAGTTTGAGATTCCATCTTCTCCCCACAGCAGATATAAATTGGTAGTGTATTTGTCAATGAATAACAGACAAGTTACAGTGTTAACTTGTAGCATTTTCTAATGCTACAAGGTTACATCTAACTTGTACTGATCACATACCATGGAACAGTGATTTATTTAGGTTCAACAAATTGCTCAGCTAATAGAGTTAGGGTCTATGTGCTTTATCTTGAGTTTCTCTGCTGTTCTTGCCTTAAAAATGTTAAGTACACTTTCTATTTGCTCAGTCTGGTTGATCCTCAGATGAAATTTCATTTCAGTTACTGATAAAACCAATGCATATATGCAGCTGGTGGAGTTGTCATTTTAATCCTTTAAATTAGGTGCTGAATACTTTTGATGTCATGACTCACGAATAAGTGGGAGAAATGTCAATTACATTATAAAAGTAAAGATTGGTAGGGATAGTTTTATTGTTGTAAAATATGATCTGGTCTTTTTGGTGAATTATAAAGTCTTGCTACTGTTTGGTTAAAGAAAAAACTAGAATGTTACTTGCTATCATGCATTTTTGTGAAATTGTGTAGTATATAAATCACTCGAGGGAAAAATAAAAATGGCCAAATATCTTATGTTCTTTGAAAACTTGAGTGTAAAGTGTTATGGCTTACTTACAGTGGTCTACCTTGTACCAGGAAAAATTTCAGCTTTTCCTATGTTAGAAAACATGGTGGCAAACTTCTCAGAAAGTCCTTTAATAGTATAAGCTTTTAAAAAACATGCAAAACTCATTGAGTTACCTAAGGACTAGGCATAACCGCTTGTAATGATTTTTGACTTGAAATGATTACCAAATTCTATAAATCTTATTTACAAAATCACAGCATACTGTTAAGTATTTAAGCCACATATTTCCCTATAGGGCATTTGGAATGCTTTAAGCTATTAAGTGCAAACTGAAATGCCAAATAAGTAAGGTATTTTTGAGGGAAATACTAAGTTGATACACTGAATAAGCTAGGAGATCTGAACAAATTCTTGAAAGAGGGAAACAGTATCATGTGAGGACTTTTAGAAGGAGGATTTTATTTAGAGATATTAACCATTAATTAATCAGATTAGACTTATAATTGAATGGATTTGGCTTTTTAAAATCTGGCTTTTTTTTCTTCTCTTTTCCTCTTCTTCCTTCCTTTTCTTTTTAACTATTTACATGTATAAAGGTTATGATAAAAGGTTTAAATTTGTACCCTCGGATTTACTTGGTGGATATTGACAATATATTTGACTCTTGGAAGCTAATTCAACTTCCCATTCTTTTTGTTTCAGCTGTGAATTATTATTCTTAGTAGAGGCCATTTTTGTTACAAATTTTATTTCATTAAGGAACTATTGAAACATATTAGACATACAAAATTGCCCCCTTGGATATATTTTTAAAATTATTCTTACAGATATGTTTTTTTTTCTCTCAAGGCCCAGCTCATAGAACTTTTTGGTTATAGAGGGATCTCAGAGGAAATCTTGTCCAACTCTCTACAGTAACTGTAGTCAGTCAGTCAGTAAACATTATTAAGTGCCTATTAGGTTCCAGGAACTGTCCTAAGCAGTGGGTATACAAAGAAAGACCATTCCCTCCCCTCAACAAACTCACAATCATAAAAAGAAGCTCGAAGAAGGATGGAGATAGGGTATGATGAAGTCCAGCAGTGCAGCCAGGTGGGAAATGATGAGGTGGGTTCTCTAGGCCCTCTCCTTAGAGAATCTGGGCTCTCTGCCCTCTTCTGTCAGAGGGAAATTAGATCCTTTTCTCTTTGTACCAGTAATTTCTTTCTTGAACTCTTAGAGTACACCATATGCTCTTTCATGTAATTGTTTATCTTTATACTTATATTTAGATTATAAGATACCCAAGTGCAGGAATTTATAGTATCTTTTAAACTTTTTGCATTTACAGCACTTAACATAGTTCTCTATGCGTTGTAGTCACTTAGTATTAAGTGTGTCTCAATGAAAGGGCAGTAATTTAAGTCATTTAAACTCTTAACCACAATTGTAGAATGTGGGTAGTTGGAGAAAAAAAGTCAATTTGACTTTAGATACACCTAGAATGTGTTGCTAAGTGTGTCTTTATGATGGGAAGTAGAATTTTGAGAAGGATCAAATGGTGCATGAAAGTTTCAGTTGCATGTACTTAGTGACCATTTTTGTTTTTTGCTTATTGAACTACCAGTTTGGCTTGTTTGTGGAGTAAAAGTGGGTCCCCAGAGTGACTTAGTGATTTAATCTACATGCCCCCTAATTTTCAAGCTCAGCTCACAATGAATACTGTTATTTTACATCAGATTAAAAATGGTTCTTAGGAGCAGAATGTGTATAAATAGATAGTAACTGTCCATTTTATAAAATTCACTCTTGCAGGAACTGAAAGACGTGGGCCATCGGGATCAGATGGCTGCAGCCAGAGGAATACTACAGAAAAACATTCCAATATTGTATACAGCTGCCCAGGCCTGCCTTCAGCACCCTGATGTAGCTGCTTATAAAGCTAACAGGGACTTGATATACAAACAGTTGCAACAAGCTGTTACTGGGATCTCCAATGCAGCCCAGGCCACAGCTTCTGATGATGCCTCCCAGCAGCAGGGTGGAGGAGGAGGAGAACTGGCGTATGCACTCAATAACTTTGATGTAAGTTTCATTATAAAAAGGGAAATTAGGATTGCTGCTGCTCAAATAAACTTTGTTGTTGAAAGGGAGACTAGCAGGCATTCTAGGGTCATATGATGGAGATATTCATGAATGTAATTGTAATCTTAAATAGAAAGAAATGCTCATGAAAATCAGTTTACTTCTTTCTGCCTTAGCGTGCTAGATCAAAAATCTTTATTTTTTTAAAGATTTCTTATGAATTAAAGCTGATTCCATTTATCTAAGTTTGTATTCCCTGTGAGGTCAGCTCATATTTAGGAGAACAAGATGAGTTATTTGTAAGTTAATCTGCCTAGAAATATTTGTCCTCTCAGTGACAAGATTAGAATATCACATCATCTGACATTAAACAAGTAGGAGCAGATATCAGGGGTCAAAATACTTTTGGTGCAGTGCTTCAAAGCAGTATTTTTAAAATGCTGCTTCACATACCTTGTGGTAGGATGCTTGGATAGGGGCCATTAGGGTTAGATTTTTGTGCTCCTCTCCTACCATCTCTCTCTTTTTTTTTTTTTTTGCTAGGCAATTGGGGTTAAGTGACTTGACCAGGGTGACTCAGCTAGTAAGTGTCAAGTGTCTGAGGCCATATTTGAACTCAGGTCCTCCTGACTCTGGTGCTCTATCCATTGCTCCACCAAGCTGCCCCTTTCCTACCATCTCTTGAAGCAGCAGATAAGTTCCAAAAAAAATCTGTTACCATTTTCCCATCATCTACCAAAGCACCTGAGCATTGGTGCATAATTACTCTTATTTCTGTAGCACTTTCCTGACAATGACCTTACTGTGCAAATGTTATCTCCATTTTACATGTGAGGAACCTGAGGCTCCGAGATCAAGGGAAGTATCAGATGTCAGAATCAAACCACAGTTTCCTGACTGTGTTACATCATGCCTGCCTACCTGGTTTTGTTTATATGACCATTAGCTTGCCTTGAAGAAGATATATGGCCTTATGGAAGTCACTTTACTCATTTTTCTTTTTCTGGGTCTCATTTTGCTTGTAAGTTTTTAGGCTAAGATTATGTCTAAATTCCCTTGTAAGTCAGTTCAGTGCCAGAATCTGAAGAGTGGGGAGAATTTTTACTTTTTATTGGCATTTTTTTCTTCCCTGTAGCAGAGATTCGTTTTTTTCAAATCCCTTTCCCAGGGTTTGGGAAGAGGAAGATGGGTTCTTGCTAGTTTGCATGGGTGCTTACTTACTTATTTTAAGTCACACACTGTAACCCTAAAATATTAAATGATTACTCTTGAGTGATTACAAGAGGACCTTAAATATTAAATAACTTTAATAATTGAAAATTATTATGATACATTGTATGTGTCACCTGACACTATTGTCAGCTTCTCATAGGATCAAAGCACTGTAGAAATTAGATTTGGAAGGAACCTTAATGGCCACTTACCTCAACTCTCTTATATTATCCAGGAGGAAACTGAGACCCAAAGGTGTTAAGTTACTTGACCAGAGTCATGGAAGTACTGTGTAGCAGAAGCAGCTTTTGAGGCCAGCACCCCGACTCTAAATCCTTCATTCTTCCCACTGTACCAAATCAGCTCTCTTGATGTAATTGTAAGCTTGTGTTCCACTTTAACATTAAAATATATAGTTCTTTTTTGCAGTAAAAATAGCCTACTGCTTCAAGTAAATAATACCCTTCAACAAGTTCTTCACTGCTCTAGGCCTCAGTTTCCTTACCTATAAAATAACAGGGTTATAATGATGATGATCTCTAGCGATCTAGCCATGAGGCTATTAATTCTATTACTGCTTGAATTCCAGAGGCATATCATATTGACTGTCACTTATCATAATACAGTTTTGTTTGGATTGATTCCATAATAACTTCATCTGTTAAGAAAAAAATGGCCAGACAAATTGTAGAGTTAAATAAACTAAAGAGTCTGCCTTTCAATTTTTAAACTATAGAACCTTTTGACTGAAGAGAAGTGGGAAAGGTGTCCATACTGGAAAATAGAAAAATGTTTTGAGCATTTCATCTGACTAAAACAATTGAAGTTGCCTGGGATAATTTTGTCAAGGGTCATGGCCCTTTCAGTTAAGAATTTAAGCAAATATTTGCATAATCATATAAGCATGTTTATATGTAATTATATAAATATTATGGGTGGAAAAGTATAGCTGTTATCATTTGCCCATCTGAAGATATTATTAATAGGTGCCCTGTACCTGACTGTACGGTCCCCTGACTAGATCTCAGGAGTATCTTCTGCTGACCTGCCATTCATCTTATTGCTGATGATTTGGTCCTTAGGTTGTGCTATATTTACTTTGAGGAGGGCAAAGGGAATTTTGCTGCATGTGATTTATTATGGCAAATGAAACAGTAATTATACTTCCCTGGACTGGTACATTGGCAAGATTTATTGCCTGATATTATGAATTGTCTAAAAAGTCCTACTCTGATGCTTCATCATGATGTAGAGGTGATTTTGGGTTTTTGAAGGTTATGCCAGTGGACCATGAACTCTTGGAGGTGCTATCCCACTAGAGAGGCTTTGAGTATGGTCCCAGGAAAAAGCTGATTTCTATTTTCTGAGGGTCGACCTAGCTTAGGCACAGGGAAACTTCTCACCGGTAGTCTAGCCATTTGTTGATGAATTACTTGGTTGTTGCAACCCATAAAATACAAAATACACCCCAGTTTTATGCAGCCTTTCTTTTGCAGTGATAGTAACAGAATGGTGGAAAAGGGGGATAAAGGGCTCTAGAAATCAGTTTTTAGACCACCTATAAACTTTGAGTTGGTACTCTAAATGTGAGAACTGTGGTATAACTTATCAATCTTGTCTATAAACAAAGCAATCCTGTCTATAAACAGCTAAATGGGAAGATAGCTCACAGGTATTCCTCATAGGGGCAAAGGAAAGAATTGGAAGAATTTGTTTCATCCTACGCAGAAAGAGCCATAATTTTATGAGGTATTTGGTAGTTATTGCCATGCTTATAAGTGTTTGCAAAAACACCTATGAGAATAAGTTAGAAGTTAAAATTCTTTGTATTAAATTGACATCCACTTGACAGCACTTATTGACTTCGTTGCAATAGTGAGAATAGGTAAGCGTGGTGACAAATGTCTGAAAGCATGGGTCAGAGAAAAAGAGTGAGAGCAGCATAATGCTTAGGTCTGGATTCTAGAAATTTTGTGTCTTTATGATATTATTAGATGCTGTAAATGGCAAGTGTTGAATAGCTTTAAAAAGTAAAATTGATTATATTTTAACAGATAATAAAAGACTTGTTTTGTTATGAGAGTCACTCTCAAATCATGTTTCTGTGTACAGACACACCACTAACTTATTTAAGGAAACATCAAAATTAGTAAGCAGCTAGAATGTAAAATAATAATGAGGGGAAGAAATGGCATGTAATTATAACATCTTAATCCTGAACTATTTTTGAACAGGTAATTAATAATGAAAAATGGATAACATACAATACAGCAGAAATAACATCAATACTGATTACAATACTTTTATACAAAAATTTAACTAATGAAAACCAAAAGCTCCTTGGGAACGACTTGGCAAACAGTGAGAGATGATGGCCAAAGTCAATATTGGTTTAAAGTAATTTATAAATCTTATGAAGGAAGATGATTGATGTTTATGAACATCTTGCTTTATAAAGACAAGAGAAGCAGTAGAGGTTAAAAACAAATTTATTTGGTTTTTTTTTTGTTTTTGTTTTTTTGTTTTTGTTGTTTTTTTTTGGTGAGGCAATTGGGGTTAAGTGACTTGCCCAGAGTCACACAGCTAGTATTATGTGTCTGAGGCTGGATTTGAACTCAGGTCCTCCTGACTCCGGGGCCAGTGGTAAAAATAAATTTAAAGAAAGCTTGGTGAGATACACAAATAAGTAAAGTATTCCTGGGGAGCATTTAAAGATTAAGATGGAAGTAGGGCAGCAAACAGAAGAAAAATGGAGAAGATCTGCAAAATTTTTATAAGAAACTTTATACCCTCTAGACTCTAAAATTAAAGTCTTGATATGCTTATAGACAAGGTAGAAATGGCACTGTGGAGAACAGAGGTCGGCAGGTACATTGGACCCAGTCTGCATAGAGGAGATCTCTGCCAGAGGTAATTAAATTTTGAGAGTATTGAAGGATCAATCTCAAGACTTTGGAAGAGGGGAAGGTACCAAGGGCTTATTTACCTATTATTCCAACGACGCAGAATCTTTCAGACTCATCTAGACATGAATCTTCTGCATACATGTCAAAGGACATTCTTGTAAGGACGATATCTTTACTGTGTCGCAATTGACTGATGTGGAGAAGGTTTGTTATTATGAAAAGGCATTTGGTAACAGTGGAGCAGTTTCTGTCTTAAACCACTCTTTCCACAAGGTACCTTCTATCCATAGCTTCAAAATTCCTGTAAAGATATAGTCTAGAATATTAGTCTCCTGGAAGAGATCTATAACCATTTGAAAGAGTTTGGCCCGACCATCCACACAGAAAAAATCAAATGCATGAAGTATTTCTTGCTCAGATTGGGACATGCAGATGTATGGATACCCTTTGCCATCAATATGCATATGTTGGACAGACAGCATAGGTGGACAATGAATTGGGCCCACAGTTAAACAGGAGGAAGAGAGAGGGCTGAATTGCCTTCAGAAAATTACAAAGCTCATTTAATGACCCCAAGCTTCTCCTGGAATAAAGAGACTCATCTTTTTAAAAATTGGTGGCATAGTATGATTGTGAGGTATCAAATATAACAGTCTCTGAAGAACTGAAAATGAATATTACATGGAGGGCAACGGAGAAGTGTGTGATGAATGTGAGCATGCTGAAATATATAACCAATGAAGACTTTCAAAGAACAAGAACAGACAATATCAGTGGGCTAATAAATAATAGGAAAAGAAGCTGGGCTGGTCACATAATGTGCAATGACAGGAAGATAGCTGTAGTGTTCTACTGGTTTCCACAACTTGTTTGTTGGATCCCGTGTCAAATTTACCAGAATTCATGAGTGGATTGTAATTTTCATTGTTGGAGGGAACATTCAGATTGATGAACTCACAGGATCATTTGAATAGTATGCAGTCAGCCAACAAGCATTTATTCAGTGCTGACTATGTGCTAGGCACTGGGCTATGTTCTGAGGCCACAAAGAAATGCTTCTCAAGCAGATCAAATTGGAATGGAAGAAACAATAAGTAAAACAACTCTGTCCATACAAGACATGTATAGGGCAAATTACAGGTAATCTCAGCAAAGGCATTATAGCATTAAGGGGAAAGGCTTTTCATAGAGGGTGGGCTTTTAGCTGAGACTTGAAGCTAGAGAGGAAATTCAGATTAGCTGAAACTTGAAGGAAGACAAGGAAATCAAGAAGTAGAGGTGAGGATGGAGAGAATTACAGGCATGGAAAACAGCCAATGAAAATGTGTGGACTCAGAACATGAAATTTCTTATGTGAAGAACTGAGAAGTGAATTGATTTCCTTTGAAAAGGAATTCAAGATCATAGATTTGGCTAGTAGAGTACCTTAGAGATCATTCAGTCTGGGTTCCTCATTTTACTCCTATTAGTATGTAAGCTCATTGAGGTCAGGAGGCTAGTTTTTGCCTTTCTTTGTATCCCTAGCTCTCAGTATAGGGCCTGGCCATAATAAGTGCTTAATAAATGTGGTTGAGGCCAAGAGAGATTAAGTGACTTGCCCAAGGTCATGCAAGTATTTGTTAGCAGAGCTTTGATTTGAGTCCAGATCCTTCAAATTCCTTTACAGCATGCCTGCCACCTGCTTGACATTTCTCTAAACCTGTGTATTGAATAACACTCTTCTGAAACCAATGAGTTTTGAAAACATTAAAATTTTTTATCCTTCAACATGACCAAAAATCAAGAATGGTACATACTGTGAAATATTTTTCTGAATGCAAAAACTTAATTCCTTAATACATAAATCATTTGCTATCACAGTAAGGATGAGCTTCATTGGACCATATTGCAAGGCATTTTCCAAATTATTTATAAACACATTTCCTGGCCTTGAAGTACTTAAAATCTAATCATACAAAAGAACTAGATGATACACTGGGAGTGGAAATCAGAAGCTAGAAGGAATTCTAAGAAGCAGGGAGCTAGAATAGAGGTGGGACTGAGACCAAATTTGAGACAGGTTCACAGCTCTCTATTATTAAGCTATCAATACATTAACCATGAATTAAATGGATTTTATTCTGAAACTGCCTTTTGAGTCAGTGAGATTTGGGGGATGATTATTTGAAAAACATAGTTCATCTGATGTTGCATAGCCAAGCTTGCTATGTATAGTCTATACCATGGCACTTTTACAGGTTCAAGAGGAAACCAACCCACTTTCCTTGTTTGCTTATGATGAGGTAATTACATTGGACAACTTTAATAGTTAGCATTGTACAGATGGACTTGTAGGTAACTCAAGAGTTCGGTAGTTTGAATTTGATTTAGGCTGACATATTTGCATCTGTTTTTTCTGTAACATGCTTCATAGAGGCCAAGTTTTGCTAAGTTGTTGGTTTGCAGTACTTAGAAAAAATGAACTGCCAGTTGAACACAGCTCATCATTATGTGGGATTATCCCTGGAAATGTTACCTTCAATCTGTCATGAAGTATAAATTTCCTCCATATGTTTGACTATTTGTATGCTTATCGAATTGTAATCAAAGTTTTTCTTAGGTAATGGCATAGTTATAGGTAATAGATAATAATATTTTCTTTTCCAGAAACAAATAATCGTTGACCCTCTGAGCTTCAGTGAAGAGCGTTTCAGACCTTCTCTTGAGGAGCGCCTGGAGAGTATCATCAGTGGAGCAGCCCTGATGGCGGATTCATCTTGTACTCGTGATGATCGGCGGGAACGTATTGTTGCAGAGTGCAATGCAGTTCGACAGGCCTTACAGGATCTACTTTCTGAATACATGGGGAATGTAAGTGTGAGGGTTTGAGTTGTCTTTATGGATTTTTGCTAACTTAAAAGATTCCTTTTATTAATCCCATTAATGATGGCAGAATATTGGGTAATTTATGAATTTAACTTTTTTTTTTTTACTAAAGTATTGATTACCTGAGTATTTTTCAGTATTTAGGTGGTAAATTAAGGTGTTATTAGCTTAATTGCAAAATACAAATACTTTCCTTGGAGTCTTATATTGTTCTCATCATATTTCTCAACATTGAGAGGCTGTAAGCAGAAGACTTTTGAGAAGCTGCCACTTTTAATAATAAAATACAGTTTTAGATCTAATTGTGAGAATATGCATGCCATACAGATTTCTATCTCTTCATAATTGTCATTTCTAAATTGCTTTTCAACCAGATGGACAAAAATTAGAATAGGGCATTGATTCAAGCATTTCCCTAATAGAAAATTATTGGGCTGAATTTAGAATATTTTGAACTTAGAATTCTGCCACCACAGAGCTTGTGGTCCTGAATCTTTTTGCCTAAGAGAATACTTATACTTATGTATTTTGTCCAAAGGTCATTTTCCCCCGCTACCTTTTTATTTTAACTTTTAAAAAATATCTTCACCCTCATGATCAAAATATTGGGGTAAGAAACAATCGATTAACATTTACTCAGTGCCATTTATGTGCTTGGCATAGTGCTAAGTACTGGAAATATAAGGGAAAGAGTTCACAGTCTAATCAGAGGGGGCAATATGCAAACAACTATGTACAAAAAAGATATAGAGAGGCTAAATTGGGCAGGGGGTAGTCTGAGAATGAAGGCACTAAAATGAAGGAGAACTGGGAAAGGCTTTTTGCAGAAGGTAGGATTTTAGCTGGGACTTAATGGAAGTCAGAGAAGCCAGGTGTTCCAGACACGGGGTCATCCAATGAAAATGTACACTCAGGAATCGGAAGTCAGCATTATTGGATAACAGACTAGTTGGAGGGGAGTGAAGTGTAAGAAGGTAGGAAGGGTCCGGATTATGAAGGGCTTTAAAAGCCAAACAGGATTTATATTTGATCCTGGAGGAAATAGGGAGTTACTGGAGTTTTTTGAATTGGGGGAGGAGGAGGGAAAGGTGTGACATAGTCAGACCTGGACTTTAGGAAGATGATTTTGACAGCTGAGCAGATTATCAGTTGGAGAGACTTGAGGCAGAGAAATGAACCAAAAGGCTTTTGTTATCAGCCAGTTGTATTAGGTCATGAGAGTCTGCGCCAGGGTCACAGTACTGTCAGAGAAGAAAAGGCAGTTTATGGGAGAGTTTTTACAAAGGTAGAAATGACAAGTCTTGACAACTTGGTTGGATATGGAGAGTGAGAGAGTAAGGAGAGTAAGGTTTCATGACTAGGAGGATGGTGGTGTCCTCAACAATAATGGGGAAATTAGGAAGAAGGGAGCATTTTTGGGGAAAGATAATGAAAATTCTGTTCTGAATGCACTGAGTTGAATATGTCTCTGGGACAACCAGGAGTAGAATATGGTGAAACTGAAAGTTAGGAGAGAGGTTAGGACTGGACAAGTAGATCAGAGTGATCTGTACAGAGATGATCATTGAAACCAGGGGAGCTGATGAGATCAAGTGAAATATATATATTTCACTTATATATTATTATATTTCTATATAAGTATAGATCTAGAGAGCCTAGGAGAGAGTGATATCTGTGGTTAGCAGGTATGACCTGAATGAAGATTATGAAAGGAGAGTGAGAAGGAGCAGTCAGACAGATAAGGGGAGAAATAGGAGAAAGCAGTATATCTAAATTTGAGAGAACTCAAGAAGAGGGTGATCAGCAGTGTCAGATACTGCAGAGAGGGGAAGGATGGGGATTAAGAAAAGGCCATTAGATCACTAATAATTTTGGAGAGGCCAGTTTATGTTGAGTGATGAGGTCAGAAGCCAGACTGCAAGAAAAGATTGAGGAAAGGAAATGGTGCTATCTTTTGTGGGAGCACTTTCTGAAAGAGGTGAGCTACAAAAAGTGGGAGTGAAGTAGGACAGTGGCTAACGGGAATGGACAGATCAAGTGAATAAATTGTCTAAAATCAGTTTGTTAAAAAATGAAAATTTGGATTGTCACTAGAATATTAATATTCAACATTTTTTCATGAAAATTTTTTTTTTCGTTTCTCCATATTCCTTCCTTGCTATGCAGCTTAATTTGTTTGGTTGAACATATTCAGTAAATGCTACTGGTAAGTTATGAATGTATATTCTTTGAGTGAAGCTGAATATATTCCCTTGTTTAGCTTGTTTTCTACCACATTGTAAAATTAGTAGAGCATATTGAATTTTTTAAAGCCATTGCTATGTTGTGATTGTAGCCAATGTACCTCAGAAAAATGAGATTAGAGGCTCAGTTAAATCAAGTGGAAAAAACAGTTGATAAGCCATGGTGAAAATGTGGGACATATTTAAAAATCCTTATTTAAGCTTGAAATTTTCAGAAGTGGTTAGGCTGAAGCATGAATTATGCTGGTAGAGTCTTAAATAGGGAATCAAAGGGCAGTGATACATAAATAGATCAAAGGTATGTGCTAAATTTGAACTGAGGAGAGTAGTGCAAAAGTCCCTCAATATGGTTATGCCAAAGAAAAGCCAAAAAATGCTTCAGTACCTAAGCATATGGGGTAATGAATCAGCACCAAGCGCACTGTACTGAGGACAGAGTGACTAAGGATTAACAATGGAATAACTTGTACTGCATAGGCAAACATTATGAGAGTAAAAACTATGGTGTAGATTAGATGCCAAGTGGTGTAGTTGAAAAGAGCACTAAAATTTGAATCCTGGCTTATTTACTTCCTACTAGTGTTCCTTGGGACAGGTCATTTCATCCCTCTGGGCCTCAGTTTCCTCAGTTGCAAAATGACAGGGTTCATCTTTAAAAAGGCTTAAGCTAGGAATCTTGAATAAAAATTAGCATTTTGCTTTATGTGGGTGTGTGTATGTATATATATAGCTTTTGATAGATATTCTTTATGTTGGAAAAGTATTTTAGTCCTGTATGGAGCATAGAGGGGTAGATATTTTGTGGCCTTTACTATATTTTTCTTGGGGGAAAAAGTTGAGAGTTGATTGTTTTGGGGTTAAAAGATGTTCATCAATGAGAGCAACCAGGCTAAATGTTTCCTGTTGTTTGTGCACGAACTAACACATGCAGAGCCTCTCATAGCTGGCCAAGGGCCAATCAGCCAAGGCTGTCCATTTATGAATTTCAGGCCTAGATCTGCCACAATACAAGCTGTCAGCCTTTGACAATTTTCCTGGGAAATGAATGAGAAAATGTATGTGTTACATTGAAACTGTAGACAACTTGGACTAATCAAACCTGATCTATAGTATGACATTTTATTAGTAAGGCTTCATTATTCAATTTTTGGGTTGCTAGGATTCCATTCATTGTGAAACCAAATACTTTCATACCAGATGAAAATGCTTTAGTTTGTCATCCAATGTTGTCATATAACGTGAAAAAAGAGCAAGGAAACTCTTTAAATTCCTTGCCATGCACTATTTCTTGGTGCCCAAATATTATAGAAATTGTATGTAATTGTGCATCTTCTATGCTATATAAGGGACTGAGTTTATTGTAAAATTTGCTATAAATTTTAACTTCATTAAAATCCTGGGGTGTCCTCCAATATTTCTCAATCATACTTCCTTTCTGTGAATAGACAGGTGTATTTTCAGGTACTTGTATTGACTTTCCAGTTTGGGCTTTTATAGGAGAGTTCCCAGAGGACAGAGGTTATGTATTTATAGTTGGAGATATTTAGATATTAATTTTGCACTGAATGAAAATTTAAGTAAATACAGGATTAACTTTTTGCCTTTGATGTAATATGAGAACTGTAACTGTTGTCAGTGAAGATAGGACATTTTTATGGTCTAAACTAGTGGTGTCAGACTCAGATTGAAATGGGGGCTATGTGTTTGACACCTGGTCTAAAGTGATGGTGAAGTGTGGGCTTTTTCAAAAATTACCTTAATGAATCAAACCACAATTTAGCTTCAAAACAAACAGGTTTGAGAAGCATTTTGTGTATGTGGCTTGGCAGTTAGAAAGTACATGACCTTTTATGATCATAAAATGCCATGTTCATTTATTAAATAGAATGGTACATGCTTAATGAAGCAATAGTAAAGTTGCCTTTTGAAGGCAAGATGATGGATCAGAGATTTGGAAGCATGATCAATATGTTGGCCTGCAGATGAGTAGGATTTTAGTATGTCAGAGTTGATCTTAGACTGTTTTGGTATTTTTATCTTCTAACACATTAGAGGAACATAGGAGACTTTTGTACAGCTAGAAACTCCTTACTGAGTTGTGAGGGTTGTTTGTTTAAACAAATGAAAACCTTAATCCTTTTAGCTTTTTGAGGTTTTTTAGTTGAAATTTTAATGTCTCAGATCATTACACTTTATATTAATTTCTGACACACCATCAATCCAAATAATGAGCTTTTCGTTATAGGAAGAACTCCAAAGACAGTCTCAACTAAACATTATCTGTAAGGTTTCCATCCCTGTGTTGTTACTTTACAGTAACTACAGTAAGCTACTACCCAAATTATTTTGGTTGCCCAAAGAAGCACAAATTGCCTTCGAGAATGGATAGCGAGGTCAAACTTGTGAAACCAAGTTTTTGAAAGTTATAAGGTAAATCATTATCTTTAAGGGTATTCTTTCTGGTCAAAAGATTTTTTAGTCCACTGTGATTGTCAATACTTTGGACTAATAAATCAGGTGTCTATAGAGTTTTATGGCTCCTGTTTTAAATGTGACTGAAAAACAGAATGGATTTCATAGATGTTCAAAAGCATAGTACTTCTATATTGATATTTGAATGAGGTCCAGAGGTTTTTTTTTTCCATTTTAGAAATTCAAAAGTGCCATTGATAGTAGTGTGAAGCTGGAAGTTTATTAGTCTTAGTTTGTATCTCCAAATGAGTTGCTATAGAGTTAGATATAATTAGACATTTAACCATAAGTCTAGCTTCATTTTTTTAACTAATCCTTATATCTTCTCACTTTTCATTTTACTTCTAAACTTTGATACTTTCAATTGAAATGCTGCTTCTACTCAGCAAGCCAATTTCTGGGATAGTTATTTTATAAAATGTTGAATATCAAACTTCAGAACACCTTTTTACCGCAGGTGGGGAACCTTTCCAGGGTCCCATTCTTTGCTGGAGCAAAATATTTTCTTCTTCCTCTGAAATATTTCTTCCTTCGATGCTCCTCAGTCTTGTTTTACTGAAAGCTGTAACTCCAGCATCTCTCCTGGTCATAAAACAGACTTTGTGAGGAGATCCATGAAATAAAACTTTCCTCCATTAGTCAATCTTTATTCAGGTTTCTGCTTATTTTATTTTAAATAAGGTGCTTGTGACTCTGTGTTGCAATTTTTTTAGTCATCATCTCCAATCAGCAAATCTGCAAAATGGAATATTGGCTATATATAAAGGTCCAGATCATTGAAACAACCTAGTGTTTATATGCAAAAACAAGTTCTTTTGTCATAATGGTTTGCTTGAGGAGTAGATTGAAATTTAAGGAGGGAAAAGGGGTTCTTCTCTCCCTTTTTTCTTATGTTTTTGTATCTAAAAAGCTCAGGCAAACTGCTTTAGAAGTAAAGTTAAGATTGCCTGAAATAGATGCCACAGTTTTTCCTGCTTAAATCTTTTCTAATCATTGCAGATATAGCCAAAGTATTGCAATTTAACATTAGGTTTAGTCTAAAAAATCCTGTGTAGATTAACTTCTAGTTACCTTTGAGACTACTTGTTAATCATCTTCAAATTTAGCTCTATAGGGCAGTTATCTGGGGAAATTCCTTTTCCTACTCTGAGAGGATGCATAGATTTGATTTGTAAAGGAAAAACTCATATTGTTTCCACTCCCCCCATCTGTTTAATTAAAGTAATATGTCCAAAAGCCAAATGGACTGAAATAATTAGAAGTCAAGCCACAAATATTTGAGTAATAGTGTTAATTCAGTTAAACAGTTTTGAAAACTAATACGTATAAACAGATATTGTTGACCATTGGGCTGCTGGGGAGCTGAACACTGACATAACTTACAGATCCTTAAGAACACCTGTGTAAAGCCACATGCATTAGGAAAAATCAGTATTGTTTTCCTTCTTCAAAGTAATGATGCAGTGTGGTAAAATGCAATTTCATTCTGTCTGTGAGATCAGTAAAATTCTATTATTAAGAGAACTGATTGAATTCATCAAACAGTCTTTTCTTTTTCTCCAAAGGAATATTATTATATTTTCAGAACTGTTAGACTTTAAGAATAGGTAAAACTAAATTTCAATTTAACTTCAAGTTGGATTCAAGTTGATAGCTAAGATTGCAGTAATTGCACAAGTTGTTCGTTGCTGTCTATCTTGTTTAGATCAACTCTTGTCTATTAGTGTAATGAAGTGTATGGATTAATACAATACTGTCCTTTTTTTGTGGTACTGTTTTGAAGCCAATTCAAAATGAGATAAATTGTTTTTCTAATCCTTTTGGTATTGATGTTATTTTTATTTCACTTACATATTGTATAAATGTATTTGAGAATTAAAATTTACAAATTTGGAGGAACATAGTTATAAAACTGAAAAAGAAGCTTGGTTGGTTTCATACGACAGGTTCAGAGAATCTAAAGCTGGGAGGGACCTCACAGAATATGTAGTCCAATCCCTTCATTTTCCAGATGAATAAGATTGACAGAATAAGTGGGTGAACTAGGATTTGAACCCGAGCCTCTTTTCACTATACACTGATGAAAGCTTACTCTGATGGACATGGGTCTTGAGCTAGGCCTAAAACAACCTAGTTTCCTACTGATTCTCTTCTGTGCTTCATCCAAACTAAACTACTTGCTGTCCTCTTTAAACACCCATTTTCTTCTTCTGTGTCATTGCTCATAAGCTTGGAGTGTCTCAGCTTTGCAATCTACCTCCAGCCCCAGAACATTATAGAGCTAGAGCTGGAAAAAGAAGATGAGGAATCATGTGACCCAGAGGGGTGAAGTGGTAGATGAGTAAGAAGTTGGATTTGAACCCAGGTCCTCTTGATTCTAGGGCCAGTATTCTTTTACTGCAAATCTTTGCTTCTCATTGGTTTGATATTGTTGGTAAATGACACATGGGTTTACTGACTCCACCAGTACTCCCAAAATGCCTCAGATTTTGTGTATATCTAGATAGAAGAAGGCTAAAGGTCAGACAATCTGCCACCTTCTACCTTTAAATAAATGTTGTTTCAGTAGTTGTAAGATTGATAGAGATTATTATTGGGTAAAATCTTTTAAAAGAAGAGATAGAAATGGCTTATTGAACTCTGTGTTCTGTAGTTAAATAATCCTAAAGCATTAAGAAAATATTGAACAACATGAAGCTCCTACTGTATGCATGGCAGTAGGCTAGGTCCTAACAATGCAATGCTAAAAAATTATTTAGCTATTGTAAAGAAGCTTACAATGTATAGACAACCTTAAGATGTATTATACAAAATAGTGCTCTAGGAAAATTTGAGGAGAAACCAAACATTGTCAGCTGAAGGGGATCAAGGTATGTGTCCCAGAGGAACATCTGAGCTGCACCTTAAAAGAAAATATCTCTGAAGTTTAGCTGGTTGACGGCAAGTCTGTCATCACTAGAAATAGAAAAGTTCTGAAAAGAGATGATTTTAAGGGAGAAGATAAATTTTGGATGTGGCAAGTTTGATGTGCCTGCAACAGTTCATCCAGTTGGAGATGTTTCATTACATTGGAGATGAAGGACTGGAATTCCAAGGAGAGATTCTGGCAATATCTAGATTTGGAAATCATTTGTTTAGAAGTGATCGTTGAATCTGTGTTCCGTGTTCAAAAGAGAAGATCATGAGAGAGAGAGAGAGCACAGTCACAGAGTCTGATTTTTAAAGCAGCATTGTGCTTTAGGCAGCCACTTATTTTACTTCTGCTTATCTTCTACGATATGCCATTTATTTTTTGGTGTCCTCAGCTTGTCTCTTTGGACAGATTTTTAACATTGTGCTTTGATTCTGCACAATTTTATTGGGAACTTGTTTTCTGTAGGTTTCCTCTTATTTGGGATAGTTAGTGCATGTCAGATAGAATAAGGAATTGTGTTTTGGATGGTCTCTATCATTTAATCATCCTCGAGCTTAGTTGCCTATCTCTGGTTATTTACAGATAATGATTCACTTGCCACAGGAAGATGATTTTTTGGTTATAAACCTCTTTTAAAGAGACTCTGATCCCTTTCCTGATTTTCGTATTTCCAAAATCAAATCATCCCTTCCATTCTTTAGAGCATATCTTTTCAGTTTAAGCAAGTATTAGCAGGATTGCTTTTCACCTGTACTCCCACCACACTTCAGAATGTTGTACTAGGCTTGCTTGGAGTATGCCTGGAAATTAGAAGATATGAATTTAGCTTTAGAGATAAGCACACATATGAATTAATTTGAGAATAATTATAAATCAAGATGTTAATGGGTATAAAATAACATTTCTAATAATAACAACTTTAATACATAATAGTTTATTGGACAAAAAGTAAAGGGAAAGTTTACGAAGATTGCATGATCTAGAGAAGTGTCTGTCCTGGAGGGGGAGGGAATGTTTGGTACTAAATCTTTAAAAATATCTCAGTATGTCTTGCATTTTGCAAAAAGAAGAGGGAGAAAGTGATATGTGAAAGGGAAGGATTTAATAAGTAGCATGTACTGGATGACAAGCAGATTTGGCTTGATATAATCAAAAGCAAATCTTAACCATTATACAAAGTGGGATCCTCAACACCAACTGCCCTCTTACCTTCTTCTTCCCAAACCTTCCAATTTGTCATTGCCCTGAGTTTACTGAGTAAGAGGCCCTGTATGTAACCTGAGTAAATAGTCTCATAATAATAATTTGCTTTGGAGATCTGTGTTTTGATATCTCACTAATTTAAAGCCTTAAAATGATAAGATTGGCAGCTTTCTAAGGGTGTTTAGCTTTTTAGTATATTTCCTTATGATTAAGAAAAGGAATTTTAAAACAAAAATGAATGAAAATCTGCTTTCTCTAGCCTCTAGACAGAGACACATTAAGGACTAATGACTGCCAAAAGGAGATGTCAAATCTAAGCTATTCAGTTTCTGTCAGCTTAATATCCGGTGAATCAACAGTGTTAGGGTATGTCTGTTTAAAGTGGGTAGAAGAAAGCATATTTAAAATTCTCCATGTCCTAGACAGGTATATCTTATTTGATGTGGAACCAAAGTCAAAAGATAGAATTTTATTTGTAGTGATTCTTATTATATTTTATTTCTAGCAAAGCATATTTTAGAAGTGAAATGTTTTTAGAAGTGTTTTAGAGATGTTTGGGACCCTTCCCTCCAAAAAAGATTTGTTTGGAACGTTGGAAGGATTTGATTGCCCTGTAGCTGAAAGGTATCAAACATGTGGTCCAACCAGATTAAAATGTAATTGGGAAATATTTAACAAAATAAATAAAAATACAATAAAATGTAGACCCATTAGCAGCACTTCCACCCTAGAGCCAGGCAGATGTGACTGAAGTAGGAATTGGGGACAAGAGCCTGTGATCTGGTGTCCTGAAACTGTTGGGCTTGGATTCCCTGGCTATGCTCACAGCTGGAAAAGTTCATCTTTACCAAAAAGAAGAAAGAGAGTAAAGATCTAAACTTTATGGCTGAAAAAAAAATGTAGATAACATCACATTTTAAAACTAAATGAGAGATCCTTACGTATGTTTTGTTAGTCCCTGTTTCTATTTGAGTTTGACACCTCTGCTACATCTTAGTGTATATAGCTCACAAGTAAGAGTAACTTGGAAATTTCTTTGAGAGTGAAATGGTAAAATGTGTGAATGTTGCTCTTAGGAGGAAGTTGTGTAAGAGTTACCTTAAATGTAAAAATCGAGGAAGAAAAAAGTCTGCATCTTGGTAGATAAGCTTTACAATGTGTGGAAAATTATGACCTTAGTGTTTATGGTTTAGAATTTTGTTTAAGCTAGTTTATGGAGTTTTTAGAACAGATTGTTAGAGAATAGCTTTTAACATCAAACTTTAAAGCAGCTGCAACTCATTTAGGATTTCTTCCTGACCATATTGGACTGGACTGTAATAATATTTTTCTTGTAAGATTGAAACCTGTGTTGTAGTAGTAACAGTTATCTTTAAATGGCTTCTATAAAGCAGACTTTTGGAAATATTTTAAGGGGCGAGCACATATCAATATACATCAATGCATTTATCTGCTCTGTGCTAGTCTTACCAATGCAAAAGATTCATTCCTTATGCCCCTTAATTGTAGTGCCTTCTTTCTGTTTATTATCTCCAATTTATCCTGAATGTATTTTGTTTGTTCTTGGTTGTTTCGATGTTGTTTTCCCTCCTTGAGGACAAGTTTGTCTTTAGGTTTTCTTTGTGTCCCTAGTAATTAGTACAGTGCCCAGCACACAGTAGGAATGAAATAAATGCTTCTTGACTAACATACTGTTGTGTATTTTTACATATACAGTCATTCCAATATTTATGGTTTGGGATATTCATGTGTGTTGGCCATTGATAATTAAAATAGGAATTTTTGGAGATTTTTGGCATATTGTGGAAAATCACAGGAAATTTATTATAAATAATTAAATTTTGTCAAACATTTCAGACTACACACCTCTCTTTGTTTCTCTGGACTCAGTCATGTGATTTTTTTCCCCAGTGAGATCTTTGTATCTTGCGCTTTTCACAGGAGAAGGAAACCTGTGAAATAGTTGCTGCAGCTATACCATGGCTCTGAAGAGACTGTAAAGCTCTAGATAGTAATCTATCTTCAGAAGAACCTGCAACTTTTTTAAGGGTACAGTGTGATGTTTGACTTGTTTTTTGTGTGTTAAATATGATTAGAATTATTAAAAATAAAGGTTTGAGGGGCAGCTAGGTGGTATAGTAGGTAGAGCACTGACCCTGAATTTCGAGGACCTGAGTTCAAATGCTAATTCAGATGTTTAATACTAGCTGTGTAACCCTGGGCAAGTCACTTAACTCGGATTGCCTCCCTCAAAAATAAATGAATAAAGGTTTGGGATGGGGCCTAGAGTTATTTGCAGTTTTTCACATTCATGGGGGTCCTGTACCCTTAACCCCCATGAATGTCAAGGGACTATCATTGTAACTTGTTGGGTGATTTTTAGATCATGTTAACCAGTAGGACCAAAAGATATAATTTATCATCCTGCATCATCCTAGACATTTTCACTATGTTCCACATTGAATTGAAGCATTGTTGATAAATTAAGATGACATGAGTATGTTAAAAGTTGTCCTCTGAGCTGATCCTTTTAGCTCCCTAGCTTTGTGTTTTGCTGACTAATATTGAGTTTGAGTTTCTCTTTGAAGACTTCTTAAAACCCTCGACATAGAATTGAATAGTAGATAAAATCTAGTAATTTTGCTCTTTCTTTATTTTTTATCATTTCCATAAAAAGGACCTCAGTTGGGGTGGGGAGATGGTGGATTGAGGACAAGAAATAATAAAAAAGGTGAGTTGCTGGTCTTTATAGTGTTTCCTGTTTAAAGCATGTAGACCTAGACTCTTGTTTGACTATACAATGTGATCACTTCTGACTTTGCTCCTGCCTTAACCTCTAGAACTACAGCATTGAAATCCCGTACAGGTTTTCTTTTCTTCATAGCTTTGGGAGTTATAGGAAGAGAAAAAAAATCTAGAATAGGATGAATAATTTTTGTTGAAGTTATGGAGTTTGTCTCTCTGTGCTAGGTAATTCCTCTTTGGCACATCTGCCTCACTTAATTCAAGCATTACATATTCTGTACTTATTTAAGCTTGTAAGATTGGCACAGAGTAAACAATAACTGCTTGTTGACTAGTTGGTTCTAAGAGGTATTAATTATTTTGTTTCAGTACAATAGATTTTACATTTGTTTTTACATGTAATAATTGAGGTGCCTCAAGCAAGCAGTTAGGTTTGTTATGAAGATGTATTTAGCCTTCGAATGGAACGAATTGTAGTGACTGTTGAAATACCTTGGAAAACAGAAGGTAGTTTACCCCTCCACAGAGGGAGGGAGGGAGAGTTGTTATTTCACAGCCCTTAGTATGTTACTGAATAGAATGGTTTAAAAATTGTTGCCCTGGAGTCAGAGCCTTGGTGGAAATGTACAGGATAGATTTCACAAAGTTGATTTTTATATATTGGGGTTTGGTATGAAAGATGTGAATGTTAAGGGTGGCAGTGATTGTATAGGTGAGTATATCCCTGGGAAACTGTGAGTAACGTGGATGGCAGTAGAACATACTTATTATTACCACCCCACACTCATTGCAGCAAATGAGATTGCTGCTGTGTTCTTTCTAAATTTCCCTATGCCCAGCTGGGATGAAAGTGATCTTGCTTCTTGGGTAATAAACCTATTTCATTTGGGAGCTTAGTTACTCTGGAGACCTTTTACTATGGCCTAAAAGTTGTCTGATAGTTCTAGTTTGTTTGTATTTATATCATTCCCTAGCCACACACTTTTCTTTTTCTTAGAAGACAATATTCTGTCACTTCTTTAAGCATGCCACCACTTGTACTCGTCATGCATATTTGGGGTGGTTCTGGGGTTATGAGGTCTTAGCTGTTTGTTACCTTGGACGGCCAGCCACTTTTTTGCTTTCCAGACTTTTAGAGCCTTTGGTAGTTCCATTTTCAGTTTTGCTGAGTGAAAGCAGTTCATTTTCCTCTCTCTCTCTACCTTCTTCCCCTTGAGCTATAGTCAAATTTGGAGAGTTGTGACTCTTTTTTTAATGTGCATTCTGGTAGTAATGAGTAAAGACTATATTAATTTCCTTTTGCTTAGCAAGTGTGTCCCTTCTGACTGTGTTGCAGGGGTTGTTTTATTACTATCCATTTGTCTGAGCTGTCTAGCCTGAAGTTGGTGGCCTTATTCCCAGATTCATAATATGTTCTCTTTACGATTAAAATACACATTTTGCTTGGGTCTGGCTCACTTCTTTTTAGTTAATTCCATGTGGCATGGGGGAGGGTATTCTCTGAGAGTCAATTCTAATTCTACCAATTTAGTTCTTGGATTAGATAGCTCTGTAGTATATTTTTATTGCTTTTTTCCTACTCAATTTTAGATGTCTTTGATTATTGCTTTTGATGCCGGCTTTTTACTTGAGTCCTATAACCAATAGTGTACTTTGTGATTTCTCATTTGTTTTATGGAAGTTGTATTTATTGCCTTCCCTTTATCCTTGAAAATAGTAGGCATAGAAGACTATATTACACTGCTATGATATAGCCTTTTTTTTGGCCTTTCTTGTAAACATGCAGGCTCATTGTATAACAGAATATGTATACTATTTGCTAAAAATAGTAACTCTTCCATGACTTGTGTGGTATAAAAATGATAGTGTATGATGATAGTGTTTACTCTAAAACATGGATTCTGAGCTTTTTTTGTGTCATTGACCTCTTTCACAGTCTGGTGAAGCCTAGAGACCCCTTCTCAGAATAAGGTTTTTAAATATATAAAATAAAATACATTGAATTACAAAAGAAACCAATTTTGAAAATAATTTGCAGAATATTAAAAACCAGGTTCAAGTTCTTTCTGCCTAACATAGTCTAATCAGTCTATCCCTTCAGATCATTAGTATGGCTGATATTGTGGTGGTAGACTGTCCTGTGGTGGTATGGATTTTTAAATGTTAGTTAAATTAAATAAGGCAAGTATGTTAGCCAGTATCATCCATTGATGGAGATGCAAACAGTATTTACATATTATGAACCTGCTCTTTGCATTTATATGAGTTCACTAAACATTTATTAAGTGCCTACTATGGCCCTAGGACACAAAGACAAAAATAAAAATACCTATCTTCAAGAAGCTTACATTCTTCTGAAGAGAAAACATTATGTACTTATCTGTGAAATTGCTTAATGGTGAGTAGTGTCACCCTAATGTGAAAAAGCTCTAATTTGGTGACCACTCTCCACTCTTAGCAGTTTCAACAGCCATTCATAGGTCCTTGTTTTTGAGAATGCCTGAGGAGTTGAAATCTGACCCAAAAAGATCGAGGAACATCAGCATTGTTGGGTTTTAAGTGTTTTTATATTAGTCCTATGAACCAAGTGCATTTGTTATCCATTGTTTGTCCTGTTTGATTATTGAATTTTGCCTTGATCATTGTCACTATTAATGGGGCATTTTAGGTAAGTCATTTCCCAGGCCTTGTGTTTTTTTTGGTCCTTTGAATCTCATCTCACTATTTATTCTTTTCCACTTCCACATTGTCTTGTTTACTCCTGAAAATTCACTTATCATGGTGATTAATATCACGTCTCTTTGTTTTTCTGTATTTTTACCCCCAGACATTTAATAGTTGATGTCATTGTTTTCACACCACTGGCATCAGCTAATGATAGTTCTTTATTGCAGTAAAACCTGTATGTCTCACAAGTCTGAAATATAATCATTATGTCTTGTCTTTTAGGTTGAAATGTTTTTTTTTTAGCTGTCTCTGATAGGAAAGCCTTAGGCTCGGTCCTCTGTTAGAATCTGTTTTATGTCATGGTAAGGACACTTTCATTCAAGAATTAATTAATATTAATAACAAGCCATATGAGTGTTACAATGTGGCTATTAGATATTTGTTGTCTTTTCTTCTTTCAATCATTGTTTGGACCTTTTGGACCTTTCCTTCCTTGTCAACCACCATAAGGATTTTCTTTTTAAGCTTTATGAGCACTTTCCTTACAAACAGCCCTGTATAATTGATAGTTAGAGTGGTAGTTTTCCCTCTAATCTTGAGTGGTTCAACTCAAATTTATTTTAACAAGTTTGAGGGTTTTGTTCTTAATTACTTTACCAGTGTATCCTTTCCTATGTAGCAACTCCTGTGGTCTGAATACGTATTTCTCTATATCTTTAGAAAACCCAAATTTATTTTCTATGAACTCTCCAAGTACACGCTTTCCAGTTTGGAGCCCAATTGAGAATTGCTAATGTAGGTTTATCCATAAGGGCTTCCTACTCAAAATAACTGCATAGCCAAACTTGTTTTGGTAGCAATGACTGTATATAGTTCATAAATTTTAGACCACTTCGTGTGTGTGTGTGTGTGTGTGTGTGTGTGTGTGTGTGTGTATAAATTTTTTTTCAGTGTCATTGTGAAGACCTCTAATTTTTTTTTTAGGTTTACTCTTAAAATAGATAAAAAAACAATAAATAAGCAGAAGCTGTTTCTTATAGTTTTCTCCTAGCTTTGATACAAGAAAGTTGCCTCTAATTATAGAACTATAAATTTTTATGCCACCTGCAAAGTATGTCCCAGAGCGTTTGGTAGATTTTGGTGAGGTTGGGTTTGGGATCAGAGAGAATTTTCTCATCTGTGTTACTTCTGTCTTCCTTTTATGGAATCTTCTTTTTGCTTCTTCCCCCTACTGTTTCCCTACCAACTGAGAATACTGGCCAAGAACAACAACAGCAGAACCACAGGAATATTATAAAATGTGGGGAAACTTAGTGGAATCAGAGAGGACAACTCTGGCAAAGAAATTGAGAACAACTGTGACTTAGCTTGATTTCTTTACAGGATTCAGGAGACGTATTAACCCTCATGATGAAAACTTGAGTTAACTATGTTAGCTAAAGAGCTGGGCCAGTTCTACTGTCTCAAAGGGACTCAAGCTGATGCAGTGTTGAAAGAACTCTACTACTATTGATTTAAGGCACATGCATAATTTCAGTTGTCCCCTTTCCTCTCCCTTTAATCATTTCATTGAGGTAGTCAGTGTCCAAACTGGAAGGTCAGGAGTAATGTTCTGCACTACAATTGGAGGCAGCTAAATGGTGCAGTGAATAAGGTACCAGGCCTGGAATCAGGAAGACTCATCTGCCTGAATTCAAACCTGGCCTCAGACATGTACTGACTGTGGGACCCTGGGCAAGTTACTTACCCCTGTGTGCCCCAGTTTTCTTATCTGTAAAATGAGCTGGAGAAGGAAATGGCAAACCACTCCAGTATCTTTGCCAAGAAAATCTTAAATGGGGTCATGAAGAGTCAGACTTGACTGAAATGACTTAACAACAACAAAAGATGGTGCAGTGGACAGAGCACTGGGCCAGGAGTCAGGAAGCCCTGAATACAAATTCAGCTTCAGACATTTACTAGCTGTGTGACTTTGGGCCAGTTACTTAACCCCTGTTTGCCTCAGTTTCCTCATCTATAAAATAAGGGTAATAATAGCGCCTGCCTCCTCCTTCCCCCTATACACACACTTATTGTGAGGATAAAATGAGATATTTGTAATCCTCTTTGCAAATTTAGATAATGCCAACTGTTCTTTTTTCTTTTTCTTCTTCAGCTGTCTTCTATGTATGTAAAGGTTTTCATATTTGTTTTCCTCATGCTCTTTAAAGATTTTAAAGAACTGTATAGGGCCCCTTCCTATGGTCTCTGTTGTCTCCTCTCTGTTATAAAGTTAAGTAAGGCCTTGATGTATTGAAAATTGCTTTCAACCTAGTTGAATTTCAGTACTATAGGATTTAGTTTTTCTTTTGATACTTGAGCTGGTTAATCATAGATAAGACATAATTTCTTGCATTGGGTATCAAATTATGTTAAATTAGTTATACAGTAAATAAGAAATTAACTGGGGCTAATAGTTGCTGCTTTGGGTCAGTAGAATGCTTCTTTTTTTGTCTTTGTATCTCCTGCAGCTTGCAGGTTTTAATACATTTACAAAATTGAATTATCTAAATGATTCAGTAAATATTTAGAAAGAATAAGCAATCTACTGTGTACAGAGGACTAAGCCGAACTTAAGCTGGTAAACTGTACTAGTGTTGTTGAGGTATACTAGACATGCATATCTTAGGAACTGGGAGACCAGAGTATTTAAAGGGGACAGTGTATCGAGAAGAAAAATGTGAGCAAGGTGCTAAACTTATTGGGGGGTGGGGATGGAGAAGAGTGACTTGGAAGTCTGTAAATGACCATAATAAGGATTTAGACCTGATGGAATGAACCTTAAAGGGAAGACAGAGGCTTACTGCCTAATGCTGGAAAAAGAAGAGATTGAAAATTGCAGTGAAGGAGCAAGAAGGATGCCAAGAAATGTGATGTCTTTAATAGAAAGACACTTTCCCTTCAGTGAGTATCAGAAGATAGAAAGAATCTGTGTGTGTGTGTGTGTGTGTGTGTGTGTGTGTGAGAGAGAGAGAGACAGAGACAGAGACAGAGACAGAGGGGGGAGGTGAAGGGGTGTGTGGTCACATTAGAAGAAATGCTGAAGGCACAGTTGGAAGGGAGGGAAGAAGAGAGTATAGGGCAGGTATAACTGAAAGACTCAGCTGCTGGATGGTGAAGGAGAGATGGTAGACTCAAGGACAGACAGTGTACTTGGGTGTCAAGGATGATGGTGGTACCCTCAGAAATACAAAGATTTAGAGGAGGAGTGAATTTGACGACAAAGATAATGAGGCACGTGTTGTATATGTTGAGTTTGCATTGTGACGTGCATTTGGCTATATAGATGTAGAGATCATCATCTGCAAAGAGATCATCATTAAACTCTGGGAGTAATAAGATCACCCAAACTGAGAAATAGTGAGAACTAGTAAGAGAACAGAGACAAGTGAGCATCACGAAAATACATGGAGGAAAGGGTAGTCACGTGGCAGACTGAAATGATCAAAAATGTTCTTTAGATTTGGTCTCAGAAAGAACAGGCTCAGTTGAGCTGTTTGTTAGTTCACAAAGATTACAGTATAGCAAGGAACACAGCACATGCAAATAAAATAGAATATAAAATAACACGCGGGAGAGCTGCAGGCAAAGTGTTCCTGAAGTCTGTGGGGAAGTTCTGGAAACTTACCATCTAGAAATAAGGAAGTTAGGAATGAACCAGTTTTCATACCCCAGGCAGAGAATTGGAAAGTTGCTTACTAGGATGGACTACCACCCTATCTCTCCATTCCTTCCCTCTCATGGGGTTCTCCTTTGCAGAGAACTTTGGAGGAACTTGCGGTTTCCAGAAATTGGGAAAAGAACAGTAGAAGTGTATGAAGGTTAAAGGGGTGGGGGATAAGAAACTTATTTCCTAAATTGTTACAAAGTAATTCATGTTTCAGGTCCCTGGCTACCCTAACTGAATATATGGGAAAATGATATGAAAAAATGAGTTTGCAATTATTTTTCATTGTAAAGAAAGCATGGAAATATTGGATGAATGTTGGGGTTTTTTTGTTTTGTTTTGTTTTCCCTTTAAAGAGACTTTCTAATCGAAGATAAAGTATTACATTATGAGAGTGATTTATTCTAGGGCATGGAGTGTTTGTGATGTTTTGTGAAAGTCATCAAAATGTAACCTGTAAGATGCTATTTTTCATTCTTTCCACCTCCTGTTATTAAAATGTTAGGTAGTTATAGCTTTTGGATTTCAATTAAAATTGTATTTGGCAGCCACATTATATAGCTTTTAACAAAAACACAGCAGTTCTACTCAAGTTTCAAACAGTGAAGCCATTAATTAATCTCTTACACAGAAAAGTAACAAATTAAACCTTGTAATAAGGTCCTTTTGTTGTATGTAAGTGAATAAAATTAACAGGCTGTCACTACTCTGTACTATTGCATCAAGAAGCCATAAATTATTAAAGTTGAAGAACTTTTTCCCCTAATATTTTTTTTGGGGGGGGCAATATGTTTAAAGCAAAAAGATACAGTTGATCTTGAAAAGTTCATTATTGTATGCAACAATTGTTTCATCTCTAGGAAGCCTGTTGGATTGAATGGAAACAAGAGCTTTCCTTTTTGGGCTCTCCTCTTCAACCTTATATTTGATAAAAGTGAACTCAGCTTTGCCTTTTCTTTGCATAAGAGGGACAGAAATCCTTAATGATGATTTTACGTGCCATAGTAAATAAGATTAAATATTAGAGGGGAAATTGGTTATTCTTCAAGTACTCTGGCACTTCGGAAAGTGATGGAAAATGCACATAGTAAGTGCTTGAATCAAGCTTATTGGTTGATTTTATTTTTACTCAAACTGGAGATTTCTAATACTTTGTATCCGTTTTTTTCCTGGTGTGTTTATTCTGTCATCTTTTCCTCCTCTTCTCCCCCTGTTGTGGGGTATGATTGTTTCTCTGATGTTTTGTGATTATCATCGAAGTGTAACTCTTAAGATGCTATTTTTCACCTTTCCTACCTCCTATTATTTTAAAATGCTAAGTAGTAACTAGAGAGGTAAGCCACTTCTTGTGAGCTACTTTCTCTTTCTGGTTCCCTCTTGTCATTAAAAGACTTACTGGTTTACTTCTTACTCTCCTCAAGCTCTCCTCAAACTGCACTTCCCCCAAAGGCATTTTTCTATTGGTGAGAATCAGGAGTAGTTCTCTATTTTGTTATATAAAACTTGGAAAACTGCCAGACTAATCTTCCTAAAACTCAGCTTTTATACTCCCTCTTTTTACCCATATGTTGCTCCTTGTTGCGAACGACATTGAAGGGAAACTTCTTTTTGACTTTGAAGACCTTCCACACTCTGACTCCTCTGCAGCCATCCCATTTGTTGGCTTCTTACTCCAGAATAAGTTGTTCTTCCTTTCTTCTTCAGGTCGCTGGTGCTGCAGTGGATAGAGCACTATAAGTGGGGTCAGGAAGACCTCAGTTCAAATGTAGTCTAAGACACTTAATAGCTGTGTGACCTTAGTCAAGTCATTTAACCTCTGTCGTCTTCGTCTCCCTCCTATGTAAAATCAGGGTATCAATAGTACCTACCCCTGGGATTGTTGGGAATAACCTGTCATGTTGTTGGTAAAGTACTCAGCAAACCTTGAAGAGTGATATATATAAATGCTATTCTTCGTATTATCATTATCATATCCTGGTATATTCTGTCTAAATCCTACCTATCCTTTTTTTTTTTTTTTTTTTTTGGGTAATTGGGGTTAAGTGACTTGCGCAGGGTCACACAGCTAGTAAGTGTCAAGTGTTTGGTCTGAGGCTGGATTTGAACTCTGGTCCTCCTGACTTCAAGGCCGGTGCTCTATCCACTGCGCCAGTTAGCTGCCCCTCTACTTAGCCTTTAAGAACCATCCCAAATTCTGTTTCTTTGATCTATTGCTCTTCTCAAATTCAATAGCAATATTCAGTACCACACTGTTTAGTATTTCCTTATATGTGATTTTGTATTTGTTAATTGTTGCGGGTATATCAATTCCATCTCAGATTATAAACTCCTTGGAAACAGGGAACATGTCTTCATTCCTTAAAAAAGTTTTTTTCCTTAGCACCCAGTATAGTGTTAAATACACACTAGATCAACAAGACTTGTTGATTCATTGAAAAACATTGAAATTATAAATAATATTTGCACTGTACCTGAAAACTAATTTGTCTGATATTGGAAGTACAATGTACTTTTAGTGATTGTGGATTCTTTTTGCAGACCTGTTAGCTTTTTGTCCTAGCACATGGACAGTATGTTTTTCCCCTTCAGCTTAAGCACCCTCTTCTCTGCCAGTTGCTAGTGTGGGTGGTATACCGATGATCACTTTGTAGCAATTAGCATTATATTTCTTAAATCTGCGTGTGTATGGCGATACTTAGTAAATAAAGTATTGTTTTGATGTCACATTCTTTTAAATTGGTATTCAGACCCTTTTATTAGTAGTATCTCAATAAAAGAATGTTTTAAAATTAATCCTCAAATGCCTGATATGTCTGATTCTTACATTCTTAGTAGTGGTTTTGATAAGCCATTTGATAAATATTGTTCATGATATTTAAATCTGGTCCAGAAAAAAAAGTAGGGGCAGCTAGGTGGCACAGTGGATAGAGCACTGACCCTGGAGTCAGGAGGACTGAATTGAAATCTGGCCTCGGGCACGTAACACTAGCTGTGTGACCCTGGGCAAGTCACTTAACCAATTGCTTCACCAAAAAAAAGAACCAGAAAAAAAAGTGTTGTCCATCCAAGCCTCCCCAGCTGCACCCTCCCCACCCCCCACCCTGTATTGTTGATGAGTCAGCAAAAATTTTAAATTGGATTTCAGTTCAATTTAAAGTGATTATGTTTTTCTTTAGAACAGAACAGAACTTAGCATCTTATTTCAGATTATCAAAGTCAACAGGTTAGTTTTCTATAAGATTACTAATTTCATGTGTTGGCTTTTTATATTGGCAACTCAGTATTTGAAAAGGAGTTAAATGTTATACCCTTCCATGTGCAAGAACCTTGCAATAACCAATCCTCTTGACTCTGTGTGTGTGTGTGTGTGTCTGTGTGTGTGTGTGTGTGTGTGTGTCAGTGTGTCTGTGTTGTCAAGGTTGAACGTGCTGCAGGAAGAAAGATAAAAGATCCAAGTATTTGTTGTGGGGAAGTAGAAGCTCTACTTTTGCATGTTTGTTTGTTTTTTTTTTTAACAAGTTAGGATATTTAATTATTTGAAAGGGTAAAGTAGATCTTAGGCAATCCTTGAAATAATTTGTCTTGTTATCTTTCACATCTAAACCTGAGCATAAATTGTTTGTATGGTAGTTTTTATCATGCACTGCGATGTTTGCCAATTCTTAGAAATGCTGCATCTAATGGAAAGAAGTGGGAACCATTTGCTATTAAACCTTCAGTTACAGTAATGTATAAATCTTAGGCTGGAAGTTTTAACATAATAATAAAATAGGCCCTAGATGTTGGACCTTTGAGCATGCTTTTGGAAAGTGGTATGTGATGCATGTTGGCCTGGAGGGAATATCTATAAGGAAAAGTGGTGTTCTCTTACTTCACGAATTGGAGGAAAACCAAATTTGTTACTGTATTTTCTCCACTTTTTTTTTTAATCAAGAGAAAATAAGCATGTTGATCAGAGAAAAAAACAAAATTGCATTGTGACAAGGAACATTCATGGTACAATGGAAAGAGTGAGCTAGCGGCTTTAAAGGCAGAGGACTACCTGTGCAACCTCATTTGAGTCATTTAACATCCCTGGGTCTCTGTTTCTTTTTCTGTAATATGTGTTGGCTTGATTATATGACCTCTGAAATCTCTCTCCTTTGGATATATGATTCTGTGATCACTTCTAAAGAAGATGTGTTATTTGTTCTTCTGTTGCCTGAAACATGAGCAGCTCCCTGCCCCCGCCTCCAGGAATGGCCATTGTTACATGATGCACATAGGTTCCTTCCATCAATTTGGGAACCAAATGAAGGCTAAATATAGTGTAATGTAAAAATCTAGCCTAGTTCTCTACAGAGATTTACTAAGACAAGTCCAAAGCATTTCAAGGTAGAGAATGACCTACAAATAATTTTGGAAAGCTGCGTATCTTTGGCTGAATCCTCTTTGTCTCAAGAACTAATCTTCTTGGGACATTCACAATATATATTTTTCATGTGATTGCAGTTTTCCTATTCTTTATGGGTTTGGTGGGGGTTGGTTCAAAGAAACTTGATTTCCTGTTCTTGGATTGTACCCTGGCAGGCAAGTTCTTACATAGGAAAACATCACAACAATTTGCTAATTATTTATCGTGGCCTTTTTGAGGAGCTTTTTTTTTTTTAATCTACAAAGAGGGTTGACCAAAGAGTATCTGCTTTTGACAAAGTGATTCCACTTTGGTTGTGATGGAATGGATCAATTCCCATATGATCTGCATTTTCATCAGAAGTTTGGGAACATAAGTTGTTTTAAATTGTATTTTTTTTTTGAAGGTGAGTGTTCATTGATCAAACTCCTTTAGTCTATTACTGAATTCTTCTGCTGGTAACAATAGTTCTTATGTGCGACTTTGGGGCCTATAGGAGATAGGGAAAACAGGTGCCTAAGTAGTTTTTTTTGGGGGGGGGGGAGAACGCAAGTGTAGGAGATTTGATGTGTCCATGAAGCAAGAGGTAAAAAAAAAACAAAACAAAACTTTTTTTTTTAATAGCATGCCTAAAGATTTTCTTGCTTTAAGTTTTTCTTTCCAACCCCACCCTACCCTTCCACCCTTGAAACAAGTTTTCTGTTTTAGATGCCAGATAGAATGTATAATTTTATATGATTTATATTTGACAGGAAAAGCATATTTCCTAATTTTGAGTGAATCACTCTAGAGGATTTTAAGAGTAGTGATTCTGAACATCAAAAAATTTAGCCCGGACTCTTAGAATTAAACCAGAATAATGACACTTATTATAATACATTCTTTTAAAAGCAAATTACTTGACTGCCAGATAATATAGCCAGCATTATATGAGTAGTAGATGTGAAAAGTAAACCCAACCTGTCACGGCCCAATTAGAGCTCTGCCTAATTAAATCCACATTATGGATACTACTGTGTTCACTTGGTTATAGAAGAGGAGCTAAAAAATGGGGAGCATACTTAGAAGCAACAAAATGGCCTTTAGATGTCATAATGATTCACATTTACATGATGCTTAAAGGTTTGCAAAATACTTTCCTCACAACAACCTTGTAAGGTATAGGTACTGCAAGTGTTACTATCTCTGTTTTGCTGATGAGAAAATGGCAGCTTTGAACAATTAAATGACTTGCCCATAATCACATGGCTAATAATTGTCTGAGGTGAAAACTGAAACCATGTCTCTTAAATCTAGGTCTGATTCTCTTTTCTGCTATGTTGCTATATCTCAGGTGATTAAGATTCTTAAATTCTAAAGATTATTAAAATTACATTACTTCATTTTTTCCACATCTTCCTTCGGTAGATATTTGTGTATTTTTTTTTTCTAATTCTATGTGTAATGAGGGATGTCATTTGACTTCACAACTTGAGAATCTCCATCAGCAGTTTAAACCCAATGGCTAAGTCAGTAATCATTCCCTTGGGTGGTCTACATTAATGTACTCTTTCTTAAATTATCATAATTTTTTTAGGTCCTGGTCAAATTAAGTAAAAATCATTTAGGAATAGTATGGGTATTGCTGGAGATGATGCCTAGAACACTTTAAAATTTGTCCAATAAGTAGTGAGAGGCCTTTTAGAAATATAAATTATCTTCACCTTGTTCTTCGTATCCAAGGAGGACAAAACAAGAGGAAATTAGTCTTAAGATAAATCAGATTCTGATTGACCATAGAAGGAACTAAGATGTTAACACGATTTGCTTCAAGAGGAGACTAGGTAGGTAGCCTCCTTCCTTGTTAGAGTTGGAAGATGGGAGCCTGGGCCCTTTCATCTTTTCAAAGTCCTTAACAATTCACATAAAATAGAATCAAAGGATTATATGATAATATAATACAGCCTGGACTGTTTGTGACATTTTCAAGGGCAGACGCTATCTTTTGACTTTCTTTATATGCCCAGTGCTTAGGGCCTGGCACATAGAGGTACTTGGAAAGGATTGTGATTTTTATTTATATAGTTTCTATATTCTATAGTTCCATGAAGTTTGTCTCAATAGATTCTGTTGGATCTTAATAACATGAATTTCTAAAATTGGCAGATCTATGAAGAGTTTTTAGTAGAAATTAAGTTTTAAAAACATTGAGCTCTAGGAAGTTGTGTGTGTTTTGTTTTGTTTGTTCCCACTTAAATAACACACTTTAAGGATAAAACATGATAATTCTCTATTTGTGAATAGGGTACAAAATACATTGTTAGGACCAGGACATTTTCACTTTTCCATATGTTCTTGATGAATTTTCCCACTTGGTGCCATATCTGAGTGTAATATCCTTAATTTTGTTTTGTTTTGTTTGTTTTAAGTTGTAAAACCTGTAGTTTGAAGGGGAAAGCAAATAAGAATACATTAGGTGTATGCTGGTAAAGATTTAGCAACTGGCCCTCCAGGGCAGGGGAGTCCATAGACATGATACATTACTCTACATTAACATTTTCTCTATCACAATTAACAAAATGCTAAATCAAGCCCTGATTTGTAGCCTTTGCTGACTTCTGAAAGGTAAATACTCACAACGAAAATTTAACAACCAGATGGTTTGAGTTGGCGCTAGTAACATACTTGGAAAACACTTAGGTATAAGTTTGAATTAGATTTTATGAGTGAGGGAGGGATGTAAGTTCTTGGGGGAGGGTGCTGATCCAGGGCACTCACTGAAGACTGTGTCCTGTGATTCCTCTTAGTTTGCCCTGCACATCAACCATCCTATTGGGGGGTGGGGAGGAGGCCACAGAAATGTCATGAGTTGAGGGCTGGAGTGTTCTGTTCCCTGCACTGATGGGTACAGTTGGAGTGAGATTTTACAGTTATTCCAATTTATAGAGGGTGGTTCAGGCAATTGATTTGAAGCCCTTGCTCTTTTATTTCTTCTTTCCCTTTAGATAGTTTCACAGCTCTTTAACACCTACTTCAGGAAGGGGAAAGAATTATGAAATTTCAGTTAATCAATTACTGCTGCTATCCCTTAACAGTGTTTATAGTGGATGGTCATGTGAAGCAAGAAGATGAAACCATTGCTTCAGAGACATTTTAGGCCATCTGATTTTTCATTTATGTTTTTTTTCTATCTCTTTTATAAAGATAATTGTAGTACATTTTGTCTCTGTAAGGGAGGATTGAGTACCCAGCTGGTTAGATATATTTAAAGAAAGAAAGGAAAATCACTCTTAAGCAAGCCTGGTAGAGATTTTTTATAAATTTGAGTGGGAACCTGAGAATGCTGCAGTAATCCTGGCAAATTAATTAAAGTAAGAGATAAAGAAGTCAGATGTAGTTATTACATAGGATTTTTCAAGATTAAACTGATTGTAGTAGATAAAATAAATTATTTTCTAATAAGCTTTAATATTAATTTTCTAAAGTGGAATGCTTTTGAGACTTTCTTTGCCTTTATGATTAACTTAAAAATAGAAATATAAATTCACATAGCCTGTTGTATGTCTTGTTGCTGTCTGCACTGATAGAGCTGTTGCTCCTGTCCCTGAAATGGAAACTCTATCTCATTATCATTAGCCTGTCAGTATCATCACCAGCTCAAAAGAGCCCCTTTATCTGATCCTCAATGCTACTAAATGAAAGGCAAGAATGCCTTTTTCTATTTGGCTAGTACTAGTATCTGAGAACAGGGCATGTTGTATGACAGGCATAAGGTCACTTCAGTTTTGGGCTGAGTCTCTGCTGTTTTAAAAAGGTGTAATAAACCACCAGTATATAACATATATAGCAGCTAACCATTCATGAGAATCTTCCCTGGACTTTCTTGTCATTGTAACTTTCTGTGTTGGGTAAAGGCTATTCAACTCATGCCTTTTGCTACCACTCTTAGTCATTCACTTAATTACCAAAGCTTGAATAGTCTGTGAAGATTGAGCAAATTTTTGTTAATTCTTCTTGCCAGTGCAATTATAACAGCATAATGGTAATTTGCCCTCTTTTTCTCTGTAGTCTTCTAGCTCCTAGTTCTAGAGGTGTTTAAAATTAGTGTAGCTACTTAATTTTTATCAAATGGCTCCCTTATCAGGATCAAGAACATCACAAAACAACTCTTCATTTTATGTTATGGTAACTGTCAAAACTTGTTCCTTGGGTCATGATATATTGGAAAGGAAAGGTTAAAAAAAAAAGAGGCATTCACTCATACAGTATACACAATTTTAATAGCAAAACTTTCCTGTACACTGTACTTTATTGTTCCCTTCCTCCCAAGCCCTCCCTTCCCCTGCTCCCTCACCCCAGGTTATGTCCCTTCTCTCCCACCCATACCCCCAAAATGGCTCTCAAAGGTGATTTGAACACAATGCATTTGGGCTGTACTTTTGAGTCTTCAGGTTCATTGTTGAAAAAAAAAATTACTATAGCATTCCTTATGTGTGAATTTTTATCACTAAGGGAAAAAAGATTAGTTGAAAAGAGTAGCAGATGGAGCTTTTTAGATGTTTGCACCTTCAGTATGAAAGCTTAAACAATCATTTTTGTATTTGTTTTGGCCTTATTAGATCATGAATTTGCCTCAGGTTAGATGGATGTGAATTATTATTTGTCCAGCTTTCTATGCCTTACCTCTCAAGAAGTTGCTTATTGAATAAGATATGAAAACTAGCCCAAAGTGGATTCTCCAGAATGACCTTTAATTTTATTGCTATGTTAGGAAAATGATAATAGTAAGGAGCCTTACACTTTATATAGGTTCAGAGGTGTAGTAAAGCTTTTGTGATCACTATTCTTAGTCTCAGAAAGTATGCTTTAAAAATTGTATTCTCAGTAGTTTTAAATTTTAGGTTAAGACCTCAGTGCTTCAGCAGAGGAGTCTTTTTATTGGAAAGATCAAGGAAAGATTCAAAAAGCCTAAGGCCTATATGGCCTTAGAGTAAGCAGATGGGTTTTCATAATTATTGAAATTGAGAGATTTAGTCAATTTTCTATTCATTAAACTGGCGCAAAAATTAACTTAGGCACAGTAGGAAATTATGAATGTTACTGCAGATTTCTGGCTTAGAAAACTAGTTATCGTTGCTTTCAGTTGTTGGCAGTGGGTGCTCTCTCTAGCTCAGCTTTATGAATTTATAAATTTACTGGCTTTTTTTCCTTTTCAATAAAGTGATTGAAATCCCATATAAGCTCAAGCTCTCACAAGCTCAAGCAATGTATATAAATGATTGTAAACTAGCTCCTGGTTATTAGGTGTGTATAACATCCTATCATGGGTTTGATTCTGTTTTCAGTGACTATGTAGTAAAAATGATATAAAACTTTTTGTGTGGGAGAAATTAACATAAAAATTTTCATTTGACTTCAATTAACAAAATACAGAGTTGTTGTTTGACGATAGCCAGTTTGTGAAGAGAGAGAGAGCACAGATGAATAGCAACCTAATCTCTGGTGCTGAAGCATAAAGAGATCAAAATTAAATAGATTCATGCCTTCTGTGGGTTACAGGAAAAGAAAGGCGCCTCATTAGTGAAAAAGGAAAATAGGTATTTGGTTTGGTTGTTCACATTCTCTCCATGCACTACAAAAGGCAAATAAGATCAATAATTTTTATCTTTTTAAGATCCACTTGAAAAGTCTCTCTTGGTGGTCTTTGCAAATCCTATTCCTCAGAGGCTACAGAGCCAGTTTTTCCTGTCAGTTCTCAGAATTTTACCTGTGGATAGCTCATTTGCTTTCTGTGTCTTGTGGGACATCTATGCTGTTTCTTAAGAAAAAATCAGTTTAACTAATTTGTGATCAAAATTATTACAAATATTCCTGTTGTTCAACACCATACAAGAAACCTTCATTATGCCTAGAGCAACTCTTGTCATGATCAGAAACAACAAAGCAAACATAGTTGCCCCTTAGGGGTTATCAGTCAGGTTCCGATTCTGCTTTTTGGAACCAGTGTTTCCTTGTCAAAACAGTTTCTGCCCTTGCACCACAGGCAAATACGGTATATAGTTTAGGAAGAAATGGGGGTGATGTCTGCCTGCTGCACGTCAGTTGAGCATGATGGAAGCTTAGGAGAGTAAAAAAAAATATGGCTTTACCATATTAATGTAACTTTCCAAAAGGCAATTGTATTGTACCATAATTTATAATCTTCTTGTTCCTTTAGTGACTTAGAAAAAAATTGTAAGGGAGGGGGAAAGGGAAAGGTATACAAGCCTGTCTTGCTCTAAAAGACTATAATGGTTAAACATAGTACAATTCCATGGGATAGCATAGTCTGACATTCTATTTCCTAATAGGAAAGACTGTCCTTGTTGAAGAATATTATGCCTATGGACAATCTAATTGAAGAACAAAAAAGGAAACTTTTGGGGGGTTTAGGGGGAGAGGATCTGGACATCTACGTATATGCCGTTTCCTAGGCAGCAAATGTCAGTGGTTTAAAAAAACAAACCACACTTTCAAATCAAGTCAGTGATTTGATCCTACAGTTGCGTGTGATTATAGATGCATCATATCTTGTTTACAAGAAAATGTTAAAGTATGAATTTGGAATTGGCCTCTGAAACCCAAATTTCTTACCAATTGCTTTTTTTTTTTAAATCAAAACTGAAGTTAAAACAACAATCGTTAGGTAAGTCTTTTCTGTGTGAAAAGTTTGACACCATTAGCTCCCAGTAATCATTAAATTGTTTAAAACTATATTAACACTAAATTATTGGGTTATTCTTTTTAAAAACAATTCAGCTGTGTGTACAGAAACCTAATGGTCGGATATTATTGAATCTGACACACCAATGCATGTTGGTACATATAACTGTCCATATCTACCTTACTTTTGCCTGTTTTTGTTAACTTTAATTAACCTGGTTTGTTTTGAGTCATTCACATTCTATAATGTTTGAATTTTCATTGCCTTGTACCATTGGTACCATGGCATTACTATGTGGCCACATAGGCATATACATTTTTCCTGACCGACAGGTTATTTTTAAGTAACACACTCACCTTTATTTTCAGAATGCTTTGTTCTTAAATTAATCTTTTTTTTTTAAGTTTTCCTTCTTGAACATAAAACTCAGCATTTTTAAGAAATGATTCTTGATAGTCAATTTGTATTCTAACACATCTTGCTAGCCAGTTATTTAAAATGTTTTTTAAAGACTGAAAAACAGACAAAAGGAAGGGTAGGGTATAGAGTTTAAACCCCTCTCTTGGGACAAGTGGTCATGACAGCATTATGTGAATTAGCCTTCTGGCTAGATTAAGAATGTCATGGGATTATGGCATTGACTCATTTGTGGATTCCCCCGTTATACCTCCCTCCCCCCAGTTAACCATGGTTTTTCATTTACACTGAAATGTAAGGTTGAGTATATTAGTATTGAAATGCCACTTTGCCACTCCATTTTAAGTAATTGTCTAAATTTCACAAAAAGATGTGTAAAAGTAGAACCAGAGACCTTAATGATTTAATGTAATTATTTAGTATTGATTTAACTGTAATGAGACCATTTGATAATCAGTTGAATTCTTTGTTTAAGCATCTGAACCAAGCCCATTCAAATTATATAAAGTGTTCTGAATTTATAATGTAAGCTCTGACATATACCTACTAACCTAGGCAATGACTGTGGATAGACTTGGGCAGAGAGGCTTTTAAATGGGCCATTTCTCATTAGATGCAGAATTCCACTTACATGTGACTGTTGATTATAGATCTGAGTCAATATCAAATTATAATCACATATGAAATCTTTCATTAAGTCTTCCTTTATGGTTAGTGAGCCAGCTGTAATACATGAGATCAGATAGCCACAGTGGAACAGATTATGATCTGTATTCTTTCACGCTCACTTCTTTTCAGATCGTTTTCAGTAGAAAAAAGTAGCACATTGGAGACTTTAGTATAAATGTTTACACATGATGGTATAAGTACATAACATGAAACATCTTACATTATGTTGAAGTGAGCATTTTTTGATTTCCAAATAGGAGTGCAAAGTAATGTAATCATTGCTTCTTTTAACACTTAAAATATGGTTCCATTTAAAAAATAAAAATAAAAAATACTTCACCACTTCAAAAACTATGTCTCCACTTGTTTTGGAAAATTAGGCTTAATGTCACCATTTGTAAAAATTAGTTATGTATTTAGCCCCCTACAATTTAAAATAGGTTACTTATCTGATGTAATTTTTGATGACTTGTAGGTTATTATACTTCACATTCTTTATATGGCAGCTGCTGACACTTGCACTGTCCATAACCATTAATGATGATGAAGGGTCCTTCATGGGTGGGTTCATATTCATTATATGGTCCTTGGTCTGACATATTTGACATATGGAGTCGTGTTTGGGATCGGAGTTGCCTGTGGTTCTGAATCATTGAGCACTGCCTAATTCTTCTTAAAGTAGGAGGGCAGCATTTCCTGGAGATGAATACTATAAAAATAATAAAAAAGAAAGAAAACAATAAAGCCATTGTTCCTGTAATTACTCGCTGAGTGAAGATGGCATTGTCTGGTTCAGGAAAGTGTTCATCAGTAGTAACTGCTATGCCTGCAGTAGTTGGGATTTCTTTGTCTCCCACATGGTAACTTGATGAGCTTATTCTTTTTGTGTATTCAGTGGTTGGATCTTTATAACTTGTAGCCATGGCAGTGACAGTAGTTGATAAATTCCAGCAAAGCTGAAATCCATAAACTGCATCTAGAATATCCTCTCCCTGGGTGTGGTCTGGGCTGTGGCACAGTATTGAGTGCTCCCACCGACCTTGGAAGCCACTCAACCATGTGGCCAGTGCACATATTTTGGGGCTGCATTCCCACAGATTGCCAGAGAGGCCAACTGTAGTTAAGGATCTGAGAGAATTTAAGATCTTGGAATCCAGGCTGTGTAGCTTGTTGTTATCCATTAGAAGTATTTTAAGATTAGGCATGGTCTCAAATACTGTGAAATCGATGGCTTTGATTTCATTTCCAGTCAAATCAAGCTTTTCTATGGTGCCCCAGGTCCACTCCATCCCACATGTCAAGTTGCTAATTTTGTTCCACTGTAAGAAGAGCGTGTGCAGACTGCTTAGCCGTAGGAAATGAGCAAAATTAATCTTTGTCAGCTGGTTGTGCTCTAGGTGAAGCTCTCTCAGTTTGATTAATCCTGCAAATCCATTGCGTGCCAAACTTCGCAAACGATTTGTGCTCAAATCCAGAAACTCCAGACTACGACAGTCCCAGAAAAGGCGAACAGGGATGGTCCGCAGGGAATTGGAACGCAAATGTAAGGTTTGCAGCTTCCGAAGGCCATAGAACAATTCTGGATGCAGAGATGATAACTGATTAAAAGACAGGTCCAAATTTTGCAGGTTAAGCAGTTGACTAAAAGTTGTGTTTGGCAAGTAAGATATTTTGTTGGAACTTAGGATTAATTCCTTAAGTTTATAGAGTCCTTGAAAAGAATCTTCTTTAACTGTTGAAATTTGATTATGGTCTAAGTGGAGCCAAGTAAGTTGACTGAAGCTTGCAAATTGATCCCTTTCAAGTTCAGAAATGTGATTGTGCCTCAGTGACAAACCTAGAGAGCCCTTGTCAGTGTTGTTTGGCACTGAGTGAAACCCCTGAGAGTCACAGTAAAAGAGCAGCTTCTCGCAGCGGCATTTTGGTGGACAAGCCATGCCCAAAGCAGGCAGCATTTTTAAAACCACACTCATTGCATATAGCGCTGCCAGCATAGGAGCCCCTAATGGCCACTTGAAATGTAAGCCTGCAGAATATAATTTAAGGAAACAACAAGATAGGATATTTTTTATCAGATCATATGGACCAAAAAAGATAAGCACAACATCATGGTGAAAGCACATAACTTACTGTTCATGCACTGCAGAAAATCTAATCCTCATAGACTAAAACGAAACTTATCCTTTAAAAAAAGATGGCTAAGGTAGCCCCTATACTTAGCCTTGCTATTTGAAAATAGCAAATCCAAAAATATATTCAAATGGTTTCATTTTAAAAATTTTAACAACCTGGCTTTTAAAAAAAAGAATGCTCACTGCTTAAGATTTATAAATGCATAAACTTACCCATTCTTTTGAGCACATTGGAGGTTGCATTCAGTCATAGACTCAAAGCAGTGAGTCTGAAAAAGGCTCGAACATTCAGTCACCTTTGAATAATTTACTCTTTTTCAGTATCTTAGGATATCAGGGTAAAATTGAATCCACCAGGCTTTTTTTTTCCCCCTTAGGATATTCCTTTTGAATTCATTGGCTTGATTTTCTGTGACAGCTCTGTAATTCTTGAATCAGTACTGAATATAAGTTTTATTTTTCTCCTTCTGCGTCTGTTCGGCTGTTTAATTGAAGCTTTGGTCTTCCTTTTGCACAGCTGTTAGTTCTCTTAGTCTTAACTTGTTGATGGCAGATGGGTAGCTTATTGCAGCGAGAAGCTCCTGTAGTAGCATGAGTGCATTTACTGAAAAGCTTTTCCGAGAAACGGTACAAGAATGGATTTGCTTATGTGCTGCGACCACACAGAACTGTATATAGGCTGACGTCACATGGTGACGTCTCTTTTTGTTTGGGTTTTCCAGAAGCTTTACAGTTATAAAGCATTGTGCTGCATATTGTGATCGTGTAAGATCTCTAATAATTTTTTTATTTTAAAGAAAGAATGGTTGGGGGGTGGGTGGGATGGTGGTAGGGAATACCTCCAGCAGAAAAATATGTTGTATTCCTTTAGTATAGGAAATAGGAATGAGTCTTATGATAAAGGCAGCATTCATGAAGGCCACATAGCTGTGAGCTGGAATAACAAAGTGAGGATTTTTAATGCTTGCTAAAGCCAGTATTAGATAGCATCCTCTGCATAAAAAGATAGCTTTAATGGGAATGAGCCTGCACAATTTGTGTAGTAATGTGGAGAAATTCAGACCATTCAAGGTGGTAGCTGCTGTTTTATTCTTCTGAATCTCAGTTCTGTTGTCACACTTTAAAATGAAGAGTATAAAAATAATTTGTCTTGATAGATACTGTTAGTAAGTTAAGTAGGCAAGTTTCACTGTTGAATCCTTCAAATCTTAAAAATCCTAATCCAAGAATAAAGGATAACAAAAGCAGTTTGCAAAAAATGAGACGTTTAATCACTTTGATCCTTGAGATTTGGGAGATAACTTTTCCTTTAGCAGAGTTGATTTTTCTGCTTCCCCCTCCATTCTTTCTAACAATAACATGCTGGGCTTTAATGAAAAATACTGCTAAATTTATCCTTTATTTGGTGTGGTGGTGGGAGGAAAGGGGTGGGTTGACTCAGTAGTTTTAATACCATAGACCCTCACATTTTTAGAGTGGAACAGAACTGTTTAGGACAAATAAAAGGACTTAACTTAGTTTTATCTTAGTCATTTGTGTTTACCCCGGAATCTTACAAATTATTTAAAATGGTGATCTCAAGGGGTGGGGGAGGAGGGGAGAGGAATATAGCACTGGAATAATAGGGCATTTGCACATTTAATAGCTCCCACTGGCAGAATTCTACAGATGGAAGAGCTTACAGAACTGTCTTTGTGCTTAATACTGGCTGTTGTTGGAATCTCTGATGAACATAAAGGGGTACCCACATTTAGAGAGAATTTTTTAATGTGGCAGTTTTTCCTTAATGTAAGACATTTTGGCTTGTCCATTCATTTCTCTCTTATACGTATTTATATGAAACTTTAATGTTGGGGTTCTTTTCTCCATAATTGATGAGGTAGTCATGTATTGTCCCCATTTTAGAGATAAGGAAACTGAGGCTGAGAAAGGTTAAGTGACTTGTTTGCCATAGATGATAGAGCCAAGGCACAAACTCAGATCTCTTGATTGAGTCCACTTTTTCCCACCTGAACTATATCTTTTAATTGGCCAGACCTTCGTTTTTTAAGAAGATATAAATGCAAATACTATTTCAAGGACAAAATAATGTGTCTCTTGCTCCACTTAATCCTCCCTGCCTGCTTCCCCTGTACCTCCACTGTTTTTTTAAAAAAAGTTAACAATGTTTTTTGTCTTAGCCCTGGAAAGGAAATTGTAAGTTTAGGATTTCAAAAACCAAACTATTTATATATGGGACTCTGATTTTATTCAACTGGAGTTAGTGGAAATGAATTTGGGAATCAAGGTACTTGGGTTCTGTCCCAAACAAGCTGTATAACACTGGGCAAAGTCACTTATCTCTTGGGGGATGGGAGCTGGTGATTTGTATGATTCTGTGACCATAGGCAAACATAGTGATGATACCTTCTGATGAGTCTTTTTCTAGGTAGTGTTAATACAAAATCTACCACTTTCTTTTTCTAATCTTATTTTTCTTTGTTGTCTTTTGTTTTTGTGTCACTTTCATTTCTCAGTATATCCCTCCATGCAAAAGCTGTACCTGTAACAAAGATTAAACAATAAAATCAATCCAGTTTAACCAGCTAAAACTTCTCCTACAATGTATGCAGTCTTCTATATCCATAGTCCTGCATATCTAAAAAGAGCGGGGAGAGAGATGCATTTTCTCAGGAGCTAAGCTTGGTAGTTATAATTAAACAATCAATGTTCAGTTTCTTTCTCCTCTCTTTTCCTTCTACATTTTTTTAGGTGCTATATATGTTGATTTCTTGCTTCTTTCTGTGTTGTTTTATATATATATATATATATATATATATATATATATGTATATATAGCTTCCCGTGCTTCTATCAGTTCTCCATATTTATAATTTTATAATTTGTAATTTATATTTTTTTATGGTATAGTAATATGTTATGGTACATCCACATACCAGAATTTGTTTAGCCATTCCCCCAGTTGATGGGCATCTACCTTTTTCTTGTTTTTCCTGCCACAAAAGTGTTTTTTGTGAGTGTTTCAGTGCATTTGTTTTAATGAGATAACAAACATTTGATAAATATTTCCTATTGAAATTGAATCGATGAGTCCTTTCTCTGAACTATATAGAACCTTCTATCCAAAAGTCTAGATAGACTATACTTGGCTTTCCTCTTCATTCTCCAGGAGTAGATAATTTTTCTGAAAAGTTCCCTTTCTGCTTTAGGAAGCAGTTTTTCCTGTTTCTCTTGTCAGAAGACAGGAGAAACCTGCTTCTTTCACTACCTTCTGAAGAATGAAGTTCTTAAGCTAAGGCAAGATTTTATCTTTTATGCTGCTTTTTGGTAGAGTGAGCACTCCAGTAGCCGTTCAGATAATGGAAATCCTCAATTACTACTTTATCATCATGGTGCCAGGATTCTAGAATTTCTTATCTAATTACTCCTGTGTAGGCTATCTCTTTTTTATACTTTTATGACACTTCTACTTCTCTTTCCAATCATCCTCATACATATTATTGTTTTCATGTTTTCCCTTTCTGATTTTTGGAGTCTCTCCCTCATCATGAGGGAATTTCCTTACCTTAATATATATTATTTTACCACTTCCTTTTTTCTTTTCCTTTTTAATACATACCTTTCCAGAGCCATGAACTCCATCTTACAAAGCTTTAGTGATCCTTCTTAACTTGAATGTTCCTTCTTGTATTAGGTAAGTTCATCCATACTGTGTGCCCCCTTGTGTTTAGACATCTGAGGCAGAGGTTATTTGTTTTTGTTATTTGTCTTTTTATTTACTGGGCCTTTGAACTGATAATCTTCCTGGTTTGTACTTGTCATCTGTATGATGGCTAGTTAAATGATGGCTTCACACGTGTACTCACACTCGTGTGCACATGCACATACACACTTTATCAAGAGAAGCTGAAAGAGACTGATAGTGAATTTTCCCCCTCTCTCTTTTCAGTATAAAACTTACTTAGGTTCTCATGACTGAGAAAACATTTCTTACCAACTCTTATTAATTTGTATTCCATCTTCGGGTAAATTAGTCCATCATTTCCCTGTTTTAAGGATTGCACAGAGATCCAAATCCTGTTCTTAGATACTTTCTTACTAGAATGTTTTATTTCTCAGCTTCTCCTTTCCCTTCAATAAATAGCAGACATGAAAACATTCTCTGTGCCTCTGAAGATCTTTAGCTTCTCATGCAGGACTTCATAATCCTGAACATTGCTTTTAGATTTATCTATCTAGCTATCACTGTCCCTACATGGATCGCCAGTTAGGGGTAGCATTTGTCAGGTTTGACAAGTCTTCTAAAGGTACCTGCTACTTCCTGTACGTATGCCCTAGGAAGAGAGCAGACCTCTCTTTTTCATGTGAGGCACCACATATCTCAGTAGTCAGTCACCAACCAACTACTCATTTCCATCCCCTGACCATTATAGGATAACCTTTTTCAGGGTGCTACCTGTGGAGCCATGCCACCTTTCCTTGGATCCATCTTCTGAGCAGATCTAGAGATTTGCCATCCAAAGCAGTAGTGCTCAGACTTCATTCAAAGTGTCTTCCTTTCCTCCCATCTGTGTCATATTCTTTTACTGTTTGACACCCTGACATCAGTTGGTTTTCTCTTCCTTCATATCCTCTTTCTTGTATTCTCTCTCTCTCTCTCTCTCACTTTTGTGAGGCAATTGGGGTTAAGTAATTTGCCCAGGGTCACATAGCTAGTAAGTGTCAAGTGTATGATCTGAAGCCAGATTTGAACTCATGTCCTCCTGACTCCAGGCTGGGTTCTCTATCTAGCACACCACCTAACTGCCCCCTTATATTGTCTTTAAAGTATTTCTGCCCGATGAAGGACCAGGTCATTCTCCCTATCTCCAAATAGTCTGGAGAGTAGGAGAGGTGACTTCAGTTTCTGTACCAGAAAGGAGACCAGCTTTGCACTTTGTACATAAATAGTGGCTAATTGGCAGTGACGAATCACAGTGATAACTCTGCAAGTCACTGCAAAATTGTCTTGCCTACATAATTGATGGAAACAGAGGGTTATTTTTGTTGGGGACTGTCTTCTCCAAGTTGGAGCCATTGAGTTAAAAATGCCAGCTCTGCCACTTAAGTACTCATGGGACCTTGGGCAAGTCACTTAAACTTCTTCTGTTTCAGTTTCTTCATCTGTAAAATCAGAAGTTGAATAAAATGGTCAATAAGATCCTTTCTAACTCTAAATCTGTGAACTTTTTTCTGCTCTTTTGTTTGACTGGTAAGTAACAGATTTTTGGTGGGCCCTAGTGCAAACAGATGTTTCTCTCATTTGTACTCTGACAAGGTCTCAAGCAGTAATAAAAGCTATGTTATTAATGTTGGACTTCGAGACACAAAAACTTGAATGTGAATCCTGCCTTAGATCCTTAGAAGCTTTATGGCCCTGGGCAAGTCTCTTAACCTCTCTGCACCCTAGTTTCCTCAATTGGAAAACAGGGATAATAATAGCATCCTCTTCACAGGGTTATTGTAATGGTCAAATGAAATAAATCATATAAGGCACATTGCAAATTGTAAAGTCCTATTTAAATATTAGCTATAATGTTTATATTATTGTTATTATTATCATTGCAATTATATTACAAGATTATCAGATTATAAATGATATTACTAATATAATAATGATAACACCAGTACCAAGAATAATAATTTATTTATCTTGTTCACTGGAATATAGATACATAAAATTCTGGGGCAAGTCACTGTGCTGGTATTTTTTATCTTTAATGATCTATAAACTAGTACATAGGTGAATTAGCTAATTTTGACAAAGCAGTATCAAGTCCTTTTTTATAACTGGCAAAATGTTTTTCTGATTTTTATATTATATGATACTGGAACATAGGTATCCATGACTTCAATCTGTTTCGTTCAAATTTTAGTTTGCCTGCCTTAGTGGTCAGTGCCACCTGCATTTCTAGCAGTTAGGGTATGGATGTTTCTGATTTGTTTCTCTATATTGTGCCTCCTTACGGTACCAGAACACAGTGGTGCACAGTTTGCCCTGCTGTCTTCACTGTCAGCTTGATCACCACAGTGGTTTCAGATAGGGCCAGCCTATGCCACCTCATCTATTTCTTAGATTCATAGGAACTGTTTCATCACACTTATTGGAGTGCTAACCCAATCAGTGGTATTGCCAGAGTATAATTGGCAGCTATTTTGAGGTTCCTGCAAATCTGCATCAGAACTACAATAGCAACATCAAGTGCCCTGAGTTGTTGTAAATCACTTTGCCTGGCTTTCCCTTTCTTTGCTGTTGTTCCCACCCCCTATTTGATGCATTATATTATTGTCATTAGGGAGAGGCAGCATGGTATAGTGCAGAGGTACTTAACCTTTTCTGTCATGGACTAGATTTTGCCAGTCTGAAGCCAATGAGGATCTTTTCTCAGGATAATGCTTTTTAAACATAAAACAAAATATGTAGGATTATGAAGGAAACCAGTTATCCTGAAATAAGGTTATCAAAATATTTTTTTACAAGTTTACAAACCCCAGGTTAAGAACCCTAGGTCTGGTGGTTAGAGAGTCAGTCTAAGGTGGAGTCCAGGTGACCTTCTGACTGCCCTGACACATGCTGGCTTTGTGGCCTGAAAATTCTCTAAATCTACATTGCAGCACAGATACTGATCTGCATTGCTTAGAGGGAGTTTCTTTACCAGGAATTGCCAGTATGAGTGAAATTTTTTCAAGTCTAGTGAACAAAACAAAACAAATAAAAAACCCAATAAAATATAACAGATACACATGGAATGAGTTAGAGAACAATAAATTGTTTTGCTAAAACTTATATTTTATTATTGTTTCAATAGAAATAATAGTTTGGGTTTTAAGGTTTTATTCAGTAACTTTTATGTTGTGTTCATATTTGTTGAGACTGAAGTTGAAGCTTAAATACTTCAGCCACATAATGAGAAGACAGGACTCATTAGAAAAGACCCTGATGTTGAGAAAGATTGAAGATAAAAAGAAAAGGGGCCGGCAGATGGTGAGATGAATATAATATCATGGAAACAATGAATGTGAGCTTGGACACATGAGAGATTTGTGGAGGATAGAAGGGCCTAGTGTGCTGTGGTCCATGGGATCACCAAGGGTCAGATACAACTGAACAACGACAATAAAATTGAGATATGTTGATATGCATGAACTCTATCTTCTGCTCACTAAACCTGAGATATCTAGTTCCATATGGTGAAGATATGCTGAAGAGTAAATTGTTTTAAAGCCACTGGAAGTAGATATGGGTTTGTGAAAACCTGGAAGGGTGTGAGGTTCTTATTCTCTCCTTTTTTTTTTCACTCCCTCCTGACTGGCTCACTTCTTTTGTATTGGAATAAATTAATACTGTGTTAAGTTATATTGTCATAGTGCTATTTAAAATAGTTTTTGTAGATAGGAGATACTGCCCAATACAGTTATTTTTTCACACATCCAGGGAAGGTTGTAGCACTCGCAGTGGCATCACAGTATGCAAAGCTCCTTCTCTTTCTTTCAACCAGTAGTTACTTGGATAGCCTCACTTCTGTGAATTTCAGATTGAAAACACATTTTAAGCAACTTTGCTATTGGCTTCTCTTTCTCCTGTTGATGGGGAGTATTGTAGTAGATAATTTCTAAGGTCGTTATTCATGAATTATGAACTGAGTTCTATCCTCATCAGAGTCAGCAGAATAAGATGTCATCTGAAATTTAGGGGCAGTGGAGTAGTTGGGGGGAGAAGCTCAACTTTGCTAATATGCAACCATGACTTAAAGTGGTAACACTTTCAAATGGTCATAATATGATGTTGTGGACACTAACAGTATACTTATTCTAGAATTCCTTCCTGTTGAGGTAACATGAGCAAAATTTAGTTTTCAATTTCTGAAGAGACGTGGAAGAGTTTAAAATGGTTACAAAACTTGAAAGTAGAAAATTGTTGGTAACATAATTATATAATACTCTGAATGATGGTATTTTCATAAAAAAGCAAAGAAACAGTTCAATAGTTTTACTTAATGTAAGAGTCTAAATTAATCTAAATTACAAAATTAATAGTGCTACCATTAGGTAATAAAAAGCTTGCCACATTCCTTACTTAACCTACTAAATAAATAGTGATCTACACCTGTATCAGAAACTGCCTCAGGGAGTTTTTCCACAAAGGAATACATTATCCCTGCCTCTGGTAGCGTTGGCCTTTAAGCAATCCCCTTGTGACAACTGCAGAACTTTTTCCCAAAGAATTTGCTATATGGAAGCATTAGTTAGTAGAGTAGTGAGTGACCCTGGATCAGAGCAAGGAATTTACAAAGATCCCCAGAATTGGCAGCAGAGTGATCTATGTGTGATTCTCAGGAACATGCTTAGTTCTCTTCTATGTTAGTACTTGTGTCACTGAGGAAAAGATACCATGGCAGCATCCAAAATCACTTTGTCTGACTTTAACATGTGTTCCAAAGAAAAGATGTCTCTCTTCATTTCAGTATCTGATTATCTATTCAACAAGTTGGAAGTCACCTATAGTGATATAAGATGTTCAGTACAGGTTAGATGTTATAAGTATGGACTATCTCCTAACATATCAGATGGGTGACCTGCTAGTATTTTAAAAATGCATTTAGAAAAAGTGAAAATGTTTTTTAAAAAAAGCAAAGCCTTCCATAGTTCTTCAGTCTAGTCAGAGATGAATGTGTGATAAAGGAAATAACACACAGAAAGTGTTTTTCTTTAGATTTTTTTCAGGTATATTTGTAAATGTACTACTACCATTAGGCAGATAGGAAACTTTCCTCTATTCATTTCTATTAATCTAAATTGCCTCTGTTTACTAGATTAGAAAAAAGTTTTTTTCTAGCTACAGAAATTCACATGAATAAATGTGTACAATCACCAATCTAATGTAATGAGTTATTCAGGATTTGATTTTCCACCTAGGGAAATGGGAGCTCACCATTCCATTATGTCGCAACTATGAGTCATAGATTAGAAAGGAGATACTTTTTTATAAGAAATTGGAGACATTGACTTTATGCATTAAAGCTACATTGAAGCCTAATGAACTCATGTTTTCATTTATCATGGGCATAAAAAAAATTGTCCTGTGATCTTTGAGCTCATTAGTGATTCCTGTCACCAAATCTTTTAGTTCATCTGGTCTACTGATTGTTTTACAATAGTCTCCCTTTGGCCAACAGGGATAGTCTTTTATTTAAAAAAAGGAAAGACTTAACTACCCTTGTTCATGTAAAATCATTTGCAGTCTTGCATCTCCGTCTGCCTATTAGATGTCTCAAATTGGATGCTCCATGATTATTTTAAAACTCATTTTTTCCAAAACTGACTTAATTCTTTGCCTGTTTGTTACTGTTGAGAGTACTACCATCCTCCCAGTCACCCAGACACCCCTCCCCCCCTTCACTTTTCCTTTTATTTTCACTCTCTGTTTCTCTCTTCCTCCTTCCCTACTCTCAGACCTGGATGATTACAAAACCCTTTTGGTTCGTCTGCCTGCCTTGAGTCTCTCTCCTCTCCAGTTCATCCTCCAGGCAGCTATCAGATTTATCTCCTGAAAACACAAGTCTGACCACATCACCTCTCCATTCAGTACATTCTAGTCACTTCTATTTATTACTTCTAGAATTAATATAAAATCCTCTCATTGTCTTCCAAGTTCTTCATAATCTGACCCCTTCCTACCTTTCCAGCCTTCTAAGTGTCAACCCTCGGACTTGTAAACACCCGGACTCGAGAGGGGCAGGATGGTTAAGGGGAAGAAATAAAGACCTTTAATACAAATTTCATCCCTTCCTTCTACCTTTGTGACCTTGGACTAGTCTGGGCTTGCCTCAGGACTTTAGTTTCTTTATGGGCCAGATGGCCTTGTGGCTCTGATTTTTTTGGTCCTGTGATCTACCTTCCTAAATCACGTTGAAATGTATTTCTTCAACAACTACCTGACCAACTACTATACAGACATGAACCAAAATGTAATTAAATCACTTGTTTCATTTTACATTTGTTTTTCAGTACAAAAGAGGGAAATGAAAATTAATAGGAATTTGTAAAAGAAAATTTCCAGGTTATGTTTGTTTCAGTACAAGTTCAGGACCATTTCTTTTATCTTGTATATAAAGTACTTAGTAGGAAATCTACAGTACTTCGAATGAAAATGAATTCTCAGAGCCTGATACCCTAAGAAAAATTCATTTATTTTCACTGTACTTACTAAGGCAGGAAGATAGAATAATATGTCTTGGTGACATTTTTGGTGCTTTGGGTTATAAGAAAAAGTTTTCTGTTAACCAGAAAATTCAGTTGCTTCGTAATCACTTTTTGGGTGTGATTTCCCTTCCTTCCCCCCACCCCACACCCCAATTATAGTGGAGTTGAGTTTACCTCCTACTACTTCTCTTTTGGTACCTTTATACATGGGATCATATTATAACCTTTCGACTTTGTGGTGTTGTTTTAAGTATTTTAGTGTAATGAATGATTGTTAACTATTAAGGGATGATGCTGGTACTGATACTTCTTGGACATTTGCTTGACATTAGTAATGGGTAAGTTAGTGGTGAATATGCAGTTTTATAATGCAACCATCCCATAATTTGGATTCCTTATAACTTGGTTAAATGGGGCATTTATTCAGGATGTATGCCATCATGTCCTATATCCACCATGCAATTAGGCTTTTTTTTTTTTTTTCTTGAGCCATTGGGGAAGGATTACAAAAGTAGGGAAGGGGTAGAAATGGTCTCTTAGTAGAGAAAATGGTGTCATGAAATTCCTTTCTGGGAACTGTGGAACATTTGATTTATAGCCTGATTTGTGAGAAGATACCTTTACAACTGTGTGAAGGAGTAAGGGTGGTAGGAGTAGTGTATATATGGTGTTATTCGCTTGCAGACTGCTATTTCTGAGTTTGAAGGATACAGTGTGGTCATAGGAACGTTTTAACTTTATGATTTACTGAGCTGACAGTATTCCATGCAACTTACTGACCATAATTACCACCTTTTTGCCTCTTTTAATTGTTGTGAAGAGGTTTTTAGAGATGTTTCTGGAGAAGTTTTTTCATTTTGAGAGCTAGCTACTGTTGCTCCTGGAGGAAGTTTATGCTTCAGGGCCACTACCCCCACCTCCCTACCCCCGAAAGGGCCCTGCTTTATTTCAATGACTGTACTCCTCCTTAAGATGCTCCTTCCATGTGATCCTCTGCCCCCAGCCCCCAAAAGGTATTTATTAAATGCTCACTCTGTGCCAGGCATTGTGTGAAATACTGGGAATGCCAAGACAAAGGCAAAAGGGCTTCTTGCCCTCAGGAAGCTGAAATTCAAACAGGATACAAAATGTGCAAAATAGAGTTATATACAAGACAGATCAAATACAATTATTGCCCTTGGGGAAGAGTGGGCATTTGATGTTGTCCTCTTTTTCTCCCTCCCCCCTTTAAGTGTGAAGCTCAATGCCATCCACCAGTTTCAGGGTAATTGGTGGCTGAAGATGCATCTAAATCGTCTCTGAAGCACATTCTGACTCTTGAGCACAGCCAGGCTTTGTGTGCTTCACTCTTTTATATTTATTTTCCTTTTTAATGACTGATGCAATGTGTTTAATTAGATTTTCCTGTTAAATTAATTAGAACTTGTATTTTCTTTTAATCAACCTTTTCCTTAGCTAAAACAAGCTTATTTAAACACAGCTATCTTCAGGGTTAAAACACTTATATTCTCCACTGTCCTTACTTTGGATACAAATTAGCTTTCCATTCATTGAAATAAGAATTCTAAGAAGTATTTTGACATTTAGAAAAACTCTTCATACCACTGATACAAGCGTGTGGACGAAAGGTTTAAACACTGGATGTAAGTCATATGCCCAGAACTTGTGTAGCTGATAGGCTATTACGGACATATGGTACAGATATAACACAAACTAGTATGATACCAAAACCTACATGACATGTTCATTTGGGTAAAATAAAATGTTGTGAGTTGGGAGGGCCAGGGGAAGGTAGCTTCTTGATTTGGGAAGATTTCATTCTGCTTGTTGTAGTCAGTGAAAAGAGTGCTGGTTTGTGAGGATATGTTATGTACTCAATTGAAATCCTACTTCTGCTTACCAGCTTTTTAGGCAGCTGGGTGGCTTAATGGATAGAGTACTGGACCTGAAGTCGGTTCAGCCTCGGCCATGTACTAGCTGTGTGACTCTGGGCAAGTCACTTAATCTCTGCCTCTCAGTTCCCTATTCTTTAAAATGGGGATAAGAAAGCATCTACCTTTCATGTTTCTTGTGAGGATCAGAGGAGATAATTGTTAAATGCCTAGCCTGATGTCTGGGACATATTAAGTGCTGTATAAATGTTAGCTAATACCGCTACCACCACACATTTGACCTTTTATTCAGTTTTTAAACATCTGTCTAAGTTTCCTCAGCTGTAAAATTGAAGGAGTTAGGTGACCTAAATCTATGATCCTGTGAAAGCAGAGATGGGCTGGGGACAGTAATTAATTTTGGGCCTAGTTTGAGACCCACCTCCCATCAGTAAGCTTTATGAGGGAAAATGGGCTAGACTTGCTTATTAGGAGGCTTAGGTTCAAATCCCAACTCACATACTTGCTCTTTCAACCTTAAGTTTATTCCTTTGTCAAATGAAGGGATAGATGTTCTGTGTTTTCCCTTTCAGCTTTAGATCCTTTGCCATATTGTAAACCTCTTCGTTTCTCAGAATTTCCAAAGTTTTTTTTTGCCCTAAACGGACTGTACAGTTCAAAAATGAATTACATGCTGTTTTGTGTTTTCATGTGTCAGTGAAATCACAACAGCTAGTTTGTAAAAAATCTTTGGAAGTAACTATGCCTTAGCTCTTTTCTTTCTTTTAAAAAATTCATTTCATTATAATATAAACCTAGATAAAATAACAAGTTTGCTTTGTCACCTCTTCTGGCCTCTTTTCCATCTGTATGCTTATAAAGTTTTTGTTTTGTTTTTGTTTGTTTTTGCTTTTTATTATGAGAGTTATAGTCAATGTATGTTTTCCTAATTATGCTAGTCCTACTTTTCATCATTTCCCTCCTGACCTATACAGCGATGGATAGGCGTACTAAACAGATATCTGTTTTGTATTACTATTTTGTGTGAATTAATAAGAATGATTTTAGCCACTACTTAATTTGTCCCCTCCACTCCCCCAAACTTCTCTTAGTAATCACAAATTTTTGGAGGCTTAGCATTCTGAATTGAACATTGAACATGATTTCTTGTTTCCCAGCCCAATTTGATTCCTGTGAAGAAGCTTGGTATTGATGTGCCAGTCGTCAAGTTGTAGATAACTCCTCTATAAAGAGAAATTTCTGAGCTTGTCTACATTTCAAATATGCCTCCTGTTTCCTTGATCAAAGGAATGAAACTTCCAATTGACTTGGAAAAGAGTGACTACTAAGCACGACTGTACCTGAGCAGGAATTTGTTGACATCTGTAACAAGGAGTGATCCATTCTTTGAAGGCCTTCAATAATGATAAGGTTATTACCTCCTAAAGTAGTCCCAGTCTACTTTTGAATAGCTTTTTTCCCCCAGATATCAAATCAAAATCTGCCTTTCTTTAAAAAGATCACATTTGTGTGTTATAGAATGGGCCTTGCTACTTTGAATGCTAATTATTTATTGCAGAATATCTCTAAAAAGTTACATATTCAATAACTTGAATTTGGCCCATAAAACAAGTAAATAATAATATAGCGATCACAGTTTTATGTTCAATCCATTCACAGAAACTTCATCCTCCTTTCGTAAACCCTTTGGGCTTTCATCTTAATCAGTTTAAGTGGTATTGGTTGCAGGATAATTTATTAAATGAATTGAAACCCCAAATTTGACATTTGGTCTTCATTTTTATAAGTGATGAGACTTCAATTTAAAAAGCAATCTATCTGATATAATATAAAAATTTCAGTAAATAACTGCTACAGAATTGCCCCCCTCCTGATTAATGAGGCATAAACCTCTATTTCCCATGGTAACAAGAAAGACAAATTGATTTTTAGGGTGGTTTGAGTAAGACAGGAATTAACAGATTCATGGTGTGGGTTGCATCTTAAAGTGTGTCTTGTTATGTGACTGTAATTCACAGGAATATTGTTGTTAAATGCCTAGGTTGTTTCCTCATAGCTTGAATTTCTTGATAGAAATTTTCAGTTGGAAGAAATAACCTTATGAAATTGAGGAACATTACTATCTAGAAATGCATATAGTGAAATACACATGCTTTAAATGATAATCTCTTTAGAAGGCAAGGGCATTGTCTCAATTTCCCATGTGGGTTCATACGTGTGACATTTTTAGCACATAGAAGGCTCCTAATAGTCATTAACTTGATTTAGTAAATTTTTGTAGTTATCTGAACAAGTTTCATTGTCCAGTTTACAAACCACAAGTGCATTCTTCACAACAACCATTTGGCAAAGACATAGTGTGCAAAAGTTAAGTCCATTCTACAGAAGTAGAAACTTGGACATAAACATGATAAGTTTGATGGTCACACAGTAGGTATATATGAAATCAGAGTCTGCTTTGAGAAAATAACATTTGAAGGGCTCCTCATGACCCTTTTAAAGATTGTCTTCTTCATTCTTCTTAGAGGCAAAAAGGAGCCCTTAAGAAAAAAACAAAAAACTGCTATTTTTGCCAGTCTGCATATTGGTTAGCAAAACTTTAGGGTTATTTTCTTTTGCATTTCTCTTACTATTATTGATTTGGAGCATTTTTTCAAGTGGTTGTGAATACTTTGCACTATTCGTTCATATCCTTTGACCGTTTATCAGTTGGAGAATGATTATTAATCATAGATTGGGTCGATAGACAGACAGACACAGGTATATATAATGTATATATATTTCTTTCTCCCTCCTTCTTTCCTCTCCTCTTGGATACCAAACCCTTATCAGAGAAATTGAAATTTGATAAAAAGATGATTTCCCAATCAACTACTACTTTTCGTATCCTAGATGTATTAATGTTGTCTATGTAGAAGTTTTTGTTTCATGTAATAATCAAAATTATCTTTGTTATCTTTTGTAATTGCCTTTTTCTCTTGTTTGGTTAAGAATGCATCTCTTACACATAGCTGAGAGAGAGGCATATAATCTGTTTCTCTTCTAATTTTTTTCTTTAGTATTAAGGTGGCATCAATTTAAAATGTATTGTAAAGTATGGTGTAAGGTGTTAGTCTAAGTCTGATTTCTGCCAGACTGCTTTCTAGTTTTCCCAGCAGTTTTTATCCAGTAGGGAGTTTTCCCCTAGGTAATTTATGTTATCTACTTTGTCAAACAGTGGGTTGTTGAGTTCTCTTGTTTCTGAATTTTGCTTGTCTAGCCTGTTTCATTGATCTATCTCTCTGTTCTTTAACCAATACCAGATAGGTTTTGATGATTCCTTGTTTTATAATATAGTTTGAGGTCTGGAAGTGCTATTCTCCCTTTGTCCTTTTCATCATTTCCCTTAATATTCTAGATCTTTTGTTTTTCCATATGAATTTTGTTATTTTATCAAGTTTTATAAAGTATTTCCTTGTTAATTTTATTGATATTGCATTAAAAGTATAATTTAATTTTGGTAGCATTGTCATTTATATTACATTGGCACAGCCTAGCCATGAGCACTGAATATTCTTCTAGCTATTTAGGTTGCTTTTTATTTCTTTAAGCAGCACTTAGTAATTATATCTAGCCAAGTGTTCTTTATACTTTGGGAGGTTGACCTCCAGGTATTTTATGCACTGTATTTATTTGAATGTAATCTAAAAATCAGAAAGGAAATGGGTACTTGGGAAAATATTTGCTATAAAGCTATCAGCGATCATAAAAAAATAAATTAATGCAACTCTCAGGTTCTGCTTTCTACCTATCAATCAGACTGGCAAGGTGGATAAAAGAGACAGTGTTGGAGGAGGTGTAGGTGCATTTTTGGTGGAGCTATGAATCGGTTCAATCATTCTGTGATGCAGTTTGAATCCATATTCAGTATATCTTATGTATCTTTTGACCTAGCTATATCACTTCTTGGCCTTTATCCTGAAGAAACTAAAAAAAGAAGATCTGCATGTAAAAAATATTTATAGCAGGTCCAGTAACTGCAAATTGGAAATTAAGGGGTTATCTAATTGAGGAATGGCTAAACAAATTGTGTTATATGAAAATAATGTAATATTATTATGCCATGAGAAGTTATAAAATAGAAATTTTCAGAGGAAAGTTGGAAGACCTTTATAAACTGATAGATATCCAAGTTAGGAGAACATTTTATGTAATGTGCATATAGAGAAAAACAAGTTTGAAAGACTTTAGAGCTCTGACCTGCACAGTGTCAAACCACTAGTCCAAAAGAATTAAAATGAAACAAAATATTTACTTCATGACAGAGAAGTGATGAACTTTTGATGCAGAAAGAGACATGTTTTCAGACATAACTAATGTGAGAATTGTTTTGCTGAACTATGTAGATATGTATTGCAGAATTTGCCTTTTATTTTTTTAATTTGATAAATTGGAAATTGGGTACTGGTAATGATAAATTAATATTTAGAATATTCTGTGAAATTTTGTTAATTTTAAAAGATAAGCAAAATTTCTAAACTGGGAGGCAATGGTATTTTATGGTAATGATATTTTTACTTCTTTGTTTTATTGACTAATATATTTAATGTCTTAATTGATTTTTTTTCCTCAATTATTAGCTATTAATGTCTTTTGTCCCATTCCTTCCATCTACATTTTGAAATCCAAGTCTTTATTCTGCTTGGAATAATACCTGGCCAAAGCTCAAATCAGCTTATCCTCTGGAGAAATAATGATTTACATACCTTCTATTTAACATGGCTAATGTGTTCTTCTCTCTGTAGTACAATTACATTAAGCTTAGTCTTGAACTTTAAAAACATGATCAAAGTGGTATTACAAAGCTTTTATATTCTAACTGCATACTATACTATATGTTAACGGCCTGGCTGACTCGTGGCACTCCTTATGTTTAAATTCATTGTTTCAGTGCCAAATGCCATCTGTCATATCTTGAAAAACTTAAGATCTTGGAGTTCATCAAAATTAGCTCTAACCTTTTTCTTATTTGTAGGACCAAGACAGTTGGTTCATTAATGATGGTAGTGTGATTGGACCTTTAAAGCAAAGTCTTGAGCAAAATCTTTTGTCATTTCATATTTTCACAAAACTGCATGATATCCGATTATCAGCTGATGTTCTGCTTAAGGAAATGTCAGATCTAGATGTTTGCTGTGAACTTTTCCCCTAATTTTTCCAGTTTTAATTTAGAAAACACTGTATTATTTCTTCAACTTTGTGTTTCTGTCACCATTGGCTCTTTAATATCATCATTCTTTGTAAAATGCAAAAGTATGTAATAGGGTATTTTTTCTTTTACAGGCTGGACGTAAAGAAAGAAGTGATGCCCTTAATTCTGCAATAGACAAAATGACAAAAAAGACCAGGGATTTACGAAGACAGGTATGTTAGAGAAAGATGTTACATTTTCTTCTGTTGGCTCAACCTAGTGTTAAATGATTTATTTTTTAAATGTTGAATTTTATAATTTTATAGTGGGGAAGTGTGGATTTTAATATAAAAAGTGACTTCTGTTGATATCAATCAGAGACTGGTGGGTTAATAAATTTCTCTGAATTTGGTGTAGAAAATGTTATTGCAGAGGGGCAAAATATACGTGCAAATGTATTGCCACCTGCTACCCTATCCCTGGGGTGATTGGTCTGCTTCTCGCATTCTGGTCCAGAAAATATCATTGCCCTCCCCTCTTCCCCAAAACCCCAATCCAATATTTCAAAAAAAGTATACCTCATTGTATATACTTTGTTTAAATCTTGCTTGGATCCCAGAATTGATAGAGATTGGACCGAAGCTGTTATCATGATTTTCCAAGCTGTTACCACAGATATCTGTGGGATATCTAAGTCACTTTGATCATGGGTCAGTTCATTTCTTCTCCACTGAAGGGGAAAGAGCAGCTGGCTTTCTTGATAACTTACCCAGTTATGTCTAGACTTTGGTCTACATAACGAGCCACACACACACACACACACACACACGCACACACATGCGTGCACACACACCCAAGAACTATTCAGTAATTTTCTAGTACCCTTTAGTCCTCCACAAAAACCTTTTGTAACCATTTTTCACTAATGAGTTTCTAAGTGACTAATCAAACCCCATGAGGATCCAGGCTAATTCTGTCACACTGGGACTAACAGAAAATTTGCTGCAATGTGAAAAAGAAGCAACTTCAAATGCGGTAACAAAATTCATTTAAAGTAACTTAATGGCACGTGAGAGGACCCTGAAGAATCTCTTAAATGTAAATTCATTTATGGCAGAGAGATTAGTTGCTTCTTTTCCTTTAGCATTTGATCAAAAAGTTGGCTCTTTTATGTTAAAAATTAACATAAATATGATATGCTGTTTTGGAATGATACATTTTGATAAAATTTAACTTATTCAATTTTTTCATGGTGATCTTAGATAGACTAGATTAGACTAGATACTACCTTCTAATGATTTTATGCCAAGTAATACAGATTGTCTCCATTGTGGAACGATAATAGTAATAACTTTGCATACTGGTTGGAGTGCCATTCTATTGCGTAAAACTCTAGAAAGCAAGTTTAAAAAGACAATCACTAAATCTTTTCCATTTCCACCTAATGAAGCTGTGTCCGAGAATATAATAAAAAGTAGCATTTCAGTATGGAAGTCCTGTTTGCGTAAACTGGAAAAATTGCCAATTTTCATTTGTTGTTCACTTTTGTTAACTGTCACCAAAGTTAAATAACAAAGCCTTAGTTATCTTCTTCCTTTCTTAAGGACTATCTAAAAAACATTTATTAAGCCTGCCCTTATGGAGCTCACAATCTAATGAACGTTCATCCTTGTGTAACATTGTGCTTATACTCTTTGACATTACCCCAGAAGTTTGGCACCATCAAAGGAAAAGATATGGCCTTGGGAAGTTGGAATGGCTTGCCAAATGTTATCATTCAAATACAATATTTATATTTGTTCTAAAATGGATTTTTACTGCTATAGTTGATTGCACTGTGTTAATTTTGAAATTCTGCCCTTAGTAGTAGTGTTTTAAACCCCTATTTAAAGAAGCAACCTCAGTTTTCTTTAGTATAATCAAGCCTACTTTATGTTTCCATTAGATGGAAACTTTAAGAAAAAGTCAGTCTAGTTTCTGACAGAAATAAAATTTAATTTTTGAAATTTAATTTTTAGCTCCGGAAAGCTGTCATGGACCATGTTTCAGATTCATTCTTGGAAACTAACGTGCCACTTTTGGTATTGATCGAGGCCGCAAAGAATGGAAATGAGAAAGAAGTTAAAGAGTATGCTCAAGTTTTCCGTGAGCATGCTAACAAACTAATCGAGGTAAGTAAGCCATGTTTTTCCCACATGCTATTTCATCAACATGCTTTTTTTTCCCAGGGGAAAGGAAAACTGATGGGGTTTGAAATGGGGTTGGTTACTTGGTGTGTAATTTTGTGTAAGACAGTAGAGTATCTTTAATTGTAATTTAATATTCATCATGCATCACAAATGTTGTCAAATAGTGTTTATTAAGTTTGTACATGTGTAAATATAAATGGTTTCTGTCTTAAAAGCATACCGTCTGAACTGAGCAGTGATGCAGAAGAATGCATAGAAATAACACACTCTCAAAAATACATAGTATAGTAGCTAGTAAGTAAATATGTATCTTAACCTCAGTATTTCTTACCTACAAGCATTGGAGATCATATAGTATAATTTTGTTATTGGGCAAATACTTTCTCCCATTTCTCTGTCTATTAAATTAGACTAAGGATTAGAAGACCACTGAGGTCTCTTCCAGTTATAAGTTGACACTGTGATCTTTGCTCTAATATTCTGTAATTCTATAATAATAGCAGTTTATATGAAGATATGATAATAAAGGATGGATCCCTAATGGGGGATTAGGGGGAGAGAGCAAGAGAGAGAAATTTTTTGTATTTTAAGGAAATAGTTTGTTTATTCATGTTGTATTTTTGTAGTAGTATTAATGTATCACAAAAGGTAAAAACTGATATTTCATAGGACAATATGTATATATGCACGGATAGCAAATGCTCTAGAATATGTGTCTTGTACTTTTAGATCCCTAATCATATTATTAGACTAGATAGTAACATGTTCAACTAGATTTAAAGTGTGAAAATATTTAGTGGGAAACATTAACAATTACATTATTAATTTTAAACCTGACTTCCAAGAACATTATCAGGCTGACCAGAATTCATTGTGTACTAAATACATAAGTCAATGCTCTATTCAAATGAATGATTTTAGCAGTTAATGCTAAATATCAATTAAACAACAAATATTTATAAAGGTCCATTATATACCCAGTCATTGCTCTGAAGAAGGGCCAAAACAGTCCACTGTCCCTCCTTAAGAATACTTCAGTAATGCTTCTCTTATGTGGCAGTGGTCATGTGACACAGGGCTTTATGAAGCAGAAGTACACAGAGACTGATTGCACAGCCATAGTGCTCACTAATTCCTCATACACTGGAAATAGTAATGCCTAATGCAGTAGATAAAGCACTTTTAGTTCCATAATGTGTCATTAGGCAAAATGGCCTGGTGCTTGGATTAAGTTTCAGGGAGTAGCAGGTCTGCATTTGAGTAACAGAAACAGCGCTTTCTGTGCTTGTCACCCTCAAATAGTGGGTTTTGTTTTGCTTTACAACATAGTTGATCAAATCAATATATGTCACTTGGATATGTTTTTCTGTGTTTGTGCTTATTTCTCCATCCTAAATTTCACCACCAAATGTTTTTGGTTATGACTAGTTTTGCTATCTTATGTTTCTTGTTTCCCCTCACAGCTCATTTCGGCCCCTTTTCTCACTTCTCCCCTCCTCCACACTCTATTTGGTATGCCTTAAACATCGCCTTTTACTGTGTGAGACAGAACCACAGGCTATGTCCTACCATTTTGCAAACAGTTAAATCATATCAGTGGTAATATAGATACTTGGGTATATAATTGCATTTGTGCATGAAAAGGGAATGACTTTTCAAAATGCTATACAAGCCTCAATATTACGTCTCTAGGCAATACCTTTTTCTTCTGGTTAAGTTCTGTGATGCTTTGAATTAGTAAGAAGTTTATTTTGAGTAAAGGTGAAATGCTTCAATGTTGCGCTGCTGGTCTGCCTTTGTCTACACTTACTTCCCTGAATCTCCTTCCTTTTTCATGTTCGTGTTATATTTATTACAGCAGGTTTCCATTTGAGGGCCCTCAATTACAACCTAGATTTCAAGGAAATAATTGACAATTCTCTACATGCCATGCAAAATTCAAGGATGATAACTTTTAGTTAAGGTAGCATATTTTATTTTGTCCAGGATATTCCCAGTAATGTAGAGGCATGGAATAGTTGCACAAGGCCCTACCCAATTGGATATAAAAATTGCACAGAGATAGAGACTTAGCTTATTTCTCTTGAGCATACCACCATCCCCCTGATTACTCAGATGTGCACCCTTGTCCTCTTGTCCTCTGCCCTGTTTTGCCTTCCATCTAGTTGTGGCTGCTTGTGCGTCTCCAAGTCTTGTGGAGTCTCCTTCAGTCTCCTTTTCTTTATTATGATAACCACTATGCCAATTTAAGTCTTCATCAACTCTTAGTGCTACTATCATAGTAGTCTCCTATTTGGTCTCCTTATATCCAGTCATTTTCCTCTCTGATCCGTTCTCCACAGAGGTGACAAATTGGTATTTCTAGACCATGACCTGAGCTTCTTAGTCTCCTGCTGAGGAATCTCTAGACACTCTCTTTGGCTTCTAGGATAAAATAGAAAGTCTTATGCTTAGCATTTAAAATTCTTCATACCTTATTCCCTTTTATGCATTCTCTACTCCAACAAAACTGGCTTATATAATATTTTCTTTATGACATTTGGTCATCCACTTCCATCTTATTAAAAAAATTTCAATGACTCTCTGTTGCTTGTGTAAGAAAATACAGATCTTTTGGCTTGGTCTTGAAAGAATCTGATTCCTCCTACCTGCACTTAACTAGGCTTACTTCCTAGTTGTCCCCTTCACATGTTCTTTGTTCAAGCTTACTCACTCTTTAGCAGACTCATTATTCCATCTCCTTCCTCCATGCCTTCCAAACAGGTTGTACTCCATATTTCAAATCACTTCCTTTTTCCAGCAACCTCTTAGAAATCCCTAGCTTCCTTCAAGTCTTAGCTGCTACCTCCTACCAGGAGTTTTCAGTACTTCTGAGTTTTCTGTATCTTCAAATTAGCTTGTTTTTACTTTGCTGTATATATGTTGTATCTATCCAATAGAATGTTAGCTTCTAGAGAAAAGGAACAGTTTTGATTTTTTTTTCTTTGTATTGGCCACCACTTGTACTTTCGAGGTTTTTAATAAATGGATGTGGAATTCAGTTGAAATGAAAGAAAAAATAATAAAACAGAATCAATTCATTATCTGTTCAGTACTGGGCTGGTCCTTCATCCTTCCCTGAATGGGTGGGGAGAGGAGAGAAGATACCTTAGTCACTAGGACTCGAGGAAATTACCTTTTTCAGATAAATAAAATATAAATAGAGAGAGAGTGTGTGTATAGACGGGAGTGTCTTCCCTATGGAAACGAATCTTCTCTTTCTTTCCAATGAATTATGGCCATCCCCTCATACTAGAGGACTGTATTCTTTTCCTCAAGTAGATTTTTTTTTCATATTTTCATTTTGAAAATCAGTGGCAAATTCACAACATCCATAATGAAATTTTGTTTAATAAAATCACCTTTGGGCTTTTACACCAATTTTGGGCATGCTGTCTTTGAAGTAGACATATAGGGGCTGAGAAGATAATCTTGTAAACCTGACATTTTACTTTGCTGTGTGTTTGACTCATTGAGAAGAATCTCCCTTACCTTCAAGTCTTCATTAAGTAAGATTCTTAAAATCAGAGTAATCCTAAAACGTTTTATTCTTATGTGCAATGGTGTAATTCATTGGCTACTGGAAAAACGTACTGTTGAGAACAAAAATGAAGCTAAACACTCAGGTCCTCTGATGCCAAGTCCCTCAAGAGTTTCTGTTGTACCATGCTGCTGTCCACCCAAAGGATTCAAAATGTGTGTCCAGCATGAAAAAAAGTTCTTGAAGCCGTAGAGCTTTGTTATTGTTATCTGTGCCACCAACTTTTTTGAAATGAGAGCTGAGCAAAGAGCTTGCTATTCTTTCATAAACGTTTTGATGCATTACCAAAATAAAATCTGAGCAGATGTGTTGGCTCTTACCAACTTAGTTTTTGGAAGTCTTATGCATATCTTTAATTAAAAAAAAACTACCACTTTTTTTCATAGAACAAATGAAATAGGGAAATCATGTTCCTTTATGATGTATTTATTTACATACCATTTTGAAATTTAGATCTAAATTTAAATAATTTCTATAGTAATCACTTTCCAATCCTGCCCCCATAGTGTCTTCCATATATATATATATATATATATATATATATATATATATATATATATATGAATATCAATAGTTAAACAAAGCTATCCAATGACAATTACTTAACACAGTATATAACATCTACCACTTGTAGTCCACCACGTCAACTGAGAGAAAGGAAGTAGCTTTCAACATCAGCCATCTTGGAATCAATATTGCTCATTGCATTTTATTTGAATCCTGTTGACTTTTAGTGTTGCATTCATTTATATTGTCATAGTTATTCATTATGTGATTCTTCACTCAAAATCATTTCATACAAGTCTTGGACAAAATGTTCTGAATTTCTCATATTCAATATCTTCTATTTTCCATAATAATATTCCAGTACATTTGTATATCATAGTTTTTCAACCATTTCCTCAGTTGAAGGCACTTACCTTGTTTCTTTTTGGGGGGGGGGTACTATAAAATGTACTTTATTTTTCAGTACCATATAAAGTTGCTTTGGGCAGCTAGGTGGCTCAGTGGATAGAGTGCCAGGTCTGGAGTCAGGAAGACTTATCTTCTTGAATTCAAACCTGGCCCCAGAACCTTACTAGTTGTGTGACCCTGGGTGAGTCACTTAACCCTGTTTGCTTGCCTCAGTTTCTTCCTATGTCAAACGAACTGGAGAAGGAAATAGCAAACCTCTCTGGTGTTTTTGCCAAGAAAACCCCAAATGGGGTCATAAAGAGTCAGACACAACTGAACAACAACAGAAGTTGCTTTAACAATACTTGTGGCTATGATAGCATGATAAGATCAGATTTTAGAAGCTGTACCTTGCCTGTAGGTTACAGAACTAACATCCTGACTTATGACCCTCAGATTAGAAATTGTTTCTTTGGTTCACACATGTCCTCTTAGATGCAGCTTTGCTATATGGTCTACCTGAATTACTGTTAGTAAGTTTTGTTTTGTTTTGTTTTGAATTCACATCAAACAAAGAATTATTTGCGGTGGGGTTTTTTTTTTCCTTTTCTTTTTTTGCTTTTTTGGTGAGGCAGTCAGGGGTAAGTGACTTGCCCAGGGTCACACAGCTAGTAAGTGTCAAGTGTCTGAGGCTGGATTTGAACTCCATTACTCCTAACTCAGAGGCCAGAACTCCATCTAGCACCACCTAGCTGCCCCAGTGAGATCTCTTTTTCAGCTTGTATATCATTTATTTAGTCATTGTAATATTTGCCCAAGGACTCAGAATTTTGACTACCTCATATGAGCAAAATGAACCAACTCCATATGAAAGAATGTACTGATCCAAAGATTTTGGAACTTTTTTTTTTTTTGACCAATTTTGCTTGTTGGTAAGGTATTTTAAATGCTTGCAGAAGACTCCTTTTCAATAACAGTTCTCATACTTAAGTGAAACACTTCTGGGCCTTTTGCTTACTCTTTTTATAAAATATTCTAATTGTATGGATTGTCTTCAACATAACAATAACACCTTTTACATGTTACTGTTTAATTCATATCAAGTTAATTTTTCAAGCTGAGCTTCAACTTAGGGTAGACTAAAATGGAAGAATTTTCCATCAATATTAACTTCTTTATCAATAATACACCCATGTGTACTTTTCAGTCATCTCATTTTCTTTGGCCACTTTTGGCATTGAGCAATTCAATAACTAAAATGTACTTGCTGTCTCTCATTTTGCTCTCCGCAAAATCCTTTTAAAATGAGAAAACAAAATAGGGGAAATGGCGTTTATATAAGACCAGACTATTATTTAGTCTGGCCCTGAGAGCATTCTCTATTAAAATGCCTCCCTTATTCTAAAGAGACATTTTGTCTCTTTTTTGTGAATTTAAAAAAAAAAAAAGAAAAAAGAGCCAGGTGAAACTGGGTGTTTTTTGGATTTTTTATCTGCCATTAAATTATCTTAGGTCTCATCTAGACCCAGCCCCATGTTATACTGTTTAAGCTATAACACTTTAAACTGCACTAAGACTTTTGGGACACCATATATAGTTTGAGAAATTAAGTGGCTTGCCTAAGATCCCTCAGGGTAGCAAGCAGCAGAGCTGGGCTTCAACCCAGGTCCTCATATTCCAAATTAAATGTTCCTCCAACTATACATTGACATAATCTTTATTATTTAATGTTTAATAACTATGACTGTTGGTTTGAAATGTGTATCTGAGCTGTTGGTTGCATCATCCTTATTATAACCTTCAGATTACAGTGCATTTATAATTTGTGAAAGTCAAAATATGAATTAAACAGTGACCTTCTCCAAACTACAATCATGATTTCTTAGTTATTCTTTCAGTGCCTCTATCTACATGATACTTTAGGCAGGAAACTTTGCAGTTAGCAAAATTGAGCCTCTATTTTCTTGAGCTGCAGGATAAAGAATTTCTCTTAAAGTAAATAAGGTGTCCTTGGGGAAGTTGAAGCCTTGCATTACAGTGCTTTTCTCTGTAAAACACATTGAGCTTGGTTATCTTTCATTTTCAAGCACCAGGTGTATTGGGTCATAGAGAGCAAAAGTCATTTTTTTACGTTTATACCTTTTCCATTCACAAAATTTGTCAAAGCTAATATGAAACCTATTTAGACCATAGGAGAATTGAACATAACTAATAATTGCTTTCCTGATCTCTGTCTTCATAGTGATGTTGAAGTCTGTCATATTTTGAACAAGAAAAAATTTAAAAGCAAAATTACCTAGTATTCAAAACAGAGAGGTGAATTGTTGCCAAATGCTTTTGCCAATTGTAATGGATGGTGATTGAGCACAGAGCCAAAGGGAAAAGGCGTTTGATGGAGATGTTGATTTGTTTGTGGTTGGTGGTATGCTTATTGTTTCAAGCTTGGGAAGATTACAGTATCTTCTCAATGCAATATATGATCACCAAAAAGAATGTGACCTAACCAGTACATGCAGAAAAGCACCTGTACTTTTCAGTGCTTGACCTCCTTTTTCTGTAAAAATGAGAATAAAGCCCAATCATATTCAAAGGATTGAAAGAATAATAAAAATACTGCTAAGGATCTGGTCCTTGGTAAATGCTCAAAAACAAAATTGAGATTAGGGGAGAAAAAAAGGTAAATAAAACATTACCTGTAATGTCTCTTAATTCAAAGCTGGGGGCAGCTAGATGGTACAGTGGATAGAGCACTGGCCTTCATTCAGGAATACCTGAGTTCAAATCTGAGCTCAGACACTTGACACTTACTAGCTGTGTGACCCTGGGCAAGTCACTTCACCCCATTGCCTCGTGCCTCCTCCCCCCCAATAATTCAAAGCATTTGCTACTATTTTGAAAAAGGAGAAAAGAAGGTACAAGGCAGGGTTGGGGGGGAGGTCAGACTGTCAGTCAGTCATAGAACAAACACTAAATTCTGGATTTTTTATTTCCAATCATAAGTGACTTGCAAGGTCCACAGAGCTAGTGGCTAAGGCAGGAACCCAGCACTCTCTATCCATTATACCAGTGGTTCACTTCAAATAGAAGTGAATTCTGCCACATGTTCACTTAGAAACCAAGAAATTAACATTCACATTGTACTGTATTTTCTTAAACATGCCCCCACTGTAGTTTCAACTGGTTCAGCCCCACTCACTTAACAAGTCACCAGACTTCTCTTTTGGAAAATGAGTAGTGTAGTCTAGATATTGTCTAATGTTCCTTCTAGGTCTGATCCTTGTAGAATTTTAAGTGACATCTATTAGGGAACTTTTGCTTGGATTCCACAACTATAAGATTCCATGAGGTTCCACAACTGTACAAGTATAAGATCATCTGACATTGTCCACCCTGAGAGTATTTGAAGGGGAAATGGAAATGTCTTTCAAGTTAAATTTCCACATTGTATTTTGTCTTAGAGTTGTGCACACTGAACTGGGCAAAGATCTATTTTTCCCTGTTATGATATGCTTTCAAGATTTTGTTAAATGATAACTTCACATGAAAACAGATCAGATAGTAGCTAACTGCCTTTAAATAGAGCTACCAGTTAAGTATCAGTGGTTTTAAACATTTTAATAAATTGGGCATTAAAACCTCAAGCAACCAAGTATGTTAAATAATTACTACACTCTGTAGATATCCTGTCTTCTAGTCTTATAGGTACAGGCCATGTGATGTCTCATGGAGGAAAAAGATGGTTTTATTTTTATTTCGCTCCCCTTTCACCTAGAAGATCAGCAAAATTATTAAAAATGTTTTTTGAAAAAAAACTGGCTAAAGTTAAATGATATTGAGACATACTTTGAGCTCTGATCATTTTCAGTTGGTCTTCAAATAGGAAAATAGTTTAAAAACTGTATGTAGGAATAACAACTAATAATCAATGTTAAACCTAATTTTCTTTGCACTAGTCAGAAGGAATTTGTGTACCTATGTGTTGTCATGTTCGCAGCTAATGAAGGTTAAACCATGTTGGTAGGATATTTCCTGAGGTCTAGACTATTCAGATTTTCTTGGTAAGCAATAATGTGGGCTTGGAAAATATTGTTGTTTTTTTCTCAAAGCAATAAAATAAGTATTTCTTTTTTTTCCCCCCTTTCCTCATTTAGGTGGCTAACTTAGCCTGTTCTATTTCAAACAATGAAGAAGGTGTGAAGCTGGTTCGAATGTCAGCAAGCCAATTGGAAGCCCTCTGTCCTCAGGTAAAGTACCAATTACAATAATTTAGGCATGTCATTTCAAGAGATTATTTCCCAGTCCTGCTGTAAATAGAGTTGGTTGATTTTACATTTGTTTTGTGAAAAGAATTGGCATAGAGGAGTGGTCACTGGCTTTGATGGATTTTTCAATTTGAGTGAACTAGCATGGTTCACACTGGGCTTAGCTTAGATTTTTATCTCTTCTGAACAGAAAGCATTCTGTCTTTGTAAGTGTTGAAGCTGTACTTTGTGTCCCATTTGCTAGAAAATTATATGAATGTGAGTGACAATATTACCACATTTACAGCCCTCAATGAATGGCAGGGCTTTTAAGGAGGACCATCAGTTAAATATCATTGATAACTGTGAAAGCTTTGAATATTTGAAACCATAAGCAAAAATGAAGCTGCAAGTTCAGAAAGAATGATTTCTGACATCTTACAGTCTGTACAGCCTTGGAGCCAACAGGAGTAACTTTTTCTGGGTCACTGAGAAAGAGACCAAATTAGAGAGCCTGCATGGCTTCTCCCATGTTATAACTTAGTTTCATTTGCGTTTTTAAACAGCCTTATGATATAAATATCAATATCAGACTAGTGCTAGTGAATTCAAGGTAGTGCCAGCCTCAATTTGTGATGGCTTCTCAGACAATTAGACTGAGTAATGTTGATACAGAAGTTAGGACTCCCAGATAAAATAAACAGTGTACATAGATTTTGTGTTCTATTCTCTTTTATCATAGTCTGTGACAGATTTTGGCATATGTATGTTTGTCCCTTTCTCACCCCACAGTTGATTATTTTTATGTATGGATGGGAAGAAAGCAACATTTTTAGGTTAGCAGGGAGAAAGGGGAAATCATGAGCAAAGATTTCACGATTCAGAACTGAATTCAATTTGGAATGCATATTCTCCCAATGCTTTAGCCATAGCATGTCATCCAGTATTACTGTTCCCTCATTTTCACAGGTCTGGTGAAGTCAGTTGATATTGATAGAAAATTTTGAACCCTACAAATATTGGGATACTTCCACAAGAAATTACAACTTGGAAGAAAGTTTCTATGAAATGGCTGCATTGCCATTGAACTTGACCTTAAAATTATAAAATACATAGCTTGTGTTTCCTGCTATTTGAGAAGAAATTGTATGTAACTCCTTCTATACCTGCTGCCAAATGGCAGAGCTGCCTGAGAAAGGGAAGAAGAAATGAAAGGGAGTTTTCATGCTTTGAGGTCACAGTCACTGAAAGGAAGTGTTTTATTAACTGTCTTTGAAATAGAATTTGTGAGTCTCTGTGGCTAATTTGTATGTTGAGTTGTACATAGTTTTAGGTAATTAAGACAAGGAACTCAAATTGGGTAAGACCCATCTTGGTTGTTAACCAATCATCTTAACTAAAATGAAAAGGCATTTTATTAGCAGCCCATTGTATGCACAGCCCCTTCCCTATGGCACTTCCAGAAATCCATGGATTGAAGGAGGGATAGTCCCTTGTCCTACATGGAGTTTTCACTCTGGTAGTTTATGTAAACATCAATAACTAGATAACATAAGATACATGCATAAGAGAAGAGCAAGGGAAATGCTATGTAAAATGTAGTCGTGCAGGGGCATTTATCGAGAGAGGCTTTATGAAGAAAATGGCATTTCAGCCAGAACTTGCCATAGCAGAGCAGTGCTTGTGTGTGGGAGAGCAGGGCATTCATTCTAGGAAGAAGGAATAAGATGAGAAAAAGCAAAATAGGTCCAAATGCACACAATAGTCCAGAATATGGAAAGGCCAGAAAAATAGGGCAGCCCCAAGCTGGGGTGGCATTCAAGGACAGGCTAACAGACCTAGAAGCTTATTGTACAATAGGAAAACTATTGAAGGATTCAAGTAGAGCAGTGAAAGTCTGTGCATAAGAAAGATCAATCACTATGAAAATGTTTTGGGGCAGCTTCTTTCAGAGCTCTGAGCCCCAAGGGAATTCACCAGCATCTCATCCTTCCCAAGAGGAGCACCAGGCCCTGCTGATGCTCCCCTCCCTGAGGGATGAAATTGGCTTTTCCCGAGTGGCACTGAGACCCACTTCCAGATTAGACATCCTGTGGCAATATAGCATTGTGGGAGACTGGTCATTAGTGACCACAGAGGAGGTGGAGGTCTAGGAAATCAGAAGTTTGGTCAGCCTGGGGCATCGTTAGCCCTTGAACTAAAGAACAGAGAGAACTGGGGAAGGGTGCCAGTGTTTGGAGTGCTCCACCAGGCCAGAAGGAAAGGAGACTAGAATCTAGCTGGAACTAATTCTGTTCTCACTGAAGTCACTTGGTGTAGGGACTGAGAGGCTAGTGAAAAGTGATTTCCCTGGTGTGGTGTGGGAAGAGGCAGAGACACCTTTGAGTTCTAACATTCAAGGGATCTGCCATCAAAAGAAAAGGAATCAGAAACTGAATGATAGGGGAATAAAAGAAAAAAGACTGAAGTTACCAAAGATTCCAGAAGAGAATTCTGTTTAAAAAGTTGAGTGCAATTAGACAAATCAACAGGTTAGCTATTAATAACAGAAGGGAAGATGGCCTCCAGACAAACCTAGAAATCTCTGAGTAAATATAACAAGGCAAAGGAATATGAAGCAACACGTGATGAGGCAGCAAAACTTTGGATTCCCAAGAGAGTATGGAGTAACTGCAGGATGTTCCCGAATAGTACAAGAGAAAAATAAAAATCTTCAAAGCAGAATGTGTGGCATATAAAGGAGAAATAATTGACAGAATTGAAAAACTTGAATCTGCCTTAGCAAATCTTTCCAAAGAAGCAAAAGAGAAAAAGCTTTAATTCTATGAAGAACACAGACTAAAGAAGAAATAAAGATTTATAAGGACCATGAATGAAAAAATAAAAATTTAGAATAGACAGAAAAGAGAACTAATGAAGATAACAAAGTTAAGAAATCCTTTTTAGAAAAAGACACAGAATATTTAAAAACCTAACAAGTTAAAGGAGAGAAGAGGAAGGGAGGATTTTAATCAACTAATGGAGAAAGAAAAGAGAGAGAAAGAATTAAATTATGTAAATTGGAAGAATGAAAAAAGAATAAGAACAAAAACTAGAGGAAAGGATGACAAGCAGAGGAGGTAGGAAGAATGAAGGAGTATTTATTTATGTATAGCATTCTTTTTTTTTTTTTTGAGTTCCATATTCTCTCCCTTCCTTCCCCCCATTGAGGAGGCAAGCACTATAATAACCATTATACCTGTAAAGTCATTCAAAACATTTCTGTATTAGCCATGTCAGGGGTGAGTGGAGGCAAAAAATAACGAATATGAAAAACAATATTCTTCTATCTGCACTCAGTTTATTAATTTTCTCTGCGGAGGTGAATAGCATTTTTCATCATGACTCTTTTGGAATTGTCTTGGATCATTGTTTTGATCAGTCTTTCATAGTTGACCATCATTATAATGTTACTGGTTCTCTGTGCAGTGTTCTGATTCTGCTTACTTCACTTTGCATCAGTTTGCATGTCTTCCCAGGCTTTTCTAAAAGAAAGGCAGGAATTAAGGCTTATGTTTAAGTGGTGGCAACGGAAAATCAAAACTGATGTGAGAGAGAATATGGAGGAGGAAGCAAAAGGGATTGGTTGAATAGATAAGATTGGTGAGGAAGAAGGAGGCTGTGATAGACAATAACCCATTATTGAACTTGGGCATTTAGATGTATAGTATTATCGCTCAAAGAAATAGAGAAATCAAAAGAAGGAAGAGGTTCGTGGGGAGCAGTCAAGAGTTTGAAGTGCTGGTGGGACATGTAGGCATGACAACAGTAGATAAGAAGGCATTTGTACCAACTCCCTTCCCACTAAAGTTCTGGGGAGTTTTTTGTATTTTAATCTGAATCTAAACTAAAAGGGAACATTTCCAATCACACAGCAGAACACAAAAAAGAATTCTCTATGAAACTGTGAAGCTCCATTCCACACTGCTTGCTTTTTACAAGTAGATAGTAAATGCTATATTTTTTTCCCCAGAACTGTTCTATTTTTCTCTACTTCGTTCTAAACTTCCTTGTGTTCTTTTCTGTGTATTTAAAAAAAAAACTTCAGTGGCCCTCTTAACTTGAAAACCAAGAGAAAGCAGGGTAGAGGGGAGAAGAAGTACCTATGTAACAAAAAAGCATAGTCAAGTGAGATAGAGTTATATTTGCTATGTCTAGAAATTTAAGTTGTTTTCTGCTTCTGTGTTAGAGAGATAAGTGGGAGACATGCTTGGTCACTACTTTGATCAGACTTTTCAAGTCTTTCAAAAATTCTTTTTCTTTACACTGTGGCTGTCCTGTATAATTTGTTTTCCTGGTTCTGCTTACTTCATTCTGCATCATGCTACCCATGATTCTTTGAAATTGTCTCCTACATTTTTTATAGCACAGTAATTGGCCATTACATTTGTTCATCTGCTCCTCAATTAATGGACAGTCTCACACACACACACACACACACACCCTGACAGCGCTGCGCTGCCCCCTCCCCACCAGTACCCTATCCTATCCTTTTTGTAGCAGGACCAGCATTTCCATAACTTCTCTCCCATCTGAAACATTGGGAAGTTTTACCTAAAAGAAGACAAAGCTGATCCTTGGATATGACCGGCCTTAGCTTACCTGATTAATGCATCTTCTTTCCTGCACAATACTGCTATGCGTGTATGTGTTCTGTTCTACCCTCCGTCCATCTCAGAAAAGAATGAGGTTCATGTGATATACATTGTTTCCGACTCATTCCTGCATATTTTTGCATACTCTTCTTCTCATACTCCATTTATGAGAAATAGCAAGTTTATCTCCTTCCTTTCTATGTGAATGTGTTTCTTTTGCCTTGCCTCTTTTAAGCCTTTAAACAGAACTAATACACCTTGGGTCCTTTTTTTTTCTTCTTTTTTTTCCCTTATTTTATTTAATCCCCTTTGATGACATTAAAGTTCTGAAGGAATACCTGTTTCTTCTCTCCCATTAATATGTGTTAGCATTCCATCAATTTGTTCAAATAAATTTACCTTTCTGGGTTTCTTACTCTTGTTTGAACATTTCAGATTCCTTCTCATCTGTGGTCTTTTCATCAGAAATACTTGATAGGCCTCTATTTTGTTAAATGTCTGCTTTTTCTCCCATAAGATTATACTCACCTTTGTATGGTAAGTTATTCTTGGCTGTAAGCTTCTGTCTTAGGCTTTTTGGAATACTACATTCAAAGACACCATTGCCTTTTTGGCAGCAGCTGCCAGGTCTTAGGCGATACGCTGACTTTAGTTCCTTTGTACTTAAATTGTTCTTTCTAGATGCTTGCAATATTTTTTCTTTTATGTGAGAGCACTGGATTTTGGCATTTCTGCTTTCTTATAGGAGGTGATCAATGGATAATACCTATCTTCACTTTGCCCTCTGGTTCTAGTAGATCTGGGAAGTTTTCATTTAATCATTGTTTTCAGGGAGTCCAGTGATTCTTAAATTATCTCTCCATGACCTATTTCCAAGGTCAAGTTTTTTTTATATCAGCTTATATTTTCCTTTATATTTTTCATTATCTTATTTTAATATTTCTTGCCATCTCATAGAGTCATTGATTCTGTTTGTTCTGTTCCAGTTTTTTGGGAATCCATTACTTTGGTCAGACTTTCCACTTGCTCTTCAAAATGATCCTCATTCCACTTCTTTCCTACAGAGCTTTTATTTCAGTTTTTATGTCTTGCTCCATTTCTTCTAGGCATTCATGTAGTCCTCGTAGAAAATCTATTTTTTTCCATTGAGTCTCTGGAAACTGTGACTATGGAGGCACTCTCTCCTTTTCGGGGATATATTTTGGAGTGGGTTTTTTTTTTTTTTTAAATACAGGTAGATTCCCCTCCCCCCCCAGATTTACTCATTTTTTCCTACCTCAGTTCTTGAATTAGGGCTTTGAGTCAGGGTCATGCTCTACCCCATGCTGCGCTTGTGAATAGGGTGTTTGTTCCTGCTTGGTCTCACCCTAGGTTCCTGAGCTGTCCTCTACTTTCTAGAGTTTCCCTGGATCTTTGAAATTCAGAGATCTTTAGACCTTCTAGTATGTCAGGCCAGAGTGCTGGAGACCTCAAAGCTCGTTCCCTGCCCCTGCTCCAGGGCTTTTTCAGTATATTGCTCTCTGCTCTGTAGCCCTCATTTGTCTCTATCCTGGGAGCAGAAGTGGGGGATGGTGGGAAGGGGCGGTGCTTTCCTTTTTGCCTTTCGGGCCTCTGACCTCTTATATAGTTCTGGGGTGGGAGAAGTCACTAACTTTAATATCTTACAGGATTTCTTAATTATTATTTGATCTCACACAAATATAAGGATTTTCCTTTAGCATGTATGTGGCAGCTGGGTTGTCAGCCTCCCATTCAGGCAGCTAATAGGAAATTTTCCCCTCCTACAAAAACCTAATCACTAATTTGTCAGTGAACAAACATTAAATAAATGTCATGTGCCAGGCACTATACTAGGAACTGGAGATAAAAGACAGAAAAATGAAACAATCTTTGCTCTCTTGGAACTTAGGTTTAGGGGCTGCAACAAGTAGATAGATAAGTCTACAGAGACTACATATAAAGGAGTGGGGCTGGTCATGGGAAGGGGAGAGGGTTAAGAAAGGCCTCATGGAGAAGGTAGTGTGTTAGCTGGGTTTAAAAAGGTTTGAGGGAAAAAAAATTTAAAAAAAAAAAAGGTTTGAGGGATTCTGTGAAGTTAAGATGAGAAGGGAGTGCATCCCAGGCACCTGAAACAGTCAGTGAAAAGGCCTTGAAATAGAAGATGAGAGTGCCATGTGTGAGAAAGAAACAGAAATGATATAAAATAAGACTGGAATGGTAGATTGGGGCCAGGTTAGGAAGGGCTATAAAAGCCAAGCAAAGATTTTGTTTTATCCTATAGGTAATAAGGATACACTGGAGTTTATTGAGTAAGGGAGTGACATGGTCAGCCCTAGGTTCAGGATGTAATAGTGTGAAGGATCAATTGCAGGAGGGATAGACTTGAGACTGAGACCATTTAGGAGGCCATTGCAGTGGCCCAGTGGAGAAAGGATGAAGTTCTGAACCAGAATGGTAGCTTTGTGAATAGAGAAAAAGGGGCCGGGGGGGTGGAGTTGTAGAAGTAGAAAAGGTTAGTTGGATACATGGTATCAATAGTCCAGATAGAGGCAGAGCCAAGATGGCAGATTCCAGGCTGGGACCCAGCTGAAGTCTCCACCATTCCCTTCCAAATAACTTTAAAACAACACCTCAAATCAAATTTTGGAGCAGCAGAGCCAACAAAATGTCAGAAGGAGACATTTATCCAGGCTAAAACAACTTACGAGGTCCATTGGAGAGGTCTATAACACCAGGTTGGGCACAGGCCCAGAGCACAGAAGGATCTCCAGAGGTGGGCCTTGGAAGCAGCCATGGGACAGCACCTGTGGCTTTGGGAGTTCTTTGCCCAGAGATGTTTAAAGGGTAGGACAACTGATCAGAAAGAGATTATAGGGGACCCTTTGCTGGCACTGGGCAGCTGGTGCTGATTGGCAACTCTATTACCCGTGAACAGTTCTGGGTCACAGTTCTAGGGCTAAAAGGAGCACTAGCACTTTGTAGCTGCTGTGAGAGCAGAACACAGGGTACCTTCCTTGGTAAAAATGAGAGAATAGACTGGGAGAGCAGTGACCACAACTCTCACAGGATAACAACACTTTGGAAGCACTGAAAATAGTTATTTAAAAAGCAGCATGAAAAAGCCAAACCTTGGAACAGTGCCTCTTGCACCTTCAAGTGAACAGAGCCCAACTTACAGTTCAAAATGAAGAAATAGGCTGGGGAAATGAGAAAAGAACAAGAAAAGAATTTGACCATAAAAAGTTCATATGGTAGCAGGGAATACCAAAACATAAATTTAGAAGAAGACAACAGTATGAAAAAAAGCTACAAGCAAAACTTCAGAGAAAAATGCTAATTGGACCCAAGGCCAGCAATAATTTCTGAAAGACCTAAAGAGATGAGTGGTAGAGGAAAAACTAGGAAAAGAAATGAAAGTGATATAAGAAAATTATGAAAAGAATTAATACCTTGGTAAAAAGAGGCACAAAAATCCACTGAAGAAAAGAATTCCTTGAAAGGCAGAATCTACCAAATGGAAAAGGAGGTACAAAAATTCAGAGATAACTGGGAACACATTGCTGGCACTGGGTACAGCTTATGCTGATTGGCAGCTATTGCCCTTAGGCATTTCTGGGTTGCGATTCCAGGTCAGAGAGGAGCCTTCGTGGTCACAGGGGAGCAGGGGACCTGGTCACAGTACCAAAGCAAATAGAAGTGATAATGTTTGCAGTTTTAGGGGACCAAGGACCCTTCCTGGGTAAAGACCAGAACACAGACCAGGAGAGCCATGATCATAACTCTCCCAGGATCACACTACCTTGGAAGAACTAAAAATTTGCAGACTCCTAGAACTAACTCTGAAAACAGTAGCATAGTAAAGTCTGAAGCTTGTGACAGTGCCTCCCCATCCCCAGATGAGGAGAGCCCAACTTTAACATAAGGTTTAAAGTCAAGAAATAGGCTAGAAAAATGAGTAAACAATGACAAAAAGTAATTTGGCCATAAAAAAACTACTATGGTTGCAGGGAAGACCAAGACATAAGCTCAACAGAAGACAACAATATGAAAGCAGTTACACCTCTGCCTCCCCCCCCAAAAAAAGCCTCAAAGAAAAATGCTAATTGGACCTAAAACCAAAAAGAATTCCTAGAAGAATTAAAGAAATGAGTATAGAAGGAAAAATTGGGAAAAAAATTAAAGTGATGCAAGAAAATTATGAAAAAAAGAATTAACAGCTTGGTAAAGGAGGCACAAGAAAAATACTAAAGAAAATAATACCTTAAAAACAGAATTGGGCTGATGGTAAAAGTGGTATGAAAATTCACTGAAGAAAAGAATTCCTTAAAAATTAGATTTGGGCAAATGGAAGCTAATGACTATGACATTTCAAGAAACAGTAAGAAAGAAAAGAATACAAAACCAAAAGAATGAAAAATGAAAGAAAATTTGAAATATCTCATTGGAAAAACAACTGATTTGGAAAATATATTGAGGAGAGATAATATAAGAATTACTAGACTACCTGAAACCCTTGCTTTAAAAAAAAGAAAAGGAAAAGATCCTAGACATTGTATTTTTTTCAAGTACACAGCACATTATAAAAAGAGGATTCGATGTAAAATCATCAATTTATATTTCACACTGTTTGCTTTTTTTGAAAAACTATGTAATAAGTTACTATACATTGTTTCCAAAGCTTCCTTGATTTTCTGTGCTTGCTTTTAAGTTTTCTTCTGTTCTCTGCTTTGCACTTCTTTTTCTCCACCCCTCCCCATCCTGCCATAAAGAAGGCTACCATTAGACACAAATATTTATATATGTGTAAAACCATACTATACATACTTCTGTTTATCAGTTATTCTCTGAAGAAGGATAGCTTCTTCCTTAATATGTCCTTGTAGTTGATTTGAGTAGTTATAATATTCAAAATGATTTAGTCATTCAAAGTGGTTCTTAGAACAATATTGCTGTTGCTATGTACAGTGTTGTTTTGGTTCTGCTTATTTCACTCTTCATTATTTCATGCAAGTCTTCCCATGTTTTTCTAAAATCCACCAGCTCATTGTTTCTTACAGCACAGTAGTATTCCATCACAATCATTTACCACAACTTGTTTAGCCATTCCTGAATTGATGGGCATCTCCTCAATTTCCAGTTCTTTGCCACCACAAAGAGAGCTGCTGTAAATATTTTAGAACATATAAGTTCTTTTCCTTTTCCCCTGATCAGCTTGGGAAACAGAACTAATAGTGGTATTGCTTGGTTAGATGTCATATTTCAAGAAATTATCAAGGAAAACTGTCCTGATATCTTAAATATGAAGGGTAAAATAGAAATTGAAAGAATCTATCAATTACCACCTGAAAGAGAAACCAAAATGAAATTCCCTTCCAGGAATATTACACCCAAATTCCCAGGCTCCCAGGTCAAGGAGGAAATATTGCAAACAGCCAGAAAGAAAATTCAAATATCATGGAGCCTTAGTCAGGATCACACAAGATTTAGCAGCTTTTACATTAAAGTATCTAAGAGTTCGGAATATAATATTCCAGAAGGCAAAGGAACTAGGATTACAACCAAGAATCATCTACCCAGCAAAACTGAGTATAAACCTTTTGGGGTATGTGTGTGTGTATGTGTTGTATTTAGTGAAATAGGGCATTCCAAACATTGCTGATGAAAAGATCAGAGCAGAATAAAAAATTTGCTATTCAAATAGAAGATAATCATAAAAAGATAAACGTGAAAGAGTGATTGTAAGGAACTCAATAAAGTTAAACTGTTTACAGTCCTATATGAGAAGATGATTTTTTTTTGGTTTTGACTTATTGTTTTATTGATTTGTCTAGACTTAACAGAATGTTAATAAACAAAATGTAAATTTAAAAAGGAGTTTTGCTCCCCACTGACTTCTTATTGTTCAGCTGGGTCCAACTCTTCATGACCCCATAATAGGGTTTTCTTGGCAAAAATATTGGAATGGTTTGACATTTCCTTTTCTAGCTCATTTCACAGATGAGGAAACTGAGGTAAACAGGGTTAAGTGACTTACCCAGGGTCATACAGCTAGTAAGTGTCTGAGGCCAGATTTGAATTCATGAAGATTAGTCTTCCTGATTCCAAGCCCAGCGCTCTAGCCATTGTACCACCTAGCTGCCCCACTGACTATTCTTCCTCTTCTCTCAAAAGTACAGGTGCAGCAAGAGGTGGAAGGCTTGAGGTCCGAGGAAGGGTTGCTTCTCTTTGCATCAGAGGTTCTCTATGTTTCTTCTAATGTTTTTTTTGCCCCCATAACAATATTTTTTTTCAATTACATGTAAAGATAGTTTTCAACATTCATTTTTGTAAAATTTTGAGTTCCAAATTTTTCTCCCTCCATTCCCTGATGATTACATGTAATTCTCAAGAACTTTTATCATGAAATCATTTTATCATCAGTTAGGAGGAGTCTACATAGACAGAGGGCAGTTTTCAAATGCCAAACATACATTTGCCTAAAAGACTATTTTACAGAGAATTCACACAAGGCAGGTGCTCACATGGGGGTCAGAAGAAGTGATACATAGACATAGACATACATACGGGCTCTCTGAAGAACTTTGAGTGACATGGGAGACACTGGGAGAGACTGCCCAGCATGGCACGCCTACAACAAAGAAGGCGCTGTGCTCTTTGAGCAAAGTAGAATTGTAGTAGCTGAAAAGAAATGTGGGATGTGCAAATTTAGAGACATCTTCACTCCAGATTTGCATGTGGACTCTTTGTGCCTGATGTGTAGTAGAGAGCTCATACTGGTCTGATCAGCCATAGTCAAACACACTGTACGTTGACTCCAACATAGTGATGTCATTTTGGTCTTCCTTGAGATTGGACAACAGCCAACCAACTAATCTATAGCCCACGGAGAACTAGGGTTATTGTGGAATTAGGCTAACAGGTTTTTCTGAGCCTTCATTTTTAAATTATGCTTCGTACTTTCCCCCTACAATTGTGAACTTTGAAAGCTTTGGATGTGTGTAATTTGAACAAGTGGCATCTCTGCCATGCCAAGCAGTTGATAGCTGCATCCTATAATTTATTGTATATGGTCAGGGATGGCCTTTGAGTAACTTTACAAATTCACTAGTTACAAAATTTTATAAAATATCCCTGATGACAATAAAAAAAGTTCAGAGTAGGAAGACCTGTATGCATATGCCCCATATCATTCTAGTGAGTGGTGCCATTTAGAGTCTATGGTGGGATGGGTATACTTGATAGAAGTATCCTGTTTAGTGTAAAGATGGAAATGATTTTGAAATGAAATTTTGCCAAAAATCACTTTTTTACAACTTCAATGGAAAATATGAAATCTTGGTTCCTATTGACTTTAGTCTGGGTGATTGGGTATGCATATGTACATTGAACCTACCCCATACCCACAGCCATCCAAACAGTTTGTAGGTCTGTTTTCTTTGAGCTCCTCTTCCACAGTGAGCTTTACTTGTGAACCTGTTTAAAAAATTAAAATGACTGCTATTGAATGATTGGTCTCTCCTTAAAGCAAGTCACCTGCCTTTTGGAAAATATAATTTTTAGAAGCAGTACTTTCTTTTTTTAACTGAGATCTTCTAAATATTAATATTTTTCCAATTTTCTAATATTTTATCTTTTTCCAGTTACACATAAAAGCAGTTTTTAACCTTCATGTTTTACCATTTTGAGTTCCAAATTCTCTCCTACCTTCCCTCCCCTCCCCCATCATTGAGAAGGCAGGCAGTTTGATAAAGGTTATACATGTGCAGTCATGCAAAACATATTTCCATATTAGTCATGTTGTGAAAGAAAATACAGACAAAAAAATGCCAAGAAAAATAAAGTAAAAAAAAAAACAGTATGCTTTGATCTGCATTCAGATTCCATCAGTTCTTTCTCTGGAGGTGGATAGCATTTTTCATCATAGGTCCTTTTAGAAGCATTCTTAATCTTTTCTGTAGTGTAATGGTAGAATTGTTTTATCTGATTTATATTTTTCAACCATCAGTTCAGTCTGTCTAGAATTACACAGACAGAGAAATCTAGTCACCAAATCTAGAGTTTTTTGGACAACCACAGTGAATAGAGGCACTTTTAAGCAGATTTCTGGAGATCTGGCATTTAAAAAATTTACCATTTTACCATATCAGCACTTTATTTTTAATGTCTTTGGTTCCACATTTGGTTTAGAAATGCTTGAAAAGCGACAATGCTTTCACATATCGGCTGAAACAGATGGTAACATACGCTGATCACACCTACTGAGAGTATTTATATAAATGATCTTAAAGTCTGAAAAAGATTCACATGTACAGTCTAGTCAATCCTAATTAAAATGATAACTTCAGTACAGGACATGTAACGTTCAAACATGTTTTCCAGGTTTGAGGGTTGGTAAGCTAGATTCATACCTCTTTTGTTCTGAGAACATATGTTCTCATTAAAGGCAGCGCCATGTAGTGTGAAGAATGCTGGAATTAGAGTCCTGAGAGACCTGGATTTGAACCTTGTTTCTCACACTCACTTTGTTACCTTGGGAAAAGCATTTTTCATCTTTAAGGCTTAGTTTCCTCATTTGTGATATCATATCTCACCCTGGGGCAGCTAGGTGGCTCAGTGGATAGAGTACCAGCTGGAGTCAGGAGGACCTGAGTTCAAATCTGGCCTCAGACACTTATTAGCTATGTGACCCTGGGCAAGTTACTTACCCCTGTTTGCCTCAGTTTCCTGATCTGTAAAACTCCAAATGGGTTCATGAAAAGTCCGACACAACTGAAAACAATTGAACAACAATAACAGCCATGGTGGAAAGAATGATGCTTTTGGAGTCAGAAGGTCTGGGTTAAAATCCTAGTTCATTCCCTTGCTACCTATGTACCTTTCGACAGCAAAAATAACAAGAAAAGATAGAGATACAATGCAATACGAATTTATTAAGCACGTACTATGAGTTTAGTGGGGCTGCTAGGTGGTGCAGTGGATAGAATGCCAGGCCTGGAGTCAGGAAGACTCATCTTGAGTGCTAATGTGGCCTCGGAAACTTACTGTGTGACCCCGGGTAAGTCACTTAACCCTGTTTGCCTTAGTTTCCTCTCTGTCAAATGAGCTGGAAAAGGAAATGGCAAACCACTCCAGTATCTCTGCTTAGAAGATCCCAAATGGGGTCTGAAAAGTCAGACATAATTGAAACAAAATATAATAGTAATAACAGCAATGAGCTAAGTGCTAGAGATACAAATAAGAAAAAAGGAAGACAGTCCTTGCCCTAAAGGAATTTACAATCTAATGAGGGAAAACTACCCAAAAGGAAGCTAAATATTGGGAGTGGGGCAGGGACCTGATGAAGACAAGGGAGCTGCTAGTGGCAAATGAAGTTTTGGGAGCAGTTTTTTTGGTCCAGTCCTACTGTCCCTGTAAGCAGAGGCAGAAGCAATTTGGGGTATGAGGTTTGGGTAGCAAAGCTGAAGCAATCTCCATATTGATGAGTTTGTTCTGATAATGATAAGTTTATTCCTCATAAAAGATTATGATGGAGTTAAAACCAAGCACAGCAAAGGAAGAGGGAGTTGCTAGTTTGACTGGAACACAGAGTGTGTGGAGACTGGATGTGAAATAAAACTGGAAATTAGATGGGTACCAGAATACAAAAGGCTATAAATGCTAAATAGTGTGTTTTAAACAGAGATCATAAGGAGTTACTGAAGTTTGTTGAGCAGGGAAGTGATAAGGTTGGATGTGTGCCTCAGGAATATTCACTTTTGATGTGGAAGATGGATGAGAGAATGGAAAAGCAGTAGGCTTGGAAACCAATTAGGAGGTTATTTCAACAATCCAGGGGAGAGGGGATAGGGCCTGAACTAGGTTTGCTGGTCATGTGATGGGAGAGAGAGAAACAGAGTTGAGAGATGTTGTAGAGACAGGAGACTTGGTAACTGGTGAAGAAATTAGGATGACTCCAACAAAATCAGCAGTTTACATGTGACCAAACAATGATCAAAAAATTAAATGGGAAGTAACAGTGACTTCTCCCATCACAGAACTGCACAAAAAGTCAGCCAGAAGTCAATAGGAAAGCAGTTGCCACCCTTCCTCTTCCCCCTTCTTATAAAACTAACACCAATCCAACAGATCCTCCCATTGAGACCAGACTTCAGGACAGCATAGACACCCAAGGGCTCTGAGGTCCCTCTGTCTCTCTCCTGGGAAACCAGAGAGGGCCATGAAGATACAGAGGTAAAAGGAAGGCAAAAAGAATGAATATCCTAGTGGGGGGCGGCAAGGACAAGAAAACCTGGGGGGTGGGGGTGGAATGGAGGGGGCAACAATGTCTAATGAGAAAATGGCTGAGAAAAAGCCATTGGAATTTGCAATTAAAAAACCACTGGTAACTTTGTCCATCACAGTTTTAGTTTAGTGTTGAGATCAGAAGCCACATTGAAGGACTGCAGAAGTGGAGGTCTTGCCAGCTCAAATCTCTCCCCACTCTAAACCACTCTTTGTAAAGTCCACATCTGACCACATCACACACTCCACACCACCCTTCAATAAAACTTCAGTTCCTCTCTAATACTTCCAGGATCAAATATAAAATCGTTTACCTCTTAAGTCCCTTTTCAACCTGGACCCTCTGTTTCCCAGCCTCCTTATTCTTTACTCCTCTTCATGTATTATAGAGTCCAGTGACACTAGCCTTCTGTTTTCTTTTCCTTGCACAGAACATGCCTTCGTTCAGCTCCATCCCTACCTTTTCACTGGCTATCCCTCCAGACTTGGACTGCTTTCCCTCCTTACCTCTGCCTCTGGCTCCCTTCAAGACTTAGCTCAAATCCCATGTTCTGCAAGAGTGCATTGCACATTTTAGTCAATACAAAAGTGGCTTTTAAATAATTCATATTGCCTGGTTTAATGCATGGCCTTTCCTATAGACTATGAGAGAGGTGAATTCTGTGCAGCCTCCACTTAACTACTTTTCTCTTTTTCCCTAAGCAAACTAAATTGAAAGCCAAGTTCTGGAAAAGTTATCCATTCTTCCTTTTCCTCCATTTGTCCCCTTTTAAACGTTGTTGCGGTATAGATTCATCCCTGTAGACTTCCAGGAGCCCAGATTCTGTTAGTTTGACTGATAGACTGAAAAGCAGTAAATAATCACAACTCCAGGCAGTCTGTCTGTTGGGACTTGAGACTGTAGATAGAACCTTTAGAAAAACATCCATGGTAGGTGGAAACATAGTTGTAGCTTTTATCCTTAACTAATCTTTAGCATGCTAGTCGGTGAACATCTTGCCTTTGGATGATAGTACTCTTTTCCATATAACTTAGTTTCTTTAGAAAGCAATTTTGAAGAACAATCCAGGAATCTCGTAGGTATTCCTCAATGAGAAATAACCCAGTTCATTCCTTTCCCCTCAAGAACCTATCAAATGAGGTGGTCTGATGCTCACACATTACTGATCCACAGAGGCCCCAGGTAATGCACAAGATCTTTGTGTGACTGGGAGAGATTTTCTCAGAATTCCCCCTATCTCCCATATCCAGAATTTGTGCCATGATAGAGCAGTCCAAAGGCATCTTCTCATCAAGTGAAGCCAGTTTTAAAACTTTTTATCACTTTGGTTTCAGTACCATAACATAAAATACATTGTACTTGATAATAATAGCTATATCTAATGGTGAAGCACAATACAAAGCATGATATATTTTTTTAAAAAAAGGATTTGAGAACAGCTGCCTTTTGTTTAGCAGCGTAAAATGATCTCAGTATTGTAGATCAGGGCATATGGAAGCTTGGTTCTTTTTGATGGGAGTTCATTTCTTGTTTTTATTTTCTTGGTTTTGTTTTTTTTTCTTATTGTACCTATTTTAGTGTGTTCTCGTGTCTGCTCTTCAGGCAGGGGCCAGGCAGAGTCTCTTTTGGGTTCTGGGTATTATAGGGAATGTAGAAATGCTAGCAAGATGCACCCGGATATGACTAAACAGATCCATAAGACTTTTATTTTCATCTCATCTCTGCTCAAACATATAGCCATTATTGAGTTACCTTAATTTTAGATAGTGATTCTCACAAGTTACTCACTTGAGAGTTTTTATTGGTGACCTTGGGCTCATTTAAAAAACCATAACTTCTCTAGGATCCGTAAGATCCTATATTTAGTGATTAGGCAAATTATAAATCTGTTTTTCATAATCTTGGGTTAGTTTTGAAGTATCTCCTTTAAATTGTCCTCTTCATATTATCTTCCTTTCTTGGATGGGTTTGTTCATTATCGCCCTTTTACCATAAACCATGTTATTAAAGTTGAAGATTAGGTTGGACAAACCTTTCTAAGTATTAGAGATTGTATGACTGTATTGGTATAAGGACCTCCGAGTGAGGCGTTTCCTCTACCAATGTAGGTTACCATCTTCTCTACAACTTACCTGGATCGCCAAGAATTTAAGTGACATGCATGGCATAAGCAATGTTATTACTCTCTTTTTATAGATGATGAGATTGAGCCTTAGAGGAGCTTAATTATTTGCTTATGGTTATAAAGATAGTAAAAATAGGAGGCAGAATTTGAACCTCAGTCTTCTTGACTCCAAATCCATCCAGAATTTGAAGTCTTTGCCCTGGATTGAGAGTCATTGGTTCTGGATTAGATTTTATCATCCTATTCTCAGTGTGACCATGGGTGAGTCACCTAAGCTATCTATCCTGGTCCCAGTTTCTTCACCTTTAACATGGCAGGATTCGTCCAGATTATCTCTAAGGTCCTTTCAAAGTAGGCCATTTGTAGAGGAAATTATATTTGTCATTATAAAGGAAGTATTGCTAACTTTTCATTATATAAAATATAAAGCTTTACTAACCATTCTATGCAACATTGTAACTGGAAAGGTACGTATTAAATTTCTCATTTTGCTAATAAAAGTTTTTCTATCAGTGTTAGGGTTAAAGTAGAATATGGGGACAATTTTTGGTCCAGTGACCTTCATGGGTTTGCTCCAGCAGGGTAAAACTCTGGAGGAATGTATTTGGGGGAAGACCATAGCTATTAAGTTTTCTAACCAACTGTAGCTAGTCTGATTTAATTGCATGCCACTGAAAATGAGATTAAATGGGCATTCTTTGACATCTTTTTTCAGGTTATTAATGCTGCATTGGCTTTGGCTGCAAAACCACAAAGTAAACTGGCCCAGGAGAACATGGATCTTTTTAAAGAACAGTGGGAAAAGCAAGTCCGGGTTCTAACAGACGCTGTTGATGACATAACTTCCATTGATGATTTCCTGGCTGTTTCAGGTAATGAGATCATTTACTTAGATAATACTTTCATCTAGGTTGTAACAAATAAGAAAAGCCTAGAATTCTAAGTGGTAAATTATTTTTCTACATTGCAACATCAGTATCTATCATTTAAAAAATAATAAAGATAGTACAAATTGACCATAGTTTTGAAATTGCTTGTTTAATCAGTACTGGGGTGGGTTTGCACTAAGCAATTCCATGTTCTCTCCCCTCTAACCAGAAGTGTGCATTCTAGAAGCTGGCTGCTACTTGGAGTTGGGAATGTTTTCCCTCTGACTCTGGGGATACAATCCATGACTCTTTAGCTCCATGTCTGATTAGCAAGCATCACCAAAGCTTATTCAAGTTCTGCTGTCATATTTTGAAAATTAAATTGACTTATACACACACAAAGCCACCAGCTTACAGGGAGCACTTTTTGCTTAAAGGGGAACTCTTGTGAGGGGATGGTAGTCCAGATGTTGATCTTGTATTTATTTTTTCCAAAAGGAGGTCTTTTCTTTCCAAAAATCTTTTCCATCACACATAAATGATAATTGAACTTCCTCTTTTTAAAAAAAATAAAGCAACAACAACTATTCTCTGTGTCTGATACACAGAAAACAGGGAGGAAATTCTTAAGTGCCATTTAATTATGAAGTAGAACATAATCTGGGTAATTTACCTTATAAAAATATTTGATTTCATTATGTAAACATAAAGCAGTAACATCATAGTAAATTGCATCCGTATAGAAAACGTTTATCAAATGAAATTCATAGTCTTTATTACATTGAGATAAATTTCAATTCCATGTCCTCAGAGTTGAGTAAATATAAATGCATTCTCCATTTAGCAAATGCCTCCAGTGTTCTTTGAATGCATTAGAGCAGGATTCACAGAGCCATGTGGTTGCATGGAGGGGAGGAACAACCATTGTAGTCATTGTGGTAATTTTGTAGTCACAGATGCAAGGTAGAACTTAGGAAATTCTCAATGGAAACAGTAGGCTTTAAGTATAGCCAGGATTCTCTGCTTTAGCAGTGATCTCTTTGAGGGTTAGAATATATTCTGCCATACCAGTGTTGTAATGCCTCTTTGACTACCTTCTTCAAGAATTATCCATTATCTGTATGTATGAAAGCTTTAAGGTGCTAATTACCCAGAAGTGCCTAATCAGAGAAAAAGAGGAAATGTGGGGAAAATCCAGGTTAGACAACAGATGTAAGTATTTGCTATTTAATCACCTGCAGACAGGTGCCAGAAATGCAGCTATGGCTTTTTTGGGAAATCTTGGCTTTCTGTTGTTTTTCCAGTGAAGTACAGAATTATTTCATAGGTCTAAACAAGATCTCTATCTTTCTTTATGTGCTTTAAAGCAAACAATGAAAAAAAATTTGAAATCTATATGAAAAGACTTCTCACTGGATATTGCATTCCTGAAGTTCCTTCTTCAGGTTAGGTTTTGTGTGTCCTGAAATTTGTCTCCAAGCATTTTGCAGACCTCCTTGTAGACCTCAGAGGCAAACTACAACCTACCAGAAACAAATGTTCTGCAGCATTCTTCAAATCACTTAGAACAAAAGGAATTCTGCAGCAGCAGAATGGAATGTAGGCATTTACCTTTAGGGTGAGACACATAAAACAAAAGTATATGAAAGAGAAATTGAATTCTTTAACAAATATGCAGGCTGTCTGGAGTGTATTTTTAAAAATTTATGCAAATATATATAGTTCTATGCCTGTGTATAAGACAGAGGCAAGAGTAGTTTGACTTAATGGAATGAAGCTAAGACATTTACCATTTCACAGGCAAAAAATAAATATACTGTACTATATCACAAAATAGCTAGCCCTAAGTGCATAGAGGGAGAGATTTTTTTTGTTACTTAGCTGTTCCCATTAAGTTCACTTAGAAACATTAGTTAGCAAATGAAAAGCAGTTGGGAGATTACAATATATCACATTATGTCAAGAGGATGCTAGTGGTAGACTATAGGGTTAGTGGTCAAGAAAATGACTGTGAGGTCATTGCAATATAGGAACCATTTTGTTTTCTTCTGAGTGACCTTAAGCAGATCAGGTGCCTTTGTAGTTTGGTTGTTAAACCATCCATTCTCCTACTTGATAACAGTAACTTAAAGACATAGGTAAAGAAGTTGTGAGTCTCCCAGGATGTTCAGAGTAACATGTAAGTTTGCATGCCTAACTCCTAATATCCACAATAGTGTTCTATAATGTGTTTATCCATTCCCCCAGTTTATGAGCACTGCTCAGACTCGCAGGTTTTTTCTGCTATCTCAAAAAGGGCTATCAAAATTTTGTATATCCTTTGGGTTTTACTTAGGACTAACCCCTCCCTTAACCTCCCCTCCCTTTGATTCCCTCCCACCCCACCCCTTTCCCTCCTATTTCACTGTTGAGTGAAATGTATTTATGTAACCAATTGTATATGTATATGTGTTTGTGTTTTTCCTTCTTTCAGCCAGTTCAGATGAGACTGAGCCCCTTCCCCCACCCCCACTGTCTCCTCTTTGTATAGATGTCTGTACAACCTAGATTATGTGAGATAATTTTCCCTGTCCTTCCTTTCCCACACCCCCAGCCCTTCCTTCCAGTGTATTCCTCTTCCTTTCTCTTTCCATTCTTTTCTTAAGATCATCAAAGCATAACTGAACCACTCCCAGGCCTTCTCTAATTGGATTCCCTCTGTGAACCCTATTCAGAATGTTGCCTGTAAGTATTAAAGAACACATGAGATGTTAGAAAGCATTCAGCCAAGGCAGAATATATTTATATTATCTGCCATTTTAAATAAAAGTTTGAAATTTATCAGTGATAAAGACTTTAAAATTTCATTCTAATTGAACTTGTTAACTCTTTCCATATAAATGTACTGACCCTTCTCGTCTTTATGCTTATGTGGTAAATTTTGGGCGTTTTTTTTAAATAAAGACTAGATCAGTGAAATTGATAGTATAATTACTCTTATGATTAGGTAACTTAGAGCAGCAAATAAATACCTTGGGATAATAATGTACCATCTTGCTAATCCTTCTTGAATTGGCATGTATCTAGAATAATAGGGCTAGTCTTTTTAATTTATTAAATTGATCAGTTTCAGAAATTGATAGCAGTACAGTAGCTAGTGATGCCATTTATAGCAATGGAAATTTGATAGTTATGACTTCTAACATTGCTAAATAAAAAAAATCTCTTTGCTTCTTAGTAGACTGTTTATGAGTTGCTGAAGCATCAATGATGAATAGCACTCTTGTGGTTACCCCAGATTTTAGCTGGGAGGTCCTCAAGCAAAATACATATAATCTATTGCTGGGCCCATTGATTTTCCAAAGGAACATAGTATAGTGCATAGGGTAGGGGCTTTGAAAGTAGTTGACCTGGATTTGAGTACAGGCTCTGCCACTTGCTCCCTCTGTGACCATCTCTGGGCCTCGGTTTCCTTATCTATAAAATGACTGAGTTGAAGGAGATGATTTCATAGGTCCCTCCCACCTTTAAATCTGAGGCTCTATGAAGGGTGAAGATAGTTGGTATCAGAGATGGGATTAGAATCAATATATCCTGATTCAAAATCCAGTATATATTTTTTTAGGTTTTATTGATCCTTTTGATTTTTACCCTAGTTATTTTCCTTGTAACACAGAAGAAGCTAAGCAAAATCAATCAACACAATTATCTTTATAGTGTGTGCAACATTTCACTGCCATAATGACTGACTTTTATATAGCACTTGAATGTTTTGCAAGTTTTTACATACATTATCTTGTTTGAGCCTCACAGGCAACCCTGCTTACTAAGAGGTACTGCAAGTATCTGATACTATCTGATGAGAAAACTGATGGAAGAGCTTGTGACTTATCTGTCCAGGAGCATCATATATAGCTGTTAAGTGTCAGAAGCAAAATTTGAACTCAGGTCTCCCTTGACTCTCCTTAGAAGAGGGAAGTGTGTGTTTAACCATTTGTTCTCTAGGATTAAGGTTGTTCATTTCAATCAGTTTAGCCTCTTTTTAAAATTGTTTTCATTTTCTTCATTATTTTATTTTCCAGGGCCTGTTTGCTTCATTCTGCATCAATTCTTAAGTTTTTTCATGTATCTCTGCATTCTTCAAATAGTTAATTTCTTACAATGTATTTGGATTCCTTTACATTCGTGTTCCACAGAAAGGACCTGCTAGGAATAGTTTGTGGTATTGTGGTTTCCTTGGTGTAAGTGCTCAGTAGTATGATTGCTGGGTCTAATACAGTTCCAAAATGTTTTGTTAAATGGTTAAACTCATACTTAGCTCCACTGGCAGTGTAGTAATGAGTCTGCCTACAGCCCCTCAACATTGGTACTTGTGGGTATTTTTTTTTAATGTACCTGTTCTGCCTCTGATATGCGAAGAATTGAACTGAACATTTATTGCCTTTATTCAGTATCTATTATGTGTACGGCACCACACCTTAAAAAAAAGTATGGTAAACTTACCAGGTTTTTACAATGATAGGTGTTTAGGAATTTAATGTTGACCCAAACTCAGTTTTGTTTTGTTTAAATAAGGAATCAGTTTATTTAGTCACATTAAATCTAAAACATTTTCTGAGATGTCTTTTGTAAAAAGAGTACAACTAATAATGCAATGACTTCATCTGAAAGTGTATGCAGTATTTTTTACATCTGTATCCCACTTCTGTTTTTAAAAAATTTATAGAAATTATTTTTCTCCCTCTCACCCTATTAAAGGGAAAAAAAGAAAAACATTTCTTTTTTTAATTCAATATTTTTAATTAATATATTTTGATTTATCAACAATCACTTCCATAAGCTTGTGAGTTTTAAATTTTTCTCCCCCTCCTTCCCCAAGATGGAGCGCAATCTGATACAGGCTATACATAATATTCCTATTAAACATTTTCACATTAGTCATGTTGTAAGGAAGAATTAGAATCAATAGGAGAAACCACAAGAAAGAAGAAACAAAACAAAACAGAAGAAAAAAAATAGCAAATAGTATGCTTCAATCTGCATTCAAACTCCACAGTTCTTTCTTTGGATGTGGATAGCATTTTCCATCATATGAGGCTTTTGGAGATATCTTAATCTTGTATTGCTGTGAAGGGTTAAGTCTATCAATATGAGTCCTCACACACCGTGACTGTTACTGTGTGCAACGTTCTCCTGGGTGTGCTCACTTCAGTCAGCATCGTCCACACAAGTCTTTCCATGGAAAAACAAATTTCTTTTAACAGTTATGCATAGTCAAGCAGAACAAATTCCCTGAATGGCCACATATAAATAGAAGAGAGTGTGTGTGTGTGTGTGTGTGTGTGTGTGTGTGTGTGTGTGTGTGTGATTCTGTACCCTAAATCTGTCATGTTTTTAATGGATAACATGTTTCATTATCCTTCTTGTGGGATCATAGATGTTCATTCTATTTATTGATAATAGTTCTTAAAGCTTTCGTAGTTTGTTTTTACAGTGTTGTTATTGTGCAAATTGTTCTCTTGGTTTCGTTTGTTTCATTAGTTTTTAAAACTCAAAGTTTTTCATTTTTATAATATAAATGTTACAGATTATTGTTCTGCTTACTTTACTGTGTCTCAGTTCACATTAAGTGTTTGTATCTCTTTTAAATTATGTTTCCTCATTTCTTTCAGTGCAATAATATGCTCACATTCATCTACCCCAGTTTATTCAGCCATTTCTCAACTGATAGACATCTCCTTAATTTTCAGTTTTTGTTTTGCCACGCCACCACAAAACAAAGTTGCTATAAATATTTTATTCTTTCTTTCATCTCTTTTGAATATAGGCCTTGCAGTGGTAGCTGATTTTGTATATAGTTCCAGATTGCTTTCCAGAATGGTTGTACTCATTCACAGGTCCACCAACACCATATTCATGTACTTTTTTCCCCTCAGTTCCTCCAACATTTATCATTTTTCCTTTTTTTTTAATCTTTGCCACTTCATTGGATATGAGTTAAAATCTCAGAATTACTTTAATTTGCATTTCTTTAATTAGTAGTGATTTGGACCATTTTTCCATATTACAGATAGCCTGGGCTTCTTCCCTTGAGAAGTCTGTTCATATCCTTAGACCATTTAACAATTGGAGAATGGCTCATTTTCAAACATTTCCCCTAAATTATTGCTAACACTGTTAATTTATCAAACTGATTCCTCAAGGGGAAAATTCATTAATTCTTTTTTTAAAAAATTCACAAATTAAATGTGTTCCTTTTTCTTAATTAGTGAAAGTTCCTGACTTTCCTTTGTTTTAGGTTATTGGGAAAGCCCTTGTATCCTTTCATGTCTTTAGTTAATTTTCCACATTGTTACACAGATTATTCTTCTCTCCATCCTAAATTCTGTGAAAACATTTTTAATTTGATATTTTATTTTTGTAAAAACAAATTTTAATTTTTGAGTTCCAAATTCTCTCCTTCAGAACATCTCTTTATGGACATTTGATTTCTCAAATTCATCATGTCCAAAATGGAACCCTTCTCCCCCAACCTGCACTTTTCAATTTACTTATCTCTGAGAAAATCAGAATCAGCTTCAAAATAGTTTGGTTCTGCTTAAAAAATAAAATAAAAGTAGAACAATAGATCAGAATAGAGATCATAAAGATATCTTTCTGAAGGAATCAGATAGAATTGAACTCAATAATCCAGTTTCCCACCTAATTTCTTATTTCCAGTCTTGTGTTCATTCCATTTTGTTCCTAGTGGTCCCTGAATTTGATGTTCTAGCTAGGACTTCTCTCTCTACATTGGTGAAGGATCTCACCTGTTCCTAGATTGTTCCTCCTCCTTCCTGAAGACCTTGGAGCCTCTGCATTTTCTCTGTCTCTGTCTGGCTGTCTTTGTGTCTTTTGGATATTCATCCTCAGACTTCTGGTAGACAGGCAGCAGCTCTTTGATGATGGCTGTCTGTTCTCTGTCTCTCTAGTGCCTGATGCAGTGCTTAGACATAATGGACTCTTCATCAGTGTTTGCTGAGTTGAATTGACTGGCACAGGAGGCAGCCTAGTGTGGCCAGACATCAAGAGAGAGCCAGGCCAGGCAATCACTCAAATTCAGAGGAAGAGTTGAAGCCATTCTTGTGGCCACACTAAACCTAGTACCCATCACTGTGAGGTCTGGTTGCCTAAGATGGGGCTGACTAGCCTAGGCTGAAGTTTCTGTGCCAGACATTTGGATTGGGCCCATGAACAGTTGCTGTATTTCTGGGGTCTTTGGGAACTCAATCATTTCATTTCGTTTCCCTGAGGACAAATCTTCCTTTGGCTTGCATACAAAAAGTACCAGTGATCTAATCCAATCCTCCTAGCACTACTGGCTTCTTACAGAAGAGGAAATTAAGGCAAGACAGGTGAAAGGATTTCACCCATTGTCACACAGAGAGCAAGTTGCTGGGTTGGGTTTAAAATTTTCAGTGAAAACAGCACTTTTATAAGGGCAGTGAAATCATTTAGGTTTCTAGGTAGAGAAAAGTACTTGTGACTTGTATTGGTGCCCTAGATTAATACTGAGTGTTATAGTTACAGGGTATTTATTCATGTTTCCAGTTACTTAAGTGTGTGTTTGCCACACCAATTGTTTGATTACTTTAAAATTTCATATCTAGAAGATGTCCTCAAATATTTCTCTGATTTTTTTCTCACCAGAGAATCACATTTTGGAAGATGTAAACAAGTGTGTAATTGCTCTCCAAGAAAAAGATGTTGATGGCCTAGACCGCACTGCTGGTGCCATTCGGGGTCGGGCAGCCAGAGTCATTCATGTTGTCACTTCAGAGATGGATAACTATGAACCCGGAGTCTATACTGAAAAGGTTCTTGAGGCCACCAGACTGCTTTCTAATACAGGTGGGTCTGGGTGAATGTCTTTCTTGTTTCCTGGAGATCCAGGCAACTAGAATGTAGCAGCCCATACTAAATTATTTTGCCACTCTACTGAAGAGGAATGCTTAATCTGGATGGAAAATAATTGCATTTTAATTCTTCTGTAATAAATGTCATTTACTTTTAAGGAATTCAGCCTGTTAGTCGTAAACATAAGCACTTAGCGTGAATGGCAAGGAATGGGGAGTTGATTTTGTTATAAAAGCTAGTTGAAGAAGTTAGAACATCAGAATGGCCACATGACCCATGGTACTATCATTTTATTTCAGTTATGCCACGTTTTACTGAACAAGTGGAAGCTGCTGTGGAAGCTCTCAGTTCTGATCCTGCCCAACCAATGGATGAAAATGAATTTATTGATGCCTCACGATTGGTCTATGATGGCATTCGGGACATCAGAAAAGCTGTGTTGATGATAAGGGTGAGGACCTGTATTTGAGAGAGTTTAACTGTGCGTCATCATTTGCTCAGCTTCAGCAATGCAGCATTCTGAGGCTGAGCTGACTCAGTTACAATATATCAAAATCATGATTTTAAAAGCTATTAAAACCAGGTATTTAATTATGTTGTCAAAAATGACTCTTGAATGCAACCTAAAGCCAAAACTTTGTCAAAGCAGGGTAGGTCCAAATAGGTGTGATATGACAATTTAATTTAGGACAAAGATTCAATTCAAGGCTAAAAAATTTAGGTCTTAGATAGCTTAAAACTAAAATATCTCTTAAATGAATTTCAATGTATTTTACCAAAACAAGTAGTTCTTAAAACAAGTGTTAGCAATTCTTCTGGCACAGGGGATGAAGCATTGTACTTGGACTCAAGAAGGCCGGGTTTAAATCCTCCCTAAGACATTGTCTGTGTGACCCTGGGCAAATACCTCGCCCCACCCCCTCACTGTGTGCTCCTTTAGATATGTCGTGTATGTCCTGATTGGACTGGGGGAAAGGGGGGGAAGGTATGTGGGAGCTGTTATCAAGGTTAACAAAGTACAAGTGCTTATGCCCGGCACAGGTTAAGAAAGGAAAGGTTAGAGAAGATAAACATCTGACCAACAAGTGGAAGATAGGCATTTATCCAGGGCTCTTTCTACTACAGCACGTTAACATCTAACAGTAGTATATTTCATTTAAAATCTAATCAAATATCTAGTCAGAGGAAAGTCTGGTTATGGGTGCTTTAAACTTTGGCCTCTTGAATCAACTTCGAGACTCAGATTATGCAATTGAAGAGTTAAGAACCTGGAGTCAGGAAGACCTAAATTCAAATCCAGCCTCAGACATGTACTAGCTGTGTGATCCTGGGCAAGTCACTTAACCCCAATTGTCTCTTCTCAATAATCATATCTTTAAAGGTTGGTTCTTTCTATTTAGGCAGAGGAAAACAAATAGGGAGAAAATCTCAATTCACTTTTCCCTTTTCATAAGACCTAAAAGAGAAGGATTAATAGACTGCCTTTGGTATAAGTTTACATTGGCTTCTAAAAGGCTCTCATGGATGAATGAAACAAAACAGGGCCCTTGCCTATGAGGTCATTTAGATTCACTCATTAATGAAATGTATTGTTCCTAGAGCTTCCAGAAAACATTGGTTCTTTTTATGGTTTTAGAACATGAAAAATGTTATTAGAAATATGTGAGATCTTGAGAATTACCTTCTGCTAGAGCTGTAGGAGGCCTGGTGAGATGACCACCCTCACCTTAGGTCCAGGGCAAGAAGGCTGGACCTGCTTTGAGGACTGTTCACTGCAGGGAAAGATGGTGGCATTGGACCAGTCATGTTTGCCCTTTCTGGAGGAGATCACATGAGGTAGCGAGCTGGTAGAGCTGGCTAGCAAATCCCTTTCCTTTACTAGTTGACTCCTTATCATGGTGGATAGCCTTTGTACCAGTTTTTGTTATCTATAAACCTTGTATGTGTGCCAGCCTTTTTACCACATGGTTATGAGTAATTACCCATTTTAAACGAACCAGTATGACAGTGTAGAGAGCTGCCAAGAAGGTGGCGATCTTCCATGGTAGAAGTTTCCTCACCTGGGAATCCTTATATTCATGAACTCATAGGCATAGGTCCTGTATAATATCTATAGAAAGGTTTCTTAACCAGCAGCAAATAATCTGTAGACTTTTATTTGCAGAAACTACCAGATTCTAGGAATGTTAACTCCCCTTTGCATTTAACATTACCACCAGTTCCTTTCCACTTCCTTGTTGCTATTGTCATTTGCTTTGTCTTCCTGGAATAGCCAAAAAAACTTCATAGGCTGGAACTGTTGTCACCCTGAGATAGGGCATGATTTTTGTTAATTTTTCTCTTTTTTTGTATGATAGGAAAGGTGTAAGACTTAACTTAATGCTACTTAAGAAGCCTTCATTTTCAATGCAGCAGCTTCTGTCCATAATACTTTTCAGCTTTGTCTTTATTTGGAAGTATCTAGGAAATCCATGGTGTCCTGCACATATACAGGGAAATGACTAGCCTTAACTCAGCAGTGAACATTTAAATACTGAGACTTAACCAGACTTAGCCTATCTCCTCCCTGCTGAAGCAACAAAACAGACCCTTCCCAAAGCTGTGCCTGGGGCTCTTTGGGTAGCAGAGGGATCACTTGGTCACTTTGGGCAGTTTTCATCCTTGTACAAAAAAGCTATAGCAAAATATGTGTCATTGTAATTCATACCTCTGGTATAACCAGTTAGTCATATTTGCAAATAGTACATATGAAAAAATCTTTTGTTCTACATTTTCAGTTGCCTGGAGCTGTCAAAAACTAAACAGAACCCAAAGTTAGGCTGTTCGAGTTTAGTCTTCTGCACAAAAATTGAGCTAACTACAAGTTAGAAGCTCTCCATGTGGACACTGCAAATTAGTTTACTACCAATGTCATTAACCCTAGGCAGACTTTGTTTTCAGTTATATTCTAAACAATAGATTTGTGCTCTGTTCGAAGTTTATTAGCAAGGATGATGGTGAAAACATGAATGAAGGTTTTGGAGACCCTGTTGCTGAAACCTACTAACTGTTGTTTAATATTGTCTTATGGAATCTTGAGCATGTTATATTGATCCTTTTTACAATGTATTTAATAAATATGACACGGCCTCTGCATGGATTCATCTGTAAAGGATTATCCTGAGCAGTCACGTGTCTATCCCCAAGCAGTAATCCATGAATTAGAGGATGTTCCCACAAAAATTCGGTCCAAACCATAGTGTACTAAGAGTGCTTGCTGTTCTGTCTTTTCCCTAATGTGACTTTCTGACTAGAAGGCATGTGATTTATTTATCATTTGAAAGTGGCAGGCTGAATTTGGTTCATCTGAAGTGTTAACAAGACTTCTGAAATTGTTCTTTTGGTTTTAGACTCCTGAAGAGTTGGATGATTCTGACTTTGAGACTGAAGACTTTGATGTTAGAAGTAGAACAAGTATCCAGACTGAAGACGATCAGCTTATTGCTGGTCAGAGTGCTCGAGTAAGGATGTGTTTTCTTGGAGAAGATGGATGTTTAAACAGTTTAACCCCCTCTGAACTGTGTGGTCATACTCACACTCACACACACATACACAGCCACCTGAACCTGCTCTTTCTTGCAGAAGATACACTGTCAGTGTTTTGACCTCCATTCTTTATTCTTTCATGCAGTAGAAATGAAGCAGAACATTAAGGCACAAATAAAACTCTACTGTACTGAGGCTGAGTAGGCTGCAGAATTCTCCAAAATGTCTATAACGTTTAGTTCAGATAAAAAACTCGAAAGAAAATAAGCCTGCCCCTTTTGAATAGGGTTATGGCTCTTTCCCAGTGGAAATGAAACACAGATAATGAAGTCTTTGGTTCAAGAAAATGCATTAAGCCAAGAAATGACAATGGCTTTCATCCAAAGCCAATCCCTTCCCTTTGCAAGCTCTATTGTTTAGGCCTCAGATGTTAGCGTAGATGGGAAAAAATTAATTATTGACGGCTGAAATATTAGCAACACTACATTCGAGGAAAATAGCCGATGCTATTGCATTTATTTGAAGTATTGCATCTTCAACCACTATCATTTTTGTCTTCTTGGGAGGATGCCATGAAAAACTACTAGAGTAGGCTTTTTCATTCTTCTAAAATCACTTGAACAGTGGTTTCCTATTAATCAAATTTCTGACATTTAACTTTGGGAACTATACTTAGGAGAAACTATTCCAGGATTCCTTGGTCTGTGGTCATTTCCTTGCACTCAGGATAAGGACTCTGCCTTTCTTGAGTTGTCAGAGACCTGTGGCCTTCTTGGACCATTGTGCACCTCCCTTTACCATCTGCTGCCTGATCCCAGAGGTGGTCGTTGGACCTGTGGAAGTGCTTCTGAGCTCCAAGAAAACAAAATGGTGCTTTGATGAAACTTAAATGCAGGGTCACATGGTGGGGATTTATATTCCCTAGTGGACTTCTCTTTCCTCCTTTAGAGCACGCGCTTTAAACCACTTCTGAATCACCTTGAAAAAATATAAGACGTAAAGCACTATGCTAAAGTGAAAAACGTATGGTTTTTGGCATTCTCGGGAAGCCATTTCATAAGTTAGCTCCTTCCAGAGAAGGCGGAGTTTGAGGCATGAAAGATTAAAAAGGAGTTTGGTCACAAAATGAGGATGATCACAGAGCTGCATCAGCCTTCTGCTGATCTCACTCGGTTTCCCTTTAAGAACTTGTTCTTGCAGGTTGGTAGGTAATTTAAGTTATAAATTTCAATTCAAGATGAAAAGAAATAACCCTTCAGGCACAATGAAGCCTATTATGGTATTATCCTATCTGTGTGTCATAGATTGCCTGTTGGAAACATTCTTGGAAAAACCAGTCGGAATGACTGGATAATGTACTTGGAGAACTCTGTATTCTCTTTTTATGAAAACTTTATGTTCACTTTATTTCAGGCTATCATGGCTCAGCTTCCCCAAGAACAGAAAGCTAAAATTGCTGAGCAGGTGGCCAGCTTTCAGGAAGAGAAAAGCAAACTGGATGCCGAGGTATCCAAATGGGACGATAGTGGCAATGACATCATTGTCCTGGCCAAACAGATGTGCATGATCATGATGGAGATGACAGATTTCACCAGGTGAGCCCACATGGGAGCTTTCTGTAAGGCAGCATTGGCCACATTTCAGTAAGCAGTGGGAGAAGGGTGAGGGCTCTTGAATGCTTCCTGTACAAAGAAGCCAATGGATCCTTGCGATTTTTCTAGTAGCAAGTTAACACAATACATCCCTTATAGGGTTTCATTTTCTGAGGGGTATTAGACCACCCTGGTCACCGCCCCCCCCCCCCTTTTTTTTTATCTCCTAATGCTTATGACTAGATTCCCCTAAAGAGGGCCCTAGGAGGATATAGTGCTTGACACCCTCTACCCAAGTATCAGCCTTTCACTGCTTTCTCATAAGGTCCAGTATTTCTGGTCTTGATTATGAGTGTTTTCTGATTGTTTTTTTTGCAGAGGCAAAGGACCACTTAAAAACACATCAGATGTAATTAGTGCAGCGAAGAAAATTGCTGAGGCAGGATCAAGGATGGATAAGTTGGGAAGAACTATCGCAGACCATGTAAGCATCAGGGCTATATCTGATATGAGTAATGGCAGCAATCCTTATTTCTTACTTGTTACTCATACTCATTTGCAAAGAATACATGACCTCATGGAGAAAGCCAAAGAACAGTTTGAAACATATAACTGTGCCCTCCTCGAGCGTTCAGCATCACAGAGGATGATACCAGACAGTGGAGCATTTGGGACATCCAGCTTTGGAGGTACAGAACGCAGATGGAGGTGCAGAATGCTGCTGAAGTTTAAAAAAAAAAAAAACCAGCCCAGACTCCTCAGGAATTGTTACACTATTCTATATAATCTGAAGAACCAGCATTTGCTTTTAGCAAAATTAACATAATATAGAAATTTTTTAAAAGCAATTTTCATGAATGTTAATTTTCTCATTTGGATTTCATCATCTGACTGGCTTTTATGTCCCCTTAATTTTCTTTTTTTTTTCCCCATACTACATTATGGATATAATTAGGTAACTTGTGATATCTTAGTTCATGAAGCTTGTTCCAAACACATCCCAGTTGCCTGCTTTCCCTCCCCCTCGAAGGAAGTCTGTGCTGCAGCCCTTAGTGAGCAGGCCCAGGCGCAGATCATAATAGCTCACATCATACAGTGCTTTACAAAAGAGCCATCATCTGTCTTTAGAGGACTACTAGGTTAAAAATACTGTTTTACCTTCCAGTGTCCAGACTCGGCCTGCAAACAGGACCTCCTTGCGTATCTACAGCGCATCGCTCTCTACTGCCATCAGCTCAACATCTGCAGTAAAGTCAAGGCAGAGGTTCAGAACCTGGGTGGGGAGCTTGTTGTCTCTGGGGTGAGTTTTCCTAAAAAGTAAATTACTGAATGTGAATAAAGTGGCTTAGCTCTGAACAAACTCGGTTCATATTAGTTGGGGCCTGACACAGACATAATCTGCAATGGCCTTCAGTGAAAACAGCCAATAAGGTAGCTGTTTCACAGTGTAGACCCAAAAACACACTTTGCCCAAGGTTTTGATTTCTGACCTAGGTCTTGGGGGAAAAGAAAACAAAGGTAAGTAGACCAGATATTTAACATACATTACTTGGTGGCCCTAAGCCATGTAGCCGTGTACTGTTGAAAGTAGCTGAGAGCAGTTGCCAAGAACATTAATTCACTAATTTGGAAAAAGAAAGTTTTTATACTCAGAGTTTTCCATCTTAGCCACAAAGAAGATATGGTCATGTAAAGTGGGACACATGGGCTAGCAGCTCAGAGAACCTACTTAAATACATATGATCATATTTTAAATGGGACCTTAGAAACAGTCAGTCCTTGTTTGAGTGAGAGCTGTGATTTTCAAAGTGTGGGTCCCTTTGGGCCCTGCCCCTAGCTCACCACAACCTGGGTTGAATCATTCATTTATACTTATCACCACCATCAAGGTGGAATTTGGAAAATCGGGGGGTTTCTGAAAGGAGTTACGGCATGACAGATGCATTGGAGTGAGTGCCTTTTAGGACCCGTGTTGCTTTTCAGAAATATAAGTGAGCTAGATGGGTACAGACCTTGTCTTGTTAAACATTAGTGTTCTAGAATGAGCCTCACAGACCAGCTGCCTGGCACACCCATCTCGGTTCTGGCATTGCTGAATGGGGGGAGCCATTTAAGGTACAGGAAAACAGAAGGAAAAAAAAAATATTTGCTTCTAAGTGCAAGCTCATCTGGTTGTAATAGAAATAGTGGGCATTCATGTCTGCCAGAGGTGATTATTAACCAACTACCAGGCACTCGTTGGCTCGTTAGCAATACTGTTCAAAGCTGAAGTGCCCTCTTTATTTCCAGTGACTCTTCATCCTGGAGAGAATAGGGTTTACAGGGCATTCCTCCTAACCTATTTCATGTAAGAGCAGGTTTCTGAAATTTCCATGGGGTTGTAGATGGAGGCTCTAAGCTAACCCCCAGGCACCGCTTGACTACACAGAAGTTCTCACATTGACCTCAGGTCTCCAATAGTCTTAGCCAAAATTGTGTGGGCTTCTGAGGCCTTTCTCATGGGTTTCTTTCTCATTAGATTGAAATGAGGATCAGAACCACCCATGCTTTTTCTTCCTTGCCTCTGGTCATAGACACAAAGTAATGTTAATCTCACAAGAATTTTTTTTGGTCTACATTCCAAATCAAAGGAAATACTAAATTTCATCTATGAGTCAGGTAAAGTTGGACTATAAATTTTTTCCCTTCCATATTCATGTATTCACTGGTATTTTAATCAAGAAGCACTATGTCAGCAGTATTGATTCTCTATTCCCCTATGCCTACTATGAAGCAAAAGAGTTTAACATCTTTGCTATCTTTCCCATGGTTTCAGTGGTCTCCCTACCTGCCTCTAGTTGCATCTTCACCTCCAGGACAAAACCTTAACTCCTTATATGCACAGAGGTCTCCCCCTGCCCACCACACACACCATCTGCCTGGGCCAGTCCTAAGATGAACCCATATACATATACCCCTTTTCTTGTCCTCCTCTGGGACTCAGTGTGGATCAGAGGGTCTTCGTTTTGTTTGTTAAGGCGTATAGACTCCTTAGAAAAGGGTATTACAAGGCACAGGATTACAAAAGAAACCGATTATTTTGGAATACGGTCATCAGATGTTTTTTAAAACAAGTTCACAGATCCCAGGATGTATAATTCCATCACCAAACCAAAGAGTGCTATTACAAATATAGTTGATGGAACTCTCGATATAGATTCCTGGAGGGGAAAAGGGCACTGAGTTTGATTTAAGTACATAACCATCCTCCATCCCAAGTCTCTAAGAGGCATGTTGTGTTTTGTGACCCCAGGTGGACAGTGCAATGTCCCTGATCCAGGCGGCCAAGAACCTGATGAATGCTGTGGTACAAACTGTGAAGGCTTCCTATGTGGCCTCCACCAAGTACCAGAAATCCCAGGGAATGGCTTCTCTCAACCTCCCTGCTGTGTCCTGGAAGATGAAGGCCCCAGAAAAGAAACCCTTGGTGAAGAGAGAGAAACAGGACGAAACCCAGACGAAAATCAAGCGGGCATCTCAGAAGAAGCATGTGAATCCCGTGCAGGCCCTCAGTGAGTTCAAGGCCATGGACAGTATCTAGAGCGGCTTTGGCCACTCACACCCTCTGCCACTGTCTTCTCTAAACTAACTTTCCTTCAAATGGCTTCTGTGAATCATAGATATTTCCTGTTCATTCAAATGTATTTACTTAATATAATGTTGATATTAGATGCTATGAGAATGTAGATTTTTTTAAAAAACCTGACCATGTGATACCAGTATGAGAACAAGCTTGTACTTCAGTGGAGAATGCTTTTAGATTCCAGAAGCATTATTTTAGTTGCATTTTTTAAAAAATATAAGCTTGAAGAAAAACTATAACCAAAGAGATTGCTAACACTATTATATCATGATGTGTCTGTCTCCCTGACTGAAGGTTTGCATTGTGATTGAGAGGTTTGTGTCATCAGTGAACAAAAAGGTGGGGACTATCACTTTTAGTATTCAGGAGGAAAATTGATGAGAAAATATGCCACGTTATACAACTTTCTAACTCAAAGCTTTTGAATTTGGAAGAGAGCAATTGGGTACTTTTCACTGTGGAGAAGGCTGTCTTCAAAGAAACCATTTTGGGCAGATAGATAGATAGGCTGTTATTAAATTAAAAAGTGACCGTGAGTGCCTAGGCCTGCCCATTCGGACGTCTCGGAGAGCCCAGTGTTTACCAACGTTGGCAGTAACCCTTGTGTGAGGGATTTCATGTATGTCTGCAAAATGACAATCTGTCTGTAAGAAATTCAGTAAAACATAATGCATCATGAAGAAAACTGATTACTCTCTTTAGGACACAGGATGAGAATTTTAATGCTTGGTTACAAATTACTAATGTACTTTGCTGCAGGACATTAATAAAATTGCTCTTTCCAGCCGGTGTGTTGTGGTGCTGTAATAGTAACATGTTTTTTGCTTTCTCTCAGTATTCAAATGCAAATTTGTCATTGTGCTCATTTCTAATAATTGTGGTGTTTCCTGCCTTGGGCTTATAAAAGAAGTCTTGCAAAATAGTGTTTGTTCAGGCAATAATTTCAACTTTACATTATTTGTGATTACTATAGCGATTACTATAGCTACAAGGTATAATTTTTACTGTTTTATTTAAATTTTATGAATTTGAATATTTTTTACACAAACTTTTCCCAATAAAGTGCATGATGAAATCCAGCCAAGTGGGCCAAAGTTTCTCTCCCCTTTCCTCTCAAACTATTTTCATCAGGTACAATTTTCAAATTAAGTGACCTGTCTTAATCCCCCACTGTATCTAGGACCAACCTTTTCTCTTTTCATATTCTCTTTTCATAACTCCCACAGTCTCTTAAGAAAAACCATCCTATCCTACCCTTGCCCTCTGAAAGTGAGTGACCCTCCTATGTGGGAATGAGATAGGATTGGATGGCAAACTTAATTAAACAGGAAAGACTGTTGTATTGATTCCAACAGAACCTTTATATGTAATTTTTTAAAAGATCAATAGTTTAACCAATGTGGTAAGAAAATTATCACACCCTCTTTTGTGTATTGACACATTCCCCACGATTCAAAGCCTTCACTTGTAACACATTCATATAGTCAACTAAAACTAGTTAAACACTGGCAATGTCTGGAGACGTGCACTATCACACATGCAGCTCTTCAAAAAGCTTCTGTGAGCGTGAGCCAGCAGCTGCTAGTGACTGACCCTCTAGCTCACGAAGACTTACAGCTTTAAATCTAGTCAGCCTTTGGATCAAGAAGGCCTGGATTAAAATCTCTGCCTCTAAGAGAGTGTCCTATGAGGGGCCCCTGCTTAGCAAATACATCAGCTACCTTATGGGGCTAATAGAAGTCCCAGATGAAATGGTTTAAAGTGTTATATAGTCAGTTGATAAACATTTATTAAGCACCTACTACATGCCAAGCTTCGTGCTAAATACTGAGGATGCAAAAAGAGGCAAAAGTCCATCCCTGCCCCCAAGGAGTTCACAATCTAATGACTGATATATGTACATACACATACTACATCGTATATAAGTCGGAGATGCACACATTCAGAGTCATTGCTCCAAATGTTCATATGGACTATTGATGCCTGGCCTGTGGTAGAGCTTTCTGAGCTGGTATTGGTCTGATCAGCCACAGCGACACGTAGCTTGACCCCAACACTATGATGTCATTTTGGTCCACTTTGAGAACGAAGAACAACCAGCTTTGTCATAGTATGTGAGTTGTCATCACAGAATTATAAAAATTGTACTTGGGCCAGATTTGGTCACCTGGAGGAGGAGTAATAGAAAGAGGAATGGTTTTGATGTCAGAGAACCTGAGTTCAAACCCCAACTCTTTCTGCTTACAACCCTAAATCTATTTATGACCCCTTCCCCCAGCCCCATTTCCATGGCTATAAAACTGGGCTGATTTGCAGTAGACAGATGAGATTGTGCCCTTCTCCTTTAATTAGCTGTGAGCAGCTCCCTACAGAGGGCTAACATGAAAAAAAAATACATTTATACAACAGATTAAGGAGTAATTATTTGTTTTATAGAGGGATCCACAGTAGGATTTTTATTAAGAAAAAGCCAGCTCTTTTGTTATACACTTAAAAAGACTCGATTTACAACATCTGTTGCAGAAAGTAGAACATCCATTGTAGCATATAAGACAAATCCTTCCTTCAGCTCTAATTGGGAATGGGCAGCAGGACAAAATTCTGCAGGGAAAGCTGCCTCTGGTTTCAAAATCTTACAGTAGGCCTTCATTGAACCCTCCTGCCAGGTATCTAAAGTGTACATTTCCCTTGTTTTCTCTCTTCCCCTGCATCCCTTTCTCACTGGAGGATATTAAATGAAATAAATGAAGAGCTGTGAATATGTGAGAAACAAAGAATGGTCAAAGAGAAGTCCCAGAGAAATATACTACCTCCTCCCCAAACGGGCTCTAAAAATATTCTAGGTCAAAAGACAGGCCAACAGGGCAGCTAGGTGGCGCAGTGGATAAAGCACCAGCCCTGAAGTCAGGAGGACCTGAGTTCAAATCCAGCCTCAGACCAAACACTTGACACTTACTAGCTGCGTGACCCTGGGCAAGTCACTTAACCCCAATTGCCTAAAAACAAAAAACAACAACAGAAAGACAGGCCAACAAAGCTGCCAGTCCTAGATGATCCACTGTTCCTAGGTCTGGAAATTCTTCCCATCAAGTTGCTCCCTGGCTCCCAGAAACTAACTGTCCTCCCGCAGCGAGCTCTCAAGCTTCCATGTTCATTCCTTCATTTCTCAGGTACAGGGACCTGGCCCCAAACAACTGAACTTAACCCATTAGAATTTCTTCTTAGGCACTGCATTCCCTGTCCATATGGTGGAATCACCTTTTCCTTTTCCTTCTTTCATCTCCATTTTGTCAGCCTGCAAATCTTACTATTTCCTCCTCCCAAAAACCATTGTTTTTTACCCATCTTCATTTCCTCTGCCCTGCCTCAGTTCTGGACTGTTGCTATGGCCTACTATCTGTTCCCAAATCACTTTCCTGCAAAGAGTAGAGGATTATTTCTAACACACTACACCCATTCCCATGCCCAGTCAGATCAAGTCCTAACCCCTGTCTCATATGGTCCCAAACTACCCTAAATGCCAAATAGTCCCTTCCATGAACCACTCTTCCAAACAGGGCAATCATACTACCACCATGTTGTAGCCACAAGTCCCTTATTTGTCCCTGGCTCTTAGGTAAGAACACAGAGAAGATGTATTGCCCATCGGGACAGGTTGTAAGATCCACCATATCTGTACTACCCCTCCCTATTCTCTGCTGAGAACCCTAGGTCCCTGACCTGGCTGGTACCACTCCCAGAGCATTTTGGGAGGAGAAGAGAATGCTATCTCCTTTCGAGCCCCTGGGCCACAGGTTATGGGGAATAATAAAGCTGGCTGGGGGGCTCTTTAGACACAGCCCCCATTTATTCAAAAATTTGTGCCCCCAGAGTAGCCGCCTCTATGTACCTTGTCACCAGTCTGCGTGATCATCACACTCCATACGTTACAGTGCCCAATATACTAAAAATAAAGACCTGTGGAGGGGAAGGAGAATGCAAAGAACCCAGTCTCTAGTCCATGGAAATGGCAGTCTGGGAGCTTGGTCAGCTTCATGCCAACTCACAGCAGAAATGTCTTCATTTGTTCTGCTGATTCTATTTATCTCCCATATTAGAATGGGAGCTGTCCAAGGTCAGGGAGCACATTCTCCAATATGAATCGGGATGGACAGGCACAATGTGGACGCTCTGTGAATGCTGAAGTGACTTCAAACTAGAAGCTATATCTCAGGGGTCCCAAGGAAGGGCAGTCTCCCACAGAAAACAGTATACCTGGTTTCTATTCTTAAAACTCCAAGGCAACAGCACACACATCCCCATATCATGCTTCCCTTAGTGATGCCAAATACCGTACTGGATAGACCAGGCAACTTGTCCACCACCCCACCCCTACCCCACCCTCTCAGCCCCTGCAGGCCAATTACCTGGAAGGATTTAATGAGGATCCTTACCCTGGTTCCCTGCATGCATGAGAGAAACTACCAACCACGAGTTGCCGTTCAGACCAGACAAATTTCCCCTCTCTGAAGGCTCTGGCATGATCTGCCAATGAAAAAGAAAAGGGCTTAAGGGATACATGTGTTCTCCGACTCCCTGTCCTACCATCGCTGCACTTCATCCTTTTTTTTTCTTTGTCCTCAAATGGCAAATGAGAATACACTGGGATGAGTGAAACTACCATTAAGAAAAAGTAGTGAGTGCTCTGGGGATATTCGTAAAGTATCTCCACTTTTCCATCTCTGGGAATGTCTCAGCCCAAATTCAATCAAACGTGAACATGTTTATTCTTGTTCCACAGTCCCAGGTCCCCCAGATCATGGGCACTGAAGGCAAGCTGACTGATTAAGTGGCCTAGAGTTTGGGCAGAGGCCCAGAGTTAGAACATGGAGAAGAGCTGGGGGGAAGAAGAGGAAAAGACAAAGGCAGAAACTCCCCAAGTACCTCTCATTGCTTGGTCGCCCTAGATTCCATTTGTGCTGTTGGTACGACTTAACTCTCATTCAAGAACAGGAGCTCTCTCTCCAAGGTCATGGACCATGTTCTACAATATCTCACACAATACACTGAATAAGGATGGATGGGCAGGCCCTTGGGGGGCACTCAGTAAATACCTAACTGGCTCAACACAAAGTCCTGAAGGGGAAGAAGTCAAGAAGCATTCATTAAGTGCCTACTATATGCCAGGGAGTATGTGCTGGGAATACAAAGAAATAGTCCCTGCCCTCAAGAAACTCATACTCTAATGCAATATGAAAATGAATATGTGCAAACAAGATATATTCAGAATAAATTGGGAGGTAGTATCAGAGGGAAGCCCTAGTAATAAGGGAAACTGAGAAACACTTTTTGCAGAAGGTGAGATGTGAGTTGAGACCTGCAGGTAGTCAGGAGGAGAAGGTTAGGAATGAGGACATTGAACAGGGGTATAACAAAGCAGAAAAGTGAAGAATGTCTGAGGAATCTGCCAACACGACAGATGAGATGATGACAGTATCACTCTCCTTCCACCAAAAGTCTCCCATGGCCCTAGTGACTGCATCTCCCAGGCCTTGGAGCCAGCTGTGGCGCCTTCATCAGTATGTGGGGGATAGGAACAAAGCCAGTGTCCCGTTCCTTCCTGCCTTTTCCAGTGGTGCCTCTGAAAGGCTATAAATATCTATTGCTCTTCCTAGAGAAGAAAGAGAGCTGAAAGGCAAAAACTAGAGAGAAATTAGACCAGAACCAAAAGAAATGAGATCCTAGACCAGTACATCTGATCACAGGACCTACCCTTTCTGACCTCATGGGTCTAAGGTGGGTGGAATGTTGCTGGGAGCAGTAATGGAGCCCAGGAAACTACACTACCCCAACCTTGCCCTCCCTTTGCCCATAACTCCCCATCTATGTCCCTGGGGGCTCCTCCAACTTTCATCTTTCAGTTCTCTTCCTTGAAGTCTCCACGCAGCAACTCTGATGGTAGGGGTGGTGGGTCCAGTCAACAGTTACACCTCTGTTGTACTGGGTGCTGAACAATGTTCAACCTCATTCTGCTATCCCCAACCTTCTCACACCCTGGTTGGTACAGGCTAGAAAGGGCTGAGATCATGGGGAGAGAAATAATGAAATGGGGAGATCCCCACAGAGAAAGGGCCCCAAGCTCTCAGCCAGCTGCCATGAATTGCCATTTCTACCCTGAGCAGGATAAGAAAAGCAACATGGTTAGTTAGGTGTATGAAACTGTCACCCCAGGGCCATAATTCTGCCCTACCCACTCAAGGAAAGGTAGGGAGACTAGAAAATCTTATGCAAAGTGCTTTTCAAACCTTACCTTTTCCAAGTAATAAACTGGAGCCTTTTAGGAAGGGTCAGGCAGAGTGACCTGGAGGAAAGTAGCAATCAGGCTACCCATCTGAGCATCTATATCCCACAGCCCTCCCCACTGGGCCTCAACTTTAATCCCTGGACCCGAGGAGCCAGTCCCTGTCAAAACTTAAGCTTTCTTGTGTTTTCTTCTCTGGAAAGGAAGGGAGGGAGGTAGCCCAGTCCGGCTGGTGCATTGGGAAAGGTAGAAAAACAAACATACAGGAATCCAAATCAGGAAACCCCAAGCCAGAGTTGCCATAGCAACATGGATGCAGCAGGCTCACAGCTGCCGTGCACATTCTCTCCTCTGCACCCTTGCTAGGCAGGGAGGGGGAGGTAACTGGGACTGCCGCGCAGTCCACACAAGAGCCCTGGGCCTTCGCCTCTCCCTAACCTCATATACGACCTCTTTTGGCTGGTCATCTAAAGTCCCAGGCCAGCCTGGTTGGGAGAGAGAAAGAAAATCTGGCAGCACAGAGAAGATATCTGCTAAAGGCAAAAAGAAAGGTGCTAGTTCTCAGAAAGCCTAAGATCCAGCTCTCCCCTCCAGCCCCGTCCTTGGCCAGGATACTCAAAACATCACTCATCTGTGATGTCACTGGTGGTCTTCAAAAACGGAGGACCACCAGTAACAACCACCCCCACTACCACCAAGCAAAAATACTGCCCCTAAAAACCCCCGCGTCAAAGGAAGGTGCATTTATCATGTCTGATGCCCCGCGCTCATGGCCACGTCTCGCCTGTATGACTTCACAAGCGAAACTTCACCTCTCTGAAGTTTCCTTATCTGTAAAATGGGAATAACAATCCCTACCCTCAATTCCTCAGGAAGACCAAATGTGATAGCAACAAAAGCTCACATTACTACGCTAAATTATACTGAATTTAAGGTTTACAAAACACCTCATCCACATTCACTAACCTCAGAAAAAGACAGCATAAATTTAATCCAAACCACGGCCAAGTCACTTAATATGTAACTCTGAACTCTTAAGACTATAGAATCTCTGAACCCAGTCTTCTCATCTGTAAAATGGTGATGATAAAACTATCAAGTATATGTCCTATAGGATTACCGTCCAGAAAGATCTTTGTAAATCTTAAAAGTGCCACAGAAATACAAGTGATGATTACGTACAGAACTGAAAACCGATGCTTGGAAAGAGTTCGGATTCGGTCATCCGTGGGGTAAGGGGTGGAGATGCCATATTCTAGTGGTCAGCAGGCAGGGGACTGCAGTCTGGGGTGCTGGGAGGAAGTTTCCCTTATGCAAACTAGCCCACAGGGGAGTGAACCTCATGACTTGGCCAGGCATGGCAATACCATGTCCAAACCAACATCCACAAGGCCAGACAAGAGTCACTCTCCTCAATACCGGCCTCACTGACTTGGAATATCTGATTGTTGAACCTAAGAGATATTCACCTTTTAGGCGTCCTGGAACCTTGGACAGTCTGATGAAGTGTATGGATACCTTCTCAAAATAATGTTTCTAAATGCGTAAAATAATTACAAAGGAAACCAATTATATCAAAACACAGTTATCTAAATATTTTTCCCTTTCAATTTCACAGACTACCTTAAAATCTGTCCACAAACCCCTGAAGGAATCCCAACTTCAGAACCTCTGACTTAACCTGATTTAGCAACGCTGCACATAAGGCCCCATTGCTCAGATTTCCCCTATTCATCCCAACCCTGCTACTTGCCTCCTGACCAATTCTGAGAATTTCTATCCTGCACACTCTAGTGTAGATGTACCTCTACCACCTGACGATCTCCAGATCAGAACTGTCAAGAAGATTAAAAAGACAAACAAACAGCAAACTTTCAACACCACCATTTAATGGCCAATACAGGGTCAGCAGGACATGTCAGCGTCAGGGTGGCAAGTCTTCCCTCAATCCCCAAGAGTTCCTTTGAATGCCGTGCCTCCCTCTCTATCCACCACTGGCCCGAGGGGTGAGCTCATCGAAGCTCCTGGATGAAGCCATTGATGGTGCCCAGCATCTCCTGGAAGTAACCATTCTCTTCCCCGTCCTGCTGTTCCAGAGCTGCCAGCTCCTGGTACTCGTCCCGTAAACCTTGCAGCGTGCTGCTGAGTAGGATATCTTGGCGGTAACGGTCCCGACAAGGGGTGAGGAGGGCACTCAGGGTCCGCAGCACTTTCTCCCGCATGTCATGCTCCGGCAGCCCTAGCAGACCCGAAACGATGCCACACCAGCCCTGCTCCTTAAGTCCCGGCATAAGCTCCACCTGGCGGTACTGCTGTACCTTCTCCTCTGGGGGATCCTGGCCATGCTCAGCAGTCTCTACCAACATCTGCACCAGACAGGGAGAAGGAAAAGCAGAAAGGGACACAGAGTCAATACCAAGTCACCAGATATCCCAGCTAGCCAAGGCACCAAAATCAAGGTGAAATATGGGGAAAATTTACATTTATAAGGCCAAGAGGGCAGAAAACTGAAAAAAAACAAACAAAAAAAACACAAACAAAAAAAACTCCACTCATAAACGAGAGAGAATTGATTGTGAATCTGAATACTGTCAATTTTAAAATAACCTGCTGTCCTTCACATACAGAGATATGCCACTGACTCCCATCTACCCTAAGTGATTTATCCAAGAATGAGACTAGTTTACACTGATGTAATCACATGGGCACATGCTCATGTGTGAACTAGCTAGCTGGGTGACAGAGAGAGTAAGCTCAGGTGGCAGGAGCAAAATGACTTCTGAATCCCTCACCTGCCCTACCCTGCACAGGCCTGTCCTATCCTTCCTGCCCTCTGCCCCCACCCCTGGGTAAGGGAGCTCCAGATAAGGGGGTGGGGGGTGACTGACCTTGTTCTTCATGGCCAGAGGATTCTGACAATTGTCAGCTCAATGTAAGAGCCAGAAAAGGAGGATGAGGAGGGGAGGGGTGTGGGAAGGGGGGGGTGTGCCTTTAAGAACCAATCCCTGGGCCCAGATGGCCACCTCCTGTGATAATGACTATGTGCACACTTTACTAATTAGATTTGAACACCACATGTCTTTTTGCTATTACAGAAGACTACGGCGTCACCAGTTTCAGTTGAGAGCAATTCTACTAGGCGAGGGGAAAAGCAGAGAAGAGGACAAGGAAAGCCCAGAGGTACCTGTCCTCACTGACTAGGGAAAAGGAGGAGGAATGTGGTCTCCTGGCTTCAGCAGCTTTCTTCTCTTATCTCCTGCTTGAGAACTACAGGGCCTAACTTGCTCAAACGATCCAGAAGAGAAGGTCCTCACTGGGAAAGCCCCTAAGAGAACCACGTCCATTCTCTGGACAGCTTGAGTTCTGATCCACTGGCCCACTTCACTCTGTCATTTATTACTATATTTCTCAGACTTTAAAATGACAAATTAAGAATCACATCCAAGGCCTGATTCTCCAACCCTCCTTGATTAGCACTTGTAACTCTGTAACTTACTCAGATACATCATAGACTCATCAAGTCAGAGATCTGGAACTGGAATAGACCTTAGAAGCCAACACGTCTCACCAGAGGAGTGAAATGACATGCCCAATGTCAGGGAGCTGGTGAGAATCCCAACTCTCTGGGGCCTGCGGAGCTCTAGCACACAGATTGCACACTCAAATTCTCCCAGCCCCTGGAACAAAATAGCACCTAACGGAGCCCAAATTAGCACTCTCTGGGAGAGGAATCCATGATATTCCTCAAACATGTTCTAATAGCCTTCAATCTTTCTTTCACAAACCCGTCCGAAATATCCTCCTCAGGCCTCAATGGGGCAGGTTGGAGCACTGATAAGTTCCCTCCTGTGGGGAGAGATATATAGACCCAAGAAGGAAAGTGAGGGGTGGGAAGATTGGGTCAGGGAGGGGTGGATGAGAATCCAAGGACAGAGGAAGAAGGAATCCTGGTGGCTCTATTCCTAAAGTGGCCAGGAGTAGGAGAAGACAACAGAGAAGGCCCCATCTTACCCCTGGGGCTCATCAGTCTACACATCTATTAACAAGAATGGCCCTAGTACAACAAACATGTAGGGTGGCAGAAGCGGTGCCTACCCCCCCATCAAGCACTGATTCACTTAGTTCAGACGAAGGACCACATACAGTTCCCAGGACTAGAAAAACAGAATGACCCCCCCAAAAGTTGACTCCTCCTAATTTTCCAGCAGTTCATCTAAGGAGGGTTATAAGAAAATGCTTGCCTTGGAATATGCTTAAACTCTCTGGCAGCTACAGCCCTCTGGCCGGGCCCTGAGGCCTTGCCACTGAGAGGCTCCTGACATGGGGGAGGGTCCCTGTCTCCTCAAGGAACCTCAAAACGGACCTTGTAAAACCAACCAGTCAATTCCCCAGGTGTCCTTACCATTTGTCTCATAGAGCCCTTTCACACAAAAGCAAGAGAGGAGAGACTGGTATTAAGCCCTTAGAGATCATCTAATCCCAATTCTTCATTGTACAAATAAGGAGGTAGAGGAGAGAACGCAGGACAGCACGTGTCAGGCCTGGAGTCAAAAAGAACTGAGCTCAGACGTGACCTTAGATACTTACCTGTGTGACCCTAGGCAAGTGACATAACCTCTGTCTGCCTCAGTTCTTCATCTGTAAAATGGGATAACAGCACCTCTCTCAGCGGTGTTGTGAGAATCAAATGAGATAATCGGCATAAGGCGCTTTGCACACCATAAAGTACCATATAAATGTGCGCTGTTGTAAGAAAACTGAGGCCCAGAGACAGGAAGTCACCTGCCCAAGATCCCACAGTAAAAACTGACCCCACATCCTGGGACTCCCCTATCTCATGCTGCCTCAGTACAAAGTGGAAGGAGATCCAAGCTGGAGAGGAGGAGGAGCTGAAGACAACATTCACCTTCTCAGTGACCAGGTCATACAGCAGGGTGACCACACGCACGGCCAGCATCTCCATGCCTTTCTCGTGGACCAAGCTCCTCAGGACCTGCAAGCCTCCCAGCTTCAGGAACTGCTGCTGAGCGTAGGGAAAGTGCCGAAGGAGCGAAGACAGAGCGAACAGCACCTGCGGGGGAGCGGGGTAGGGTGAGGCCGGGGGGCAACGCCAGGGCTCCAGGGCAGATCTCCTGACTGTGAGGTCCTGCACCAGCTCCCTAACGGGCCCAGAGTAATCACCCTCTGAACACACACTGAAAACCAGAGCAGGCCCAGACCTCCCGATCTAAGCACACACTGCTTATGCCAGCTGCCAAACCTTCCCCTCCTCAGCAGCGAGGACACTGAGCACCGAGGACAAAGCCAGAAGGAGACACGAAGGGGGTACCTTTTTCTTCACAGTCACAGGATGGTCAGTTGCCAAGATGACCAGCAGCTTCTGGAGGGCACCACCTTCAACCGCCTCGACCTGGACCTTGGGATTACTGTAAGTAGAGAACAGAGGAGAGGATGACCTCTCCATTTCTTCATGTGTTCCCAGAGCCGCCCTCCCATCCAACTGGCCATCAAGTAAACAAGGATCTAGTCAATTTGGCAATGAGTATTTAAGCCCTTAGTATGTTCCAGGCACTGTGAGACCCAGGGGCACATAAAAGATTGCCACAATCACTACTCACAAGGAGCAGACATTTTAATGTAGACATATATGTAGTAAATTACACATGTAGACAACACAGCACAAACATAAAATGAATACATGCACATATAGACAAAGCAGTTAAATACAAGGCAGTTTGTGAAGGGAGGCTCTGGCTGCTGAGGAGCTTGGGAAAGACTTCATGCAGAAGATGGAGCCCAGGCAGCATCTTACAGGAAGAGAGAGACTCTGTCAAGCAGATGTAAGGAAGGAGGATGGAGCGTGCAAAGCCTGGAGATGAGCGATGGACTGTCATGAGGGACCGAGGAAGAGGGAGGCCAGCGAGGCGAAATGTCGAGGCAGAGCCTAGATGTCTCACACTGTAATATATGGGACAAGGTCTGAAGAGACCAGGGCCTGGGTGTGCTGGTGCCCACCAGGGGAGGCGGAAGAGAGTATGGGCCAAGCCACCCCAGCTTCCCTCTACTCCAATGAATCAAAAAGACCATGTGTTTAATCAAAGCAAGAGCTAATTGGGGCCCTCTTAGCCACCCTGGGCCTGAAAAATGCTCACCCAACACAAGTCAAGTCAGAAGGAGAGCAGCCAGGCTGAGTGATTTACATAGACATCAAACACTATTTTCCAAGGAAGGGGCAAACCAGACCTTTGGAAATGCTACCAAGGAGCCTCATCATTTATTGTCCTTTGGAATAGAGAGGCAAAGGGAAGGCACTGTAAGAGACAGCACACACAGCTCCATCCCAGCCTATAAATCTGCAAAGAATGAAATTCTGGGCAGAGGATAGGAGAAGTTTGTAGAGAAGGGAAAATTGGTGTGGCATACCCTGAAAACAGGATTAGAGGAAAGAAAGGGAGCTACGAGGGATTTTCTGGTTGGTGGGGATGGGGAAGGTTAGGAACCTAGTCCCTCAATATAATTTGGGGTCTCACTATCACACACACACACACACGTATCCTTTTAGATCTTTGTTGTAAAATCAGTGATAAAAATGTTTTCCATACCTCTCTCACAGGGTTCTTTTTGAGAATAAAAGGAAATAATATGGGAAAACATTTTGAAAATTATAAAATGCCTCACAGGGTTCTTTTTGAGAATAAAAGGAAATAATATGGGAAAACATTCTGAAAATTATAAAATTACAATTTTGAAAATTATAAAATCTGTAGATCAGTCAGGATTATGGGAGGAAGATGGAGAAGAAATGGCACCACACCTGTAATTTCTCTGGTCTGTGGAACAGTTTCTCACCTCTGTCCAGGCTGATTTCACAACCCTGAATACCCCTCACTGACACTTCCCAAAATCCTGTTGATCATGTAAGAGCCAGTTTAAAAACCACCTCCTCTACAAAGCTGTCCCTCTCCATCAAGAATGATTGCTCCCTCTGGGTTCCCAGCACACTTTGTTTTTACTTCTCCTCCAGCACACATCACAGAGTCTTGTCACATAATTATTTATGTGTGTGCAGGATCATAAAACGTTAGAACTTAAGAAATAGAATAATAACAACACCTTGCACTGTGCTTTAAGGCTCAAAACACATATGTGAAATTGGAAAGCTCTGAGACAGGACACAACTTGCTTGAGGTCACCCAGCACCTTGGTACTGGGCCAGGACTGGCATTCACAGGCCCCTCCACAGAGATCACTTATTCCAATGTAGACCCAATGTCACAGGACCAGGCCCCGGTACAAGTCTGACCAGGTCACTTTTCTACTAGGGAAACACCACTGGCTCTCCTTTCTCTGTGCCCTTTAATGACCTTCACAACCTGGTTCCAACTTCCCTTCACTAATACCAGGTGTGCCGGTCAGCTTGCTGCTCCCTGTATATGACGCTCCTTATCTCACACAGGAATAAGAGTGGATCCAAGAGGTGACAACAGGACTCCCTTCCCCCGCCCCTAAAACTAGTTTGGACATGGTTGCATTCGTGACACTGTCTCCTCTACACCACATCTCCACAGCCCAGCTCACAGATAAGCTGGAGTTGCCTTTGCACAGGCCTGGAGTGGAGACTGCCCTTCTTGGAATCGCCACTGCTGGGCAGGCCCCAGGCCCCAGCTCAGAGGTCACCTCTTCAACAAAGCCTTTCCTGACCCCTGCGGTTGTGACTCCCTTCCCTGTCTGCGTGCACACGCACACGTGGGCGGGTACAGACATACATACACACAGCAACGTCTTTGGATTTACTTATCTGAGTTCCTGTTTCTTCTAAAGAGAAGCTTCTCCAGGGTAGGGCTACCTTCATTTCTGTTTTGTAATCCCAGGCCCCGTCCCTCACCCAGACCCACGACCCCTACGCTGCCGAGCCAGTCGGATCCTAACCTAAGACACACAAAAAGCCTCTCTGTTCTTTTAAGGTCCAGAACTGGAAAAGACGTAATCTTCCAACCAAACTGCAACTGCCCTCGAAAGAAAGAAGAAAAAAGGATGGAGAGCAGTCCCGACCCCAAGTGGCGCATGAACTGATGTTGCCACCTACTTTCTTCTGACCACCTCAGAAGGGAGGACCTCTGGCCAGGACAGCTCACTGATCCCAAAGGCCTTAATGAGGAGATCCTCTGACCAGGCCAGGCCACATCTTCCCACTTAGAGCTCCCTTTCAAATCTGGATTCCTCAGTCCCAGGCAGACAGAACCAGCACAGAAGAAACTCAGAGGGGACAAATGTAATTAAGGAGTTAGAGAAAGTCAATTAGATCTGGCTAAAGGAAAGGGTGTGGTGGAAAAAAGAGGAGAGAAGAAAAAATATTATTTGGCTGTACAGTAATTCAAAGACTATGTTAAGAGTGATTTCCTCAGGTAATGTGAAAGGGAAAAAATGAAAGTAAATAAAAGGCAGTAAGGAATTTTTACATTACTATCAAAATTATTAGAGCACACAGTAAGGGCTTTTTTTAGTGACTTATCCTGCCTGGGCTAAAGGAACCAGAAAAACTAGTTGTCTGTTGTTCCTGGGATGGAGCACAGAGGTGACAATGATGTGCTGGGTGCCTCACAGTAAGAAACGGGATTCTGTGGGCAGGAGCTGGCACAACTGCTCCAAGGCACCGGTGTGCTGAGCACTCTTCGAACCAACCTTTTTCCAAGGCTGAGGAAAAACTGTCCCAACTTCCCTGGATCTTAGCTGGCACTTTCCAGCCCTCCAGCTCCTGAGAGTCTGTGGCACGTGCTCAGCCCCTGAACAAGCAACGCCAATGCAATTCAACAGTCTATTTAGTTCTTGCCACACAATTGCAGAAATGTTTATGAATGAGGCATCTCTTCAACAGCAAACGGAAAAGCAATGATCGTGGGAAGGTCTAAGGCTGAAAACGACAACACTGAAACACTCAGTTTAAAGGACTTGGAAGTCATATAGACGACAGAATTTTTCTGCTGTAGAACATACATAATAAGTCCCCAAAATATCCTTTGTTTGCTTGGGTTTTGCTCAGACATTTAAGTATTCTGACAGTTTAAATACGGTGAACAATATGGTGAACCATCCAAATACTTGTATCGTTAGTATTTGCCATGATCTTTGTGAACAATTAGTTCTGAAAGGCAGGCACTAGCATTAAAGAAGCCCCTTTTCTCATGGGGAAAGAGCAAAACACTGCTTGGTTGGCTAATACTGTTATCACAGATTGTCTCATGTTGAAACCATAAATTCTTTCTGCTACCATGTACTGCTTCTGGACACCACAGCTACTAGACAAGGGCTTGAAATGGCCATGCAGATTTATCACCTCTGCTTGATTACAGGAATCTCTATTTGTATGTGTTCCAAAGAGGGATTTGAGGGGAGAAAATTTTTTGCCTTTCCTTCAGTATTGAAACATGAAAGCCAGATCTTGCTTTGTGCCCCTTGACCCACAACATGGGACAAGCTGGTTGAACAAGAGGAGCTAACGATTCATTGAGATCTCTAAGAACCACCACCTACCAGGACTTAAGGAAGAACCCTGGTATGAAGAGGCAGGGAGACAGACATCCTTTTTTCAGTTCTGAGATTGGGTAATCAGCTAGTCAGCATATACCAATCCAGTACATATGCCTACATAGTCAGGTATTAGGCACTAAGGCTTAAAAATGGAGAAGGGGAAAAGTCCCTGTACTGAAGACTTGAAATATCTTGGGTTGCTAAAGGAACACTTGTCCTTTTTGGAAAACGAGAACAAAGCAAGCAGAGGACTTTGATGACTTGACTTGAAGGAAGAAATATTTGGCATGCTAGTTCATTTTGGCAGTAACCTTTTTCACGATGCAATTTTCTTTGCAAAAGTGGTTAGCCTGGGGAAAGTATTTATGAAGGAGTTTCAGTCTGATGGAAATAATGAGAATATAAAGGGAAAACGGAGATTACGTTTGGTCGTTTCTAGTGACCATGACCTTCTTCAGTCTCTTACAGTACTTATTTGGGGAATGCTCAAAATAATTCTCTATCAGTACAGATACCATTTCCATAGGCAGTGGAAGAATAAAATTTACAACAGTCACATACATTTAGTAAAAGTTAAGCAAAAGTTGCAACCCAAGTGATAGACAGAATCAGTCAATAAGTATTTATTGAGCACTTACTATGGGCCCAGGATACAAAGAAAGGAAAAAAAAAAACCACCATCACATTCTAGTCAGGGAGACAAAATGCAAACAACTACAAACACACAATACAGGGAATACCAAATGGTATGGATGTAACCTCAGAGGGAGAACATTAGCGGTGGAGAGGACCAGGAAAGTCTTCTCGCAGAAAATGGCATATGAGTTGAGTCGTGAAAGAAGCCAGAAGTTAAGGAGGGAGGGCACATTCCAGGCACAGAAAATGGCCAGCAAAAAGGTACTGAGGGGTGTTTGAGACTGGGAGATTTCAGTGTCTGAGGAATATCAGGGTATGGAGAGGGGAGCAAAATGTAAGAAGAATGGAACAGGAAGGGGATAGTCTGTGAAGGGCTTTAAAATAAGCCAAACAGAGAATTCTATATTTGATCTCGAGGTAACAGGAAGCCACATGAGTTTTACTGAGTCAGGGCAGCGACACTGTCACAGCCATGTTTATGGAAAATCCTCTTAGCAGCTGAGTGGGGCCAGAGCAGGAGAAGACCAGGCTAGGAGACCAACTGTTGCCTACACGTAAGAGGGTGCAAGCCTGAACCAGGTGATGGCTGGGTAAGATGTGGTGGAGGTAGAAATGGCCAGACTGGCAACAAGCAGGGAGTGTAACTAAAGACAAGTGGGTGGAACAGGGCTGGGTGATGGGAAGGATGACAGTAATAGGAAAGACAGGAAAACGGGAGGATTTAGGGGAAAAAAGAATGAGTTCTATTTGAAATGGTGACTTTGGGATGTACACATTCAATCTGACACACGCAAAAGGAAATTGTTTGATGCAAGATTGGGGAAAGGTGAGAGCTGGATAAACAATGAGATTTGAGAATCATCTGCAGAGATGATGACTGACCCCATGGGAGCCGATGAGATTTCCAAGTGAGATAGCATAAAGGACTCCCTTTGCACTAGTCTTCCCTCATGCCTGAAATGCACTCCCCCTCCTCATTTTCTGCAGAGAATTCCTCTCTTCCTTCATGTCGCAGCTCAAGAAGCACCTTCGACATGAGGCCTTCCTGATTCCCAACAGCTTGTGCCCTTCTCAAAATGCTGTGGATTTAACAGGTTTTTTTATTTGTATTTGTTCTTGTTGTAAGATTAGGACTGGTGGTCTTAAGACTACCATGACAGTTTTCCCTTAAAGTAGGCTGTAAACTTACAGAATATATTCATGGAAAAATACTGGCAATAATCTTTTTTGAAGGTTAGTACAACTGTATCCCCCAAATAATATTTTGTCTACTGTCAGTTTGTTTTCCTCCCCGATGACAACTCCCCCAAAATACTATTTTGCCTTGACTCCTAATATGCAACCGAGCCAACTACCTGGGTGTGGGGGGAAGGGATGGGTTACCCAAAATCACGGTGTCAGAACCTCGCCCTCAGAAGGGACTTTGGAGCACCCCCTTCCTGCTGAATGAACCTGTGCCTTTGCACTTCCCAAGGCAGCACTGCCCTTTACATGAGTAAAGTCTAGGTCCTCTTTCCTGTTTCCACTCCTCCTTCTTCCCAACTGCTGGCAATAAAGCTTTGCACTGAACTGACTGCTGTTGTTTTGCATGTTATTTTCAGCACCCAAACTCTTTAAGGGTATGTTTCCCCCAAGATCTCTGCTGGCCATGGGCCTTTCCTTGTACATTAATTGGGTGCTCGGATAAGGACTTAACCTACCGAGAGCCACACCTGCGTGGGGGGAGGAGGGCACTGGGAGCTCAGTTGTAGAAAGCAAGGGTCACTGGGGAACCCTATATCCTCCCAGGAGGAACTCCCTTGTGCCAGAGGGTTGTCTCAAAACAATTCTTTATAGATTTATTCTGAATATATTTATACATATATCTGTTGTGTTTACCATTAATAGAAGACGAGCTTCTAGAAAGAACAGCTGTTCCATACATTTTTTGTGTGTCCCCAGTACCTAGCAGAGTGCCTTGCACATAGTAGAAGTGCTTACTAAATGCCTATTGATGGGCTGCTCTTGTAAAGAAGACAAATTAAGACAAAGCTGAGCAAACCTGCTCTACTAGAAAACTGAACAGAGCAGTGACCAACAGTCACATCAAACAGGGGATGCTGACGCCTGCCTTCCACCCTCTCACAGGTGGAGAATGAGGGACACGACTTCAGATGTGGTCAACCAACTGATTCGTTTTCATCTGACTGTCCATACTCTTTGTTACAAGGGAGAGGATTCTATAAAAGTGTGGAGAGGAGGTGAGACATGTCATTGTGAAGTGAGAGGTTTCAAGAGATCTCAATAAAGCATTTCCCTGGTAAAATAAATCAAGAGGGAAGGGTGGGTCAGAGATTTTTATATTAACAGCCTAGAGAAGAAGTATATATCACTGGGAAGGCACTTCTTAGAGAAAAGGGCCTTAATGAGATCCAAATGTATTAGGATGGTGTAAGAGAGAGAGAATGTTAAATTTTACGATATTTTCCCCCAATGGGAGGCAAATAAAAACTTGTCATTTTCAAATAAAATATTGAGAATCATACTCTGCAGAAAACCTATCATGTTTCTGAGATGGCATATAAATGGCCTACTGCTGAAATTATTCTGCCACCAAATAATTAAAAAGTTACAATAATAAAATATTTAATGGCAAAATGTAAATGGTTTAAGATTCAGTGATTGTTGCTTCTTTCAAAAGAGAAATCTCTACAGCTTGAATAGAGGGCAACAAAAGATTTGATAATTTAGTGCCAGGTAAAACCTGAATTTAAGATTGAAACTTAAAAGGAAAAAAAAACATTAAAACAGTTCAAGTGCAAAGTGACAAATACACAGCAGTTTTTGGCTGCCTGCAATTGGGACCCAGATACAAAAGAAAATGTGGCTCAGGGGTGGAGCTGGCCAGGCCAAACAGACTCCACTGGCAGTGATGGGGCAGAGCCTCTGGTCTTGGGGCATCACAAGTGTGCGACTACATTGCCCTAATGCAGGAGAAGGATCCTGTCTCTGGAGTCAGAGGGCTTGGCTTGGAGGGTTTCCATCTCTCTGACACAGTACGTTGTAGGACCTCTGAGTCTGTTTTCCACACGTACAAAATGAGGGGTTAGAAGATCTCTTGCAAGATTGGAAGGCTGGAAGATTGCCAAGTTCCCTTCTCGGCCTAAATCTAAGGTCCAGTGATATCTAGGAAAGGAAAAGATTTCATTTACATAAGCCGGGTAGAGAAATAACAGCCCAGAGTAAAAGTTCCTTATGACCTCCTCACGCTGTGTTTTTTGTCATTTGCCGCCTGGGTTAAGTCTCTCTTGCCTCCACTTTAGGTATTTGGGGAGAAGTTGTATTCGCACTGGCTTTTATGCTACAGTTTCTCAGAAACCATCCCTTCATAAAAAACTAAGTGATAACTGGCTGCCTGACATTAGGGAGGAGCACACAGAAGGGAGACTTATGAGCAAGGAGCCTATGGAAACTGGGGACGCTCCTGCCAGTGCAAGGAGTAGAGAGACAGGGCCAGAGCAGGTACGATAAAGGTTGCTCATCTTACTATGTACTCAGAGTGCTTCTCTTTCAATTCTAACTATTGTACCTGAACAAAATAACCTCTACAAAATTCCCAATTTGGGCTTATGCTCAAAAACCTTTCCTGAGTGGGAGCCCACCAATTGTTAGGAAATCTTTAAATAATCCTAAAAGGGAAACACTGCAACCTTCAATGCCCTCTTCCTCAGTCTGTCCTCTGAGGCCAAGCAGAACATGCTTCCAAATACCTGAAGACTTTTGTGATATCCCTAAACTGAAAAAGCGGTTGTAAGGATGAATGTATTAAAGGCTTCCAGGTTTTAGATGAACACCATATGTTACACAAGGGGCATTCCTAGTGTCCAGGGCTGAGGAAATCATAATCTCACTACACACTGACCTGGTCAGGCCACAGCTGGTTCCTAACAATTAAAACTATCCCAAAGTGGAGAGAAAAGGGATTACCCCTCACCAGAAGTCTCTAAGCAAAGGCTGGATGGGTATACTGGAAAGAGACTACAGATTGGACAAGATGGTTAAACAAACCTAAACTCCTCATGTTAATTTCCAAGACCCTCTAGCTGCCCTCCTTTATCTTTGATTACTTCCTGACAACGCTGCCCGTTCCTGCCAGTCATACCCAACTTAATGTTACCTGAACATAGCTTTCTTTGCCCATCCTGTTCCTGAGCTTTATATATTTATATACACATACATACAACAATTTATTTAAGTTTGCATTCATCTATATTGTATCCTATTCTTCTAAACAAGGATCTACGCCTTTTGTAATTAACCATTTATTTTTTCCCTCTCAAAGTGTCAGTTTCCTGATGTATAAAATAAGGAGGACAGGGTAAATTAGATCTACGGCACCCTCTTATACTAGAGCCTTTCAGGAAATAAAGTCCCTGAATTTGTACTGTCAAGCATTTCTTTTCGTATACTATTATGTCTTTTGCAAGTATTGTGTCTTCTCCAATGAGCCCTTAAATCCCTACTATTTCTTGTGTAGTCTCAAAGACCCTGCATATAGTGGTTTAGATTCCTGGTGCCGAAGGAGTAGCTGAGACAGCAAAAGAGAGTAAGAAGAAAGCAGTTCCACAAGGCATGAGCACACCTGGGACCTAGCCTGGCTCTACATAGACCTCATAATCTTGGTTTCCTCATCTGTAATATAAGACAATGAGACCAGGGCACACAGCTAATAGTAAGGATCCCATGACATAATGAATGTGATGTGAAAATATTTTGAAAAAGTACAAAATGCTGCTACACCTAAAGGATCAAAATAACCTCCTTTTTTTTTTTTTTTTTAATAGGCTAGGAAGCATTTTTGTACCTCAGAAAAGGGCATCGGATCTGGCTGCTGCTTTCTTCATTTCCTGATAAACTGAATAGACTGATTTAAGATTATTTCAGAATGTCTATAAGGTATATATCTAGCCAAAATTTCTTCTGTCCTATCCAGGAATATTGGCAGTGGCCTGAGTCCAAACCGAGCCTCTTAGACCAAGGCCTTGAGAATCACTGTCAGGAAGATAAAAGACCTCCCAATAAATCTGAGCCCTACATGGACATGCTGATCAAAATACAATAAAGAAAAAAGCAAGAAATATGACAAAAGGAAAATGAGGATTCAGTGGGGGACAAAATACAACAATCTTCTATAGAAGATGAGAAGCATAAAAGGGACGTTAGATGTTCAAAAGAGCCAAATGTCAGAGAGACATAAAAATAAGTGAAGAAAGACAAAGTGTGGACATCAATGCCACTATGCCCTCAGTCTAACGATGGCGATGGCAAGGGACAGTAATGCCCTAAAGACTAAAACCCACTAACCCATGACATGGCAGGCTAAAAAGGATTAAATTGGGAAACTCAGGGAGACAGTCAGTCAATAAGCATTTATTAAGAAAGAAAAAGGAGAAGAGGGAAGAAGAAACAGAGAGACAGGAGAATGAAGGAGGGAGAAAGAGAGAGAGAGAGAATGAACACTTGGAGAACAAAGAGCAGGAAATAATTAAGAAAAAAACTACCTAGAGATGCTTTCAAGGTGTTTTCAATACCTGTATGAAGTACATCCACAGGATTTAAATATAAACTTTGGCTAACGGGGAAGAAGAAAAGAGATTTTTGCTGCATGGGGGTTATCTGTGTATTACACACACCTGGAAGGAAAGAGGCAACTTGAAAAGATTTCTAGTTTAGGGTTACCAGGATCAGAGGGTAATAGATTTAAGGGGAAAAAAAAAAGGAATCAACAAATGTGAACATTTTCTTATTCAAAGAAGGCCATTAGATGATTTTATATGGAACAATGAATCTATTACATACAGCTTGTTTTATATGCATATTTAATTTAATGCAGCAGTACCAGCACTGCTCTATTGAAGTATGTTCCCTTCTAAATTTTCACTGATGCTTTTTTTCTTTTCTTCTTTCTTTATACTACCATCATTACCCAACTCATAATCCCCCCAAACAAAAGCCCTAGCTTGTAACAAATATGCATAATAAAGCAAAACAAATTTATGTTGCATTGATCAAGTCTGAAATGTATGATCCATTACGTACCTATAATCTATCATTTCTCTAAGAGATGGTTGGGATGCTTCTTCATCAGTCTTGTGGAGTTCTAACTGGTCAGACCATGGATAAGAGTTCTGAAATCTTTAGAGTTCCTAAGCATTTTTCCTTTACAATGTTATGATCATTGTGTAAATTTGTGTTCTGGTTTTGCTCTCCTCAGTATGCATCAGTTCATACAAGCCTTCTGGAGTTTCTCTGCCTTTTCCTCTTCTATAATCACTTATGACAAAATATTATTCCATTACACTTTTATAATATGATTTGTCCAGTCATTATCCAAATGACAGGCAACAGTTCCAGTTCATTGGTGCTATAAATATTTTTGTACATAAAGGTCTTTTCAAAGATGCACATCCTTCACCTCTTTGGAGCATGTACATCATAGTGATATTGAAAGGTCAAAGCACATACACAGCTTAAGGAATTTTGGTGTTTTAATTTTTGGTGTTCAATTTCAAGTTTCTTCCCAAAATGTTAAATCAAATCATAGTTCCACTACCAGTATATTAGAGAGCTTGTCCTGCCACCTCCCATCCAATAATTGTCATTATCCTTTTTTTGTCACCTTTGCCAATTTCATGAGTATGACGTAAACATGACAATGGTTTTAATTTGCATTTCTTTTTTAATTGGTGATCTGGAACATTTTTTCATGTGGTGTGGATAATATGGATTTCTTCCCTTTACAACTACTTGTTCATACTCTTTTGACCACAATTCTACAGGAAATGAGTTTTGTTCTTAGATATCAGACCTCTGTCAATAGAAATTTGTGGTAATTTTAAATGCACTGCTTTTGTTTGTGTAAAGACTTAATTTTACATATTCAAAATTGTTAATTTTATCTCCTGTGATCCTCTCTGTGATTTTACCAAGATCTCTTCTCCTCCCCATAGCTGTGAAATGTCTCCTTCCATTCTCTTCTCATTTGTTCATGCTTCACCTTTTCCATCTAGGTTACATATACATTTAAGAGTTTATTGTGCTAAATGGTGAGATGTTCTAGGCCTCACCCCTCCCAGTCTGACCTCCAATATTCCGAGCACTTTTCGTGTTAGTGCCCAGTGAATCCTTACACCAGGAGTGTGTCATACTGGGTATAGAAAACACTACACTACTGTGATCATTTGCTTCTGGATCTTATGTAACTAATGTATTTCACTGGTCAGCTTCTCTATTTCAACCAGTACCAAATAGCTTTGATGATTACTGCTTTGTAGCATATTTTGAGATGTGGTACTTACTCAGCCCTTTTCCTTTCCCTTCTTTTATTCCATTATTTCCGTTAAAATTCTGGACCTTTTGTACCTCCAGAGAATTGTGTTATAATATCATCCTATTCTATAAGCTTATACTTTGGTAGTTTGATTGGTATGGTACTGATTCTGCAAATTAATTTAAGTACTACTGCCGTTTTTAATCGTATGAGCACAACTCTGCCATGAACAATTAATTTCTCTCCTATTATTTAAGTCTGTCTTTATTTCTGTAAAGAATGTTTTGTGGCTGTATTTATATTATTCCTGTGAGAGTCTTGGTAAGTAATTTTGAATGGAATTTTTTTTGTAATCTCTCTGTTGGGAGGCTGATTAATGGCCACGGACTTCCAACCCCTTCTCTTTCTAGGCCTCTAAAGACCAGATGTAAGATTATGGATAATAAAAAAGTAAACTGAAAGCACTTAAAGGGCAGGGCCTATTTTTCAGATTGTTTTTATATCCTTTACAGTGCCCTCCACTGTAGGCACAGTAGAGACATTTAATACACGCTTGTTGAATGGAACACAAGTATCTCTTTTTTTACCTCCACATTAGTATATTCTAGGATGACTATTAAAGTCCACGTGGATTTAATATGAAGACAAGGGGCCCCAAACTGCCCGCTCTCTAGGGGGCTTCTCTCATGATTTCCTTCTCAGCTTGGACTATGCCTTGATCAGGTTCTAATCTTCACAATAAAGGACAGTGGCTCCCCTATTTGCTTTTAGAATCAAATACAGACCCTCCTGTTTGACATTTAAAACCCAGGCCCAACCTAAGCAAGTGGCTTAAATAACCATTTCTGCCCCTTTCTGCACTCTCTAGTCCAGTCCGACACTTGCTGTCATTTCTCACATGCCTCCATCTTCCACCTGGATCCCTTGCCTGAAAGGCACTCTGTCCTTCCCTCTGATTCACACAATCCTTAGTAGCCTTCAAATCTTGGCTAAAAGGTCACTTCCTGCAGGAGGCATATCTTGATCCCCCCAGTTATGGAGCCTTCCCCGCTCAATTACCTTGCAAACTTTTGTGTATGTTCATATGCATGAATGTTACTTGTTGCGTCCCCCTATAGGATGTAAACTCCTTAAAAGGGGGTGTTTCTCTTTTTTTTTGCTCTGCATCACCAGCAGCTGGCAGCAAGTAGTAGCTAAATAAATGCTTGTTGATAGACTGACTGATGGAAAATTATTATACTATATTATTATATTATATTATTATCATACCTAGTGTCATGACTTGTCACCCTCCTATTCTGAGAGTTCAGAGGACCTGACAAAGGAACTGGTTGCCATGTAGTTAATGGATATGATATATTTAGGCTGGGCACTGTACTTATCCTCAGTGGGACTTGCAATCTTATCTAAATAGCTCTTATACAATCTAGCAGCACAAGACACCAACAGTTCCACCATGACCGGCCCTTGCCAAAATGATACAGCTAGTAAAATTACTATCACACTATTTCTGCCATCTAAGCCACAGCAATGGCTTTCATGTTGTTCTGGGCTTTTCAGATCCAGTTTTTCTTTAGAAAGACTGACATAACCACCTAATTTATAATGTGTTAGTGACCACATGCTATCCATGGCAAGAGTAATTATATTTTCAAATTAACCCATATAGATGGAGCAATGTTTACCCTAAAGCAATGTATCTCAAGGGATAGAATTTCAGATATATGTGACAGATGTTGGGGGATATATTTTTGGACATTTGGGGAATCCTAGTGTAGTTCTAAGTGCTCCTAAAATCACACCATATAAATATCTACATCCTCTCCCTCACTATAAAGGGAGACCTTAATTAAATCAAATTGGCCAAGCTTGGAGAATAGTTCTGGAATGACCTATGTATATATTTAAAAAACAAAAACAAAAATAAAAACCTAAGTATTATTGATTTGGCACTATAACATAGTGGGAAACCAAAGCTCATGCAGAAGGGTGGGTGGGTGTTTGTTTACTCAAGCTGTATGTAAGTGGCTCTTCTCTTTATCTCCCAAAAAAAGGTATCCCTTATTCACAACAGCTTTTCCTCCGATCAAACCAAGAGAGAGTTCCAGTCCTGACAGGGAGAGAGCCCAGGCTAGGATCATCCCTTTGAACCTCACCAACCAAACTGCCTGGGCATATTAAGTTCATATCATGTCAAAGATAACCCCTCGAGAAGCCATAAAACATGCCATGTAAAATTGGTACCAAGGGCAGGGCACTTAGGGAGAGTTCATGAGAAAAGTGATTGAAGGTAAAGACCGGATAACCTTGTGGGAAGAGTCATAAGCAGCTGCAGTCAAAAAATGGGTACAGCTTTGGCAGTGACAGGAGACATTTCTCTTGGTGGCACACAGCCATAGGAAAGGAGAGAATTGCAGAAGAGGGCAAGGTCAAGTTGACAAATATCATACAATGAGAAAGAATTACACAAACCGCAGTGCCATAATGTAGCATAACAGATGGATAATTAGATTTATTCTAAGAGCTGTAAAAGTAAGTAATTAAATAAAAATATGGAACAATGAATCTGCCACCGAAAGACACCTAACAGCCGTAGAGGGCCCTACAGCTGGCAGAAAGCACCCTATGAGAAGAGCAGCAAGGAAGCTATAGTGCTGGTCACAATGAAATTCAGCACCAGCCTAAGCCGAGAGGAAGGCTCATTTAAGAGGGAAATAATCACTCCCACGTCAGCAAAGAGTTTTGTTGAAAAAGAAATGTTATTGTTACCTAGACATGGCAAATAACCACTATTTGGTAAGACACCTACAAAGCTAGGTTAATGTGTTATGTTTGTCTGGTTAAGATGCAAAAAAAGAGATTAAAGAAAAATAAATTGTGCCCAAAATGACAGCATCAGTGCTAACTGAGGGGAGCCAAAAACCGACAGTTACAGTCCCATCTCTACTCTTTCCCAGAGCTCAGTGCAAATGGGGACAGTGATTTATTGGATGCTAACTTTTGCCTGAATCAACAAAAAAAGTCCAGGGATATGGGCGTGGGGGGGGGGGGGGGAGAAGGAGGGTGACCATGCAGAAGCCAACAGTACCATGACCCTACATAATTTAAAAGCACTGGATTCTCTTTTGAAAATTAATGGCAAAACCCAAGGACACCAAGCATTCGACAAAAACTTCTAGGTTCACTGGAATGGCAGCTTAGCACAATTTACAGTTAGACTAATATCTGCTATCATATACCACAACAACCTGCATATAGATATATGACCTAAATATAAAAAAAAATCACAATACCATAAACAAATGAGGAGAAAGGATAGAGATACCTTTTATACCTATGGATAGAGGGAAATTCTTAAGTAAACAAGCAATTGAAGTGATCATAGAATATAAAAGGTATAATTTTGTTACATAAAATTGAAAAGCTTTTACACGAGTAAACTGCAGCAAATTTCTACGTAGAAATACATAAGAAAAAGTGCCATTACCCAATAAATGGTCAAAGAACAGAAAGTTTTTGAATTTAAAAAAAAAAAGCTATCAAGATACATTTAAAAACAAAAAGGATTCCTATCATTAACAAGAGAAATGTAAATTATTACAATTCTAGGGATGTACCTTACACCTAGAAGATTGGAAAGAATAACAAAAGGAAAACATGGCAATTACTGAAGAGAAAATGGAAGGGCAAGAACACAAAAGCAAAACCGGTAGAGTTGTGAATTGGTCTGGTCATTCTGGAAAGCAGTTTGGACCAACATCCAAAGTCACTAACCTTTATAAGGACCCTGTGCCACAGAGATAACACAACCTGGTACATACCCCTCAAAGAGGTCAAAGACAGAGAAAGAACCCACACGCACAAAAATATGAACAGCAACACTTTTCTGCTGCAGCAATCATCGACTGAGAAGTGGAATATTATTGTACCACAAGAAACGGAGGATTAAGATAGAAGACAAACTTCAGATGAACTAATGCTGAGTTAAGTGAACAAAACAAGGAGACTTTATACAGCAATGGAAAGGAGAACACCTTTGTAATACTTGAGAACTCTGATCACTGCAGTGATCAATCAAAACATCAGATGAATCACAACGAAACACACGTCCCACCACTGAGCTAAACTAAAAGTGCAGGAGACAGACATTTTTCAGATATAGCTAATGTGCTTATTTGTTTTGCTCGATTATACTCACTTTTTTTTTTACATGGGAAAGCTCTTGATAGGGTCAGGGACAGGGGGCTGGGGAAAAACAGAAAAAGGAAGCAAGGGAGGGAGAAAGAGAAACAAGCATTTATTAAGCACCTACCCCTTTTGGAGTTGAGCAAACTGAGGCAGACAAAGCAAGTGACTTGCCCAGAGTCACACAGATATAAGGGTATGAGGCCAGCTTTGAACAATGTCAATAAAACATTAGAAGAATACACTGGGGGCAGCTAGGTGGAGCATCAGCCCAGGAGGCAGGAGGACCTGAGTTCAAATGTGGCCTCAGACACATAATACTCCCTAGCTGTGTGATGCTGGGCAAGTCACTTAACCCCAGTTGCCCTCACCAAAAAAAAAAAAAAATAATAATAATAATAATAATAATAATGATAGACTGAAGAAAACAAAAGAGATCTGTAGGCAACACAAAGCAATTTTGATACTAAAAATTACTATCAATACACTTAAAGTATGGAATATAAATTCATGGCTTCACATGCGATCTTTACTGTTTTCTGTATTTTATGTTCAGGTTTGTTGTTGAGATTTGCTAAGTTAATAAAAAAGAAGAAAAATGTTTTAAAAAGAAAATTAATGGCACAGAATTAGGTGAATTGTGATTGGGGAGCAGGGATGAAGAACTAAAATTGCCATATCCCTTCATTCATAGTTCCCACTGCTAGGGGATATACCCCAAGGCAGTCAAAGGCAAAAAAAGAAAGGTCCCATACACACCAAAATATTTATAAAGGCATCTTTTGTGGAACAAGAGAATTGGAAACAAAATCGATGGCCATAAACTGGATGCTGGCTAAACAAATTGTGGTACATGAATGGAATATTTCATCAGTGTAAAAAGTGATGAACATAAGGATTTCACAGAAGAATGAATGAAAAGACAGAAAATGAAGTAAACAAAACAAGGAAACCAACATACAACAGTCTTCTCATACTCCAGGTAAAGGACAAAACATTAGGATAAATTAAACTAGTTCCCATACAGGGCAGCTAGATTTCTCTAAACATGCCTAATACATCTGAACCACATCTGAAGGTCTAGTTCAGAAAGCGTTCGTGCTGAGCCCAAATGCCAGAACACTGAGACAAAACTGAAAAGGAGACTACTGACGGGACCTTTAGAGAGGGGCTCTTTGAGCTACTGTAGTTCAAGTGTAATAGAGCTATTTTAATAGCAAGAGCTATTAAAAGCCACAGAAAAATTTTGAAAGCTGCTATCTCCCACTTCTCTTTCCCGCAGAATCTGAATTGGGAGGCACCTCTGAAGTAATCTAGACCAACCCACAGATGAATGACAGTCCCCTCAACAAGAGTCCAACAAGTGAAGATGTCAAGAGATCCCAGGGCAGTCGATGAATCCTTGGGGGGCTCTCTGAATCTGAGGATGATTTCTGCTACCCTCAAAGGCTGCAACTTCTACCCATTGCTCTGAGTTCTGTCCTCTGGGTAAAAGGAGAACAAATCTAATCTTTCTTCCACATGACTACCCTTAAAACATTTCAAAGCAGCCATCCACACCCCCCACTTTCCTCTTCTTCCCAGTTCTATCATCTGATCCTCATACTGCCTGACAACCTTGAGGCCCCCTCCACTATCCAGGTCTCATCTTCTCAGGAAAATTTCTAGTTTATTAAAGTCCTTCCTAAAATGTGGGACTCATAACTAAACACAACATTCCAATCTTAAGGAATATGCCCCTCTACACGTAGGACAAGTCACATTAGTTTCTGGCTACTATACACATTTGCCCTTGCTTACAAAACACTAAAATACCCAGATCTCAGTCTAACTAAATCTCTCCTATCTTGTACTTTGGTTCAAAAATTAAATTTACAGGTTTATACTTATTCCTTTTAAATCCCTTTTTACTAAATTTTGCCTCAAATTCTAGCTTAAAATAATTTTTTTTAATTGATCTACTATCCAACAGGCTAACTAGTCCTCCAAGTTTTATGTTAACTATAAAATTTAGCCTTGCACTCCTTGCCTTTATCCAAATCACTGGAAAAAAAAAATTAAATAGCACCAGGTCAAGCTCAGATCCCTGGAGGACATCACTCATTTAGGGAGGCACCCATCTTTCCTGCTAACATTAATCCACAAATGACTGTCTGGATTTGATCATTCAACCAGTTCAAAATGCACCGAACTCTATAATCGCCAAACCCACATGACTTTAACAAACAGTAAATTTTGTCTACAGCGTTCTCCTAATTTACCCGTCTAAAAACCTTATTAAAAAGAAATGTGGTTATTCCACTGGATTGTTGTAATTAACACTTCCTTTAAAAAAATTCTAAATGTAACATCCAAAAAAAAGAAATTTTTCTATGGAAAAGAAGAGTGAAGCTGTGACTTGTGATTACATGCAACATGCCTTTTTAAAAAAATCATATAATAAATTCAGCATGTTTATGCTACTTTGTCAATGTCTCCCTTTGAACTTTCTATTTTCCAAGTGCATCCATTTTCATCTTATTATTTGTTTGGGGATAAGGGAGGGGGAGAGAGCACAACACTATCACCAGAACCACCTCCCCCACCAAATAAAAAGGACACCAAAATTCTAGTGACAAATATATAAAATCAAGCAAAAAAAAATCTACACATATCTAAAAACGTTTACATGAACCTCAAGCCCATTAACCCCATGTCAGGAAGAATGCAGCAGGTTTCATTAGCAGCACTCTGGAGCCACTGGTCATCACACTGACTGGAAGCTTTAAGTCTTTCAAAGTTGTTTGTCTTTATGATGTTGGTGTCACTATTTAATTTGTTCTGATTCTACTCACTTCACAAAGTGTCAATTTATACATGTTTTACCAGTTTCTTGCCATTTTTTCCTTTGTCCTTCTATTAATATTGGGTACAATTATGATCTCTATGTAGATGACTGCCAGCTTTGCATTACCAAATGCCCACCGGACATCTCAAACTAGACATCCCTTAATCATTGCCAACTCAACATGTTCAAAACAAAACTTACTATCTTTGCACCAAAACCTCCTCACTTTCCAATGCCAAAGGGATCACCATCCTTGCAGTCACCCAACCTCGCAACACTGATGTCAATCTCAAATTGTCTATTATACTCACTCCTCACTGCCGGTCTGCTGCCAAGCCAAGTCTTGTTGCTTCCTTCACAACGTCTCCCATGTAGGTTTGCTTCTCTCTACTCATACTGCAGATACGCTGGTGCACACTCTTATCTCCTTACACCTAGACTATTCCAATAGCTCTTGGGTTGTATAGGAGACTGCCCACCACAAATGTCAACCAACAGAGTGACCAACAGAGGAAAGTGGGGGGTGTGGATGGCTGCTTTGAAATGTTTTAAGGGTAGTCATGTGGAAGAAAGATTAGATTTGTTCTCCTTTTACCCAGAGGACAGAACTCAGAGCAATGGGTAGAAGTTGCAGCCTTTGAGGGTAGCAGAAATCATTTTTATGCCCAAAAGAGTTATAGAGTAAAATGTCCTTGTGGGGTGCAAAACAGATGCTTCTGGCTCTCCTGAAGATGGAAAGACTACTTTATGTCTTCTAGTTCAATCCCCTGACCCCAAGCATGGCTGTAAAGGGGAGAGAGCTGGCTCAACCTCTCACTTAACATTCTGTAGCCTAAAAAGCACACACAAATTTAGGAAGTAAATTCCCTCTGTTCCAATGTCAGCACAATTTCTCTCACTCTGCCCCTGAGGGGAAACAGAAATCATCCTTTGTATAGCATCCCTCCATACCCTTTAAGACTATTATGTGGCCATCTCTCAGTTCTTTCTCTTCCAAGCTAGATCATCCCATTTTTTCTTATCATTTTCTCCACATACCTTTCAAATCATCTCTGTCCTGTCTCTAATCCTGCTCTAAATTTTTCATGGCCCTCTTAACTACAGCCCTCAGAGCTGGATATAATACTCCAGGCAAAGTAAGAGGAGGACAGAGTAAAACAGCCAGATGACAGTTTTTCATATATTGCCAGCACCCAATTATTTGTGCAATGAATAACTGAAAAAAAGCAGAAAAATCCATTCAGCTGATTTGGAGGATGTAGCAGGCATGTACAGATTATTTCTGGGCAGATTAGTCATAATGTGGAAAATTGGAAGTAGTATTTCAATTTACATTTCTGGTATCATGAGGGGAGGCAAGCAACATGGTACAGTTTGGACAGAGATGCCAACCTTAAAGACCATATGACCACAGAAAAGCCACGTAATTTCACTGTGCTCTAGACAGCTCTATAAATTTGAGCAGTATCGCTGATCAGTAGGGAAGGGGGTGAGAAAGTGAGGAGAGGGAGCAAATCTTCCCACCATGGGAATTCCAACAATGAAATAACTACTCTGGATAAATGATCTATAGTGAAACTTTAGGATGAAAATTACAAAATTACAAAAAATTATAAAAAAAAAAAACAAAAAAGTTTCAGGATGTGGTGGAAAAGGTATTCACTCTCCAGGGAGATAGAAACTTGGACTCTAGTTCTACCTCTGTGAATACTGGATGGTCTTGAACAAGTCAATGACCTTAGAATTTCAATTCACTCTTCTGTCTGGAGAGGGATGTGAAAAATTCTTATTTTCTCCTGATGTCACCAGGATACAGATAAACAGATAAGACCTTAGATGCGAAGCACCATCCAGATATGAACATTGTATTTATAACAATAATGCCCTCTTTTTTGTAATAAGAGTTCAAAAAAGTATGTTATCTTCCTCTGAGGAGAGGGAAAGGTAAACCTTACCTAGCCACAAATACATAAAATTCAGATCTACAGTGGCCTAAATAACTTCAACTCTGAGTTTTAACTTCTCCACTTTGTGTCTGCTGGTTTCTGGTTTTTGCCAGTGAGGAGAAAGGTGGGGGAAGCTGGTCCAGAGAAACTGAGCTACCTGTGTTGGGCTGTGCTGAAGGGCTGCCTATGTGAAATGGGAGGTCAGGTGACAGGTTCCAAACTTTCCTCTCTCCCTAACCCCCACCTCTCTAATTGAGAAGCGAGGAGGGAGCCAAGAAAAGGCTGTCTGCTCTCAAGTCAGGGCTTGTGCCAGCTACAGTGAATATGGCAGAAGTATAACTTATGAAGGCACAAGCCTCTGGCAGACTTCCAAACAAGCACAGGGTTTCCACCACTTCCGTTGTCACCTTGGAAAATGGACTGAAAGAAATCCTAGTCCTTACTGGCTCCACCCAGTGCCCAAACCTCCTTTCCTGACATGACACTACTTGGCAAGGGCCAAGTCCTCTTTAGTATCCTCCCGGCTTCAACACGATGACATGTCCACACCCTGATGAGATGCCATGTCAGTTCCATTTCACTCTGTCCCTACATTTCTATCCATCTTGTTTAATGGGAATACATCTCTCGTGACTGGGTGTCTGGCATCTATAACAGTATTAATGGCATCAAAATGGGATGTTGATGGGAGGAATGACATATAAAAAAGATGTGTTTGGCCACTGTTTTAATTTTCCCCATGCAACATAAAAAGTTAGTCTGGATAGAATAAGGATTGCCTTTTAATAGTGAGGTGCTGCAGATGCTCCTATTAGCAGATGACATTGTCCTGACTTCCAGGTCTCATTACTGAGATTCAAAAGTAGCTTTTCAGGTCATGTGACTAATAAGATGGAGGACTAGACATTTTCTCTGATCCTCAAGACTTCTCAAACCTCTTGAAAAAAGGAATTATACACAGGAAATAAAGCAATTTCAGCTGTATCCATAGTAAATCAAAGAACTCTAATGAGGTATCAAGTCAAAGAACTAACAACAGAGAAGGCAATTCCCTAACCCAAAACTCTATCACTCTTCACTGCCTCCCCACTCCCCAACTCTATCCTGCCCCTTCCTCCCTGCCCCTTCCTCTCAGTGCTTTGGAAAACCAAAAGGCAGAAATAGCAGACCCACTGCTACAACAGGGCTCAACTAGAGAACTGAGGGAAATAGGACATAACAGGTTGTGTGATTGTAGGTCATTTCATTAAGCTCAAGGAAAAGAGTCTAGTATGCAGTTGAGGCCAGTGAAACATGAACTGCCCAGCTTGGGAAAAGCTGAGATGGTTTTGATGTAACCACTATCAAATGGGAAAGAGTCAGAAAGTGAACGATAGGGAACATAAGAAAAAAAAATGATTGAAATTACCAATGATCCTAGAAAGAAGAAAACCCAATTTAAGACCTTGAGCATGAACAGATAATCAACAGGGAAGGGGTTAATAACAAATGGGAATATGAACTCCAGATCAACTAAGCAAGTCCAGACTATGAATAATTATTCCAAGACAAAGGAAAATAAATCAATACCTGATAAGGCAAAGAACTCAGTGGAGTTCCAAAAAGCAAGTAACCACAGTAGGATGCTGCCAAATGGTTTAAAGGAGAAATAAGAATTGTGAAAGCAGAATTTATGACCTACACAGCAGAAATAATTGGTAGAATAGAAAAGCTTGACACCATAGTGGCAAGTCTCACCAAAGAAACAAAAGTGAAAATAACTGGTTGGAAATGCAAATACGCAGAAGTAAAGAACAATCTAGAAAAAGAGAAGCAAGAAGCAGTAATAGTAAAAGAAAATGAGGTCGCCACATAGGTAAAGCAAATTGACCTCAAAGACAGTATTCATACAGGCAACTTAAGGATCTTGGGTCACCCCAAAGAACATAAACCAAAAATCCTGAATGCAATAATGCAAAAAAAAAAAAAAGAATACAAGAAAACATCCCCAGAATTTTTGAACAAGGAAAACAAATTGCTGGTTGAAAGAATCCAGAGATTCAAAAGTGAACATTCACATTCACTTGAGACAACCTAGTTATCCAATACGGGAAAATCAAAGCAGAAGAAAAAAACTGTTCAAACCTAATTACAGCACATAGTTGGAAAGGCAGCTCAGTGAGTTAAAAGGACAATAAACGGTTCCCTGAACTGAACAGAAGGAATAGACCGTGCCTGGCCCACATTTGGGAAATGACATACTACTAAGTCTAATGATCTGGAGCTACATATTTCCACCAAAAAATTTACTACTTTAACATCAACGTTCATTTGATGAGAATATATAGTTGACAAACATGGAACACCATAGTCTCTGCAGAATAGTATTTGCAATGACCCAAAGAGCAATGAAAAGATAAGCTCAGTGTAAGCAGGATGCAACATACTTTCCAACAACAACCGGAGCACTATACAGGAATCAAACTGGCAAACATAAAAAAAGTAAATGTTAAAGAAGCTATAGGGAAAAAAAAGATACCAAGAATTAGGAATATTTTAACACACTGTGGTATATGAATATAATAAAATATTATTGTGTATTAAGGAACAACAAATATGAATGCTATAAAGAAATACTGGAAGACCTATATGAATTTCAACAGAGTGAAGTAAGCGAAACCCAAACAATCTCAAACATGACTAGAATCATGTAAATGAAAACAACTAAATTCAGAATGGGGAGAGGGCTTTAAATTATTAAAGTACAAAGCCTTCCTTTCTATTTAACAGAATTTTTTTAAAATGGAAAGTAACAATCACTTTCACTGTCAATCACAATCACTATACTAAGCAGTTTTGCTTTACTGATCACGTTTTGTTTTTTTTTAAAACAAGAAATGTTGGGGAAGCATTGTTTGTTAGGAAGTGACTAATGTCAAAATAATAATTTTTAAGAGAAAAACAAAAAGATATAGGAAAACCTCCAGTGCACAGGAAAAACCATCTCTAGAGGATTTAGGGGGAAATATGGACAAAAATCACTCAAGTTATGACTGTAGGTAATAGTTTTAAGGGAGTGTGCATGAGTGGAAAGAGACCTTAACACTGATGACAAATTTACTTAAGGATTCATCAACTTATTTAATGGAGGAGTTTGGTCTCAGAGCTAGGCCACTGATGCTATTTAGGATCATAGGATTTTTCCTTAAACCATTTTGTCACACAATTTTTTAACTGGTATGAGAGAATATTTGGGTAACTAAAAAGAAAATGAATGACATGAAAGGACTTATTAGAACTCAGCTATCTATGCAGAATCTGTCTACCAAATAAGGTATCCATACCCACCACTCTGCTGTCTGCTGTCACAGGTCACTGTGCAGGCCAGTGAGACTTTTGTCACTTAAATTACATAAGAAAAAAATGCAACAAACTGTGTGCCTCTGAGGCTGGCAAAGAAGCTGTATGCTATAGAACAGGAGAGGGTGATGGAAAGGGAGGATAGAGGGGGAAATGGTCTTTGTGGTCAGAAATGTCTGGGTTAGGAATATGCTTGAAATGTGAGAAAGGACAAAGCTATAAAACATTTTAAAACCCACGTTAAAGGAGAGGAAGACCAACTCCATTAACAGCTGTAACGGAGAAGCCACCAAAGGCCTTACTATGGCAAGAGGAGGTGGGAGTAGACGATGGAAATCACCTCTTAGTGTCAGAAGCTTAATTAATCTGGAGCCAGGATGCTAGGGAGAGGACAAGGCAATAAAGGGCCTTGGGGGATTTATCTTGGGCACCTGAGTTCTGGGCTCAGCCCCACCACAACCTACCACACCCTTACTCATTATTAATCAAGCAGTTTTCCCCCGTGGGGAAATAGGCAATACAATCTCTCCATTTTCATTTCCTCAGCTGAAAAACAATGATCTTCCACAACTCTGAAAAGTTGTAACAGCTACTCTTCACTGCTCCTTAGGGCAGGCAAAAGGCAGTGAGCTATTAAAGCTGGATGGATTTGGGCTAGACACTAGGAAATAATTGTGCCTAAAATAGTTGTGAGACAATGGGGCAGTATGTGACAGACACTGAAATAAGAAACTATGCAAGTTCCTTCAATCACAATGTTTAATGGCAGGAGAAACATCCATTTGTCTCGGCTCCAGAAGAGGCCTTCATACTTGGAAGCAGGAAAAGAGGCAGAATGATCTTTGGGGTCCTTACAGAGTGATCATAACATTATCTTCCCTTAAGGAGGCCAAAGAAAGTGTCTGAAATGCCTGAAGATGAAACATGCTCGCAGAGTGTAAATCTATATTAATAATAATCTCATTGCAAATGCCCAGCCTGTCAGTCTCTCCCTTTAGTCATCACCCGATCTCCATGTAGGTTGATGGGCTAGGCCACAGAGAGAAAACCTGCTCTTGGGAGCACACAGCTCAGTGAACATCCTTGAGGCAGGCTGTGGGCTCCTGCACTTTTCAAAGCTGCTAGTGCTTT